>NC_045639.1:24746753-25077824 GCF_009829145.1 Chiroxiphia lanceolata
CTCTGACAGAAAACAAGTTTCACTGGCACAGCATCAGGCAGTACTATTGTCTTTCTGCAGGGCAGGTTGATACACTAAGGTGAGCTTTGGTGGGAACTGCTCTGCCATGAGATGGGAGTGTTTGGGCAGGCATAGGGGTCTGGGTGGCAGTGATGAAGTGGCTGCTGTTGGAATGAAGCTGCTCCTCATCATATACAGTTGGCAGACAGATATGAGAAGTGCTGCCTGGTTTTTGCCTGACCTACGGACATTATTAGCTCCTTACTTTCACAAAGACTCAGTTACAGCAGGGATTGTTTTAAATAATTAGCAGCAAATTTCCTCCTTGTAACAACAGAAATTTAATCTAAGCAGCTTCACTTCCTCTCTCCCTGAAAGTCACTGCAGGGCTCAGACTGGCTCCTCAGACACTTACTGAAACCAGAGACTTTGCTGCTGTGCTCCATAAGGAACACAGAACTTGCCTCCTCCACAGGGGCTTTTGTCTCACCAAACTCACAGGGAAGATTGCAAGTGTTCTCTCTTTTTTTTCCACACATATATAAAGCTCATAGAGGTAATTGCTGAGCATGTGGTTGTTTGTTTCAACCCATTCACTTGAAGGTCACTGGATTTCTAAGAAATACTATGAGTGAGCATTGACCTCTGCTCAATCTTAGAATCTTGTGGGGCTACAATGGAGATATGCAGGGTTTTAGTGCAAAGACAGATCTTCACTCACATTCGAGCAATGTTCTGACTGGACCAACTTGCAATTCTTTGTACCAGTACTTTTTCCTCTATTTGTTTTACATTGCACTGCGGGTTTCAGCTGTTCACACATCAAAAATGAGTCACCTGGTCTTAGGGGAGCCAAGATGAAAAAGTGGAAATAGATGAAAAAGCCCCTTAACACCATGACAGGCAGTGATGCCTGCCAGTATCTGCAGATGGTGTAGAGCACCAAGAACACTGGCAGAGGCTAACACTTGGGATGGGATAAGAGTCAGACTGCCAAAATGCCTTCTGTTGTCAGAGGAGCGGCCAAAACTGCCCCTTGCTGTTTCCTGAGAGGACCTGCAGAGATCAGCTCCTCATCTTGTCCTTGGTGCCTACAATTGTGAGGACTATGAAACCCTACAGGAGGACAGACAGGCTGAGCACATCTCAGGGGTGGCTCTGAAGTGTTCACCTCAGTGTTCACCTCAGTAAGTCACCTGTATTTTCCATATGTTCTTTCTTTATTCTCACAGTAAGTATTTTTCCCAAATGCATCTGTATAAAGTTGGAAACAGCCTTTAAAAATTAGAAGACTCTCCTTTTCCTTTTATGTTAGCAAAAGGAGGAAGGAGAAGGTGACTTTCCTTGACCTGCACTCTTCTATTCCTCACCCTTTTTTTCACCGTTTTGTTATTATGATGTGTTCAGACTATCTCAAGATTAAAATTATTCCGCCTCAGCTTTTCCAACTAGTTTTAATTAGGGTTTTAATCACTATTTGCAACACATGCTGCCAACAAATTCTTATTTATATGCATAGAAACCATTCTGATTCATTAGCAAGGCAGACTTGAGGTTATCATCTATTGTTGTCAGGCTTAAACTTTTGACATAGGCTATTATTTTACTAAATACTTAAATTATTAAATGAAAAAATAATATGACAACATGACAAATAAAGTCCCTAGAAAATTGCTTTTATCCACTTAATGCAATTTTAAATAAGCAAATAACTCTTAATCAAATCTTTCATCCCAAAATTCTAAGTTCAGCACCTCATAAACAGAGATGCTCATACCACCTGCGGCACATATATCACCATTTATACCACATCTAATAGATGCCATTTCTTCTTCAGGTAGGTAAGGATTAAAGACTATCAAGCACTGAGTACCAGAATGGGTAATCAGATAGGAAGTTAAATCATGGTTGTTCATACTTTACTATCAGCAGGGGATTGAGTGCCCCTGCAGTCCGTTTACAGAGGACACAAAGTTGGGCAGGAGTGTCAATCTGCTGGATGGCAGAAAAGGTCTGCAGAGGGATCTGGACAGACTGGATTGATGGGCTGAGGCAAACTGTATGAGGGTCGACAAGGCAAAATGCCATGTCCTGCACTTGGGTCACAACAACCCCATGCTCTGCTGCTGCTGCTCTTCTTGGGGAAGAGTGTCTGGAAATCTGCCCAGTGGAAAAGGACCTGAGTATGCAGGTTGACAGCAGCTGAGCATGAGCCAGCAGTGTGCCCAGGTGGCCGAGAAGGCTGGTGGCATCCTGGCCTGTATCAGCAAGAGTGTGGCCAGCAGGATGAGGAAAACTTTCTTCACCAAAAGAGTTCTCAAGCATTGGAACAGGCTACTCGGAGAAGTGTAGGAGTCATCATCTCTGGAGATAGTTAAAATATGTGTGGATGTGGCACTCAGGGACATGGTTTGGTAGTGAACATGGCAGTGCTGGGTTACTGGTTGGACTCGATCTTACAGGTCTTTTCCAACCCTAATGATGCTGTGGTTCTGTGATTCTATGATCAATATTGCTGAGTACAGGGTTCAGAAGTAGGATCAGTAGTCAGCTAAATTGGGATTCTTAGGACTATGAATAAGTATGCATCCTGATGAAACCACTTCTTTCTGACAGTGAGCTTTTAAAAGATTTTCACATTTTTTAACTGAAAAACGAGAAGAGGCTGTTTTTAAACAACTGCAGTAAAGGGAGTAAGCTTAAGAGAATTGTCTTATGTGTTATTTTGTTGAAGAAGCTACTATTATCAAGCAATTTTTTCTAGTTTTAGTTCTGGTTTGAATAGAGATACCTTTAAACAGATGGGTATTCCCATGGTTTGTGGCAATCTACTAAACTAATTTTAATATTTTGAATGTAAACAATATGCTCAAAAGTGCCTCAAGGTTAACAAATGCTTAAGAGCTTGTGCCAGTTCAGATGGTTTTTTATTGGGCCTTCCGAGCAAGGAATTAATTCTAAGAGCCTGTATCAGCTGCAGAAATGTGAAAGAAAACCAATTATTTGGTCTGCCAATATTCTTCGATAGAAACTCTTTGACTTAGTGGATATAATTCCATGAAAAGAAAACTACACTACAAAAGTAAGCAAAGCCATTCACAAGGAAGAGTATTTACTATTCACTTCAAGAAAAGGCTTCTGCTACTTGTCTAAGCCTGACATGAAGCTGACACTGTTGTTATAAAGCAGCAATACAACATATTCAGCAATTTCTCAATCCTAAAGGCTGCACTAGAGTTTTAAATAATAGAGTGTTATGATTGATAAGCTGATATAGATTTTCTGGTATTATTCTGATATTAGCTTCTTCTGTGTTAAGTAGAGTCACTCTGTTGAAAAAATGTTTAAACAATTTTTTAAACAGTGTCAAAATCCATATATCTTTCCATCAAGACAGAGGAGATACAAACACTGTTGATACACTACAAATTCACTGTCATGTTACAATCTTCTGGGCCAAAGAAACCTATTTAAACCATTTCAGTAAAGCTTTCTCATCAGAGTAATCCCTCCTTGCTACTACTCATTAAATTCAAGGTCAATTGAAGTCCTGTGGGGGAGTCTTTCTTGTATTTTATGTACTTTGGGAGAAAACCATGCCAAATAAACAGCATCAGAGCTTCTAATAGAGCTAAAATGTGACTGAGAGGCCTGGAAATGCAGTCAATAACAGATAGAAATACATAAAAAAGAAAATAAGAACTGCGCAATGGCCTGGAAAGACGTATCGCAGTTGACGACTGTGTTGTACAGAGCACTCAGGAAGGAATAAAATGATCTGTCGTCTGAACCATAAAATCAGTTTATAGTTTCGGTTAAATTAATTTATAGCTGTAATCAATCCTGTTAATTGGTCAGCATGGAATATGAGGAACAGCAACACCCCTGCACTTGAGAGTTAATATATTATACAGGATTTCATTTTAGTGTGACAGTAAGTATAAAATTATTCACTGACCATGAAGTTAAATTTATAACACTATGGGGTTCCTTATTCAAATAGATCTCTAAAGTGTGTTACCAATTTATCATTTTGATTGTACAGACAATGAAGCATGCGGCAGTCTCATGTAATTGTAGCATAAACTTAGATTTGTTGCTGTTCAAATCATGTATTTTTTTTCAAGCTGAACGTTACAATCATTTGCCTGAGCATGTAATTTTATATCCTGATGGTTCTTTCATTGGTTTATGCAGAATCAATGTATTTAAACTAAAGGGATTGAACCACTTTAATTTAATGTAACACAAATTCTGCTGAGATTTTAGTTGACGTTGTCTGAGGTATGCAAAATGTTTAGGAGCCTTTATTTATTTTAAGATACATTTTGCATATCATGACATAAGCAGAATAAGATGCCCAGGTCTAGAATGGGTATAATGAATCTTCCAACTGATCATATGCCTGCTACTGACAGAAGTTTAAAGCCATAGATGGCTATGAAAGTGGCCCAAAGTCAACTAGCTAAGGGAGTGCTAATGTCCTGCCGCATCCTAAAACTGGCCTTTCCTTGAGTATGTGGGTGGAGGAGATCCTCTGATCCTTCTGGCAAGCCTCTCTGGGCAGCATGTGGCCATTAGAAAAGTCTGGAAGCCTGCCACCCTGGTGGCACCTTGTTTTGTCTAGGGGAGATAAGAGGTATACAAAAGTCATACACCTAGTTTTACAGTGTTCTTGCCACAGAAGGGAACATACAGAAAAGTTGTACTGCAGAACTCAATTTTAACAAAGAAAGTTTCACATTATTTGAAGGTCAGGTACCCATTACTAATGGGAAACATGAAGCTTCTATACTCTTTCATCTAAACTGAATGGCAAGTTACAGTCATACAACAGTAGAAAAAAACCCCAATCCAAAACCCACAGAACCTCACATGAACTCTGGAGGTCTGCTTTTGTGCCTGAATGATGCTGACAATTACAGCTCTGCACTCTGAGTTCTTACGTCAGTTTGAAGTTGATAAGAAAAGGATTAAATTAAAAAGCAGAGAATTAAAACTAAGCTGCATTAACAGTTGATTACTTTCACCATGCAATGTAGCTTGGCTTTATTGAGTAATGATTTTTACTTTCTTTTACCATTGCTCTTCCATTAATTTTGGATTTGTTACTTCCTAGAAAGTAATTATCTGGCCTACATATTTTCTTGATTCAATGAACAGATAAAAGTCAAAACTGCTAAGAATAAATTTAGGCATCTAATGGAACAAAATGCTCAATATTGGTTTTGTGTAAGAGTTTCTGAAGGCTGAAGCCTTCATCTATAAGCAAGTAACCTGAAATTGTTTGACATGTCTTGTGAACAGATGCTTGTTTAAGCCACAAACCATAATTTTGAATGGAGTGTAATTATCCCAAAGGCTGCTGTCTCTATCATGCTTCCACAGCTATAGGTGTATACAGCTGGAGAGTATATACAGAATAAAAATTTTAATAAAGAACCATGAGCATAGAGGAAGCTCCTGTTACTAAAGGAGTGGGGAGGGGTGAGATGACATAAATGGTGTGGGTGGGGGAGAACTGTCACTGACTGCAGTTCTGCCTCTGTTCTGCCATGTGGCAACTCATAACTTTTGGCTTCAGCACTTGGTATATCAAAAGAATATTTCAATGGCTCTAAGTTATGTGTATATTTCCCACCATTGTTGTAGTTTGTGCTCTAAGACATGTACAGAGAATAATAAATCTTGATGTCCTGTAAATACAAAGTGTTTGCACAATATGATATGAACACTGTACCTTCCCCAGTAGAGTAAAACAAGTGAATGGAGATGGCTTCTTGTGATAGTGTGACAGAGTAAAGTATTGAATTCACTCAGTGCTGTCAGGAAAATATATATTTTAACTATTTCATGTTGTTAAGGTTTGATGAAACACATGCTCCTATGTTATGGGACACCATAGTGGATGAGCGTATAAACAGCACAGTAACTACCTCCTGGAAAGGTGGAAGGGTGCAGGGAGGTATTTTTAGCAATCACTATTGCAAAGTATGAGAGAAATTATTACAGTAGGATACAGAAAGGCAGTTGGTGGAGAGATAGAGGAAGAGCAAAAAAGCCCAGGGAATGGAAAGAGTTTCACCACTGATTGCTTAGACCTTGATGACAAAGAGCAGCAGCATTTCTGTCGTAGCCTGAGGATGATGGGGTTTTTTTGATGATAGCCTGGGATTTCTGTTAGTTCCCTCTATTGCTTGTCTCTTACAGAAGCCCAAGGCTTGACCAACAGACTTTCTTCTCAGATAGTTTATAATAAGAAAAAATAAACCAAAATTTATAAGAGCATCCCTACTGTGCTGTTTTATCTCTCACAACCATCTTTAGGGTCATAAAAATTCTCTAAAATAAGCATTCAAGTCCTTCAAGCCCTTACTGTGAAAGTGGCACTATGTTCCACATAGATATGAGTAAAAATCCTGGTTTTCCTTAAACTGCCTCTCTTTTTTAGGGAAAGACTCAGAAAAAAAACCCCACAAATACAGCAAGTGGAAGACATCATCTTCACCATCAGCCTCTCACCTGTTTTACTTCTCCCTTGAATAAACTCACAAACAGGAGTAACCTCCCTAGTAGGGTGGGAATGCAGTTGTTTTGGGAGTAAGCGGCGTGTCAGTTGTTTGGAAATGATGTACTACCACCTGCTGACCAGACCTTGTTGAAATCAGCAAAAAGTGAACAACCCAGTGCATCAATACAGTACCAGCACAAAACCAGGCACTGGCAATAAGGGGCTCAGGGGTTGTTCTTGAGCAGCAATTGCTCAGTGGATGAGGGCTAAAAAGAGTTTTTGTTACTCTCAGACTATATTTTGCTGTCTGGAAATGGGTATTTTTGCTGCATCCAAAGTAGATTGCAAGTAAAAAGTCAGTTAAAAGTTAAGCATTGCTGTTGATAATTCATTATGTGCTGTTATAAATAATGCAGCAAGAGGTGTAGAGACACAAACAGAATTACGAATAATGTTCTGGAAATTACTGAAGAAAAGAGAGATTCAAGCTAATTTAAGGGGAAAAAACCTGACAGGCTGTGTTGGGACTTCTAGGCTTTGGTCTGCCAAAATGAAAGAGGTTTTGGAAGGTTTTAATGCCTTCATGAACTGTTAAGACCCCCTTGTTCTTTCCATATACTCAGTGGGAGAAGATGTTTACTCGCTTTGGCTTGCTTCCTGGAGATATTACAGTTTTTATAAATTATTTTACAAAGAATGGTGAGGTGGGTTTGTTCTGCCTCTGCTAGCACGTTGGCATGTTCTGCCAACTGAGTCTACCTAAAAGGGGTGAATATATTCTCACCTTAATCAAAGAGAACCTTCTGGTTAAAAAAGAATCCATCTTGAAAGAGGGAGGTGTATATACACTGCTGCTTCTGTGAGAAGTTTTAACAACTTTATTAGAAGTATTAGCAACAGTATGACCTTACAGATGTTGCTCTCCAATACAAATCCCTCAGACCTACCTTGCATCCTAAATTAACACTCTAAACACCCACAACCATTAGCTGAAACCTAGAGCAAACAGAAATAGTACTGAAACAGAGGTTCTAAAAATTAGAGTACTAAATATTATATTGATACATTCTATTACTCTGAGATAAATGTTCTTCGCGTCACAAATGAGAGAGATTAATTATACAAATTATTTTTAGAGGACTGTCTTTAAGGACTCTGTAAAGGTACTTTAACCTTGAAGCATTGTTGATCCAAGCTCCTGGGGATACACCTCCAGTAGCACTCTGCTTTTAATACAATGCAACGTGACTGTCTTCTTTTTAAATGCTACAGTTTAAAAATAGTCAAAGCCTTACATAGGCCCTAAAATTACTACTGGATTGCACTTCATACTGGACATCTGCACTTCATGTGTCCATTTTGACTGAGAATAAGGTGTAGCAGAAAGTACTCTGGAATTTACTTTCAAGAACATGATTCATTTCTCTGTTACAGTGTGAAAAATAATGGTGATTTGGGGCATAATAATTGAAAAATAGAGAGGGTTTTCCTCCTAGGCTTGTGTGTTGGTGGTTGCAGAATGTGTTCTGCTCAAAGGTTGACCAGAAGTTATCTATGCACTTATGTCTCTATGATGCAGACTATGATGAGGGGAAAATACTGTTTTCCTACTATTTGCACTGGCATACTGTGTTTGTTCCCTGATGGAAGTGAGCTGGAGGGAATACCACAGAGCTTGGCTGGAGCAAACCTGGGCTAGCTCTTGGGGTCTGAATTTCCACACCACTTTCTTTGAAAGTGTCTTTGGATGCATTGACAGATTGATGTCTTATTTACATTTAGATTATTATCAGAATAATACACTTCACTGATTCAATTTTTGGCCTCTGCTTTCAACTATGAAGATGATTCAGTCTTATGGGTTTCTGAATTGGGCCTGTATTGAAAGACACAAAAAAAAAAATTAAAATTAGAATTAAATTACTTTGAAATTTAAAAACTCAAAAAAGATGCCTTTAACAAAAAGCCCTTTGGTCCTGGCAACTTTTGGACCACTTCAGATGACAATCAATAAAGATACATCTATTCACACCAGTGTTAAACTCGACCATTTGAAAATGGCTCATTTATTTTCAAAGAACTTTTTCAGCTACATTTAACCTCTTTTCAAGTGACTGAATGCTAAACATGCAGTCATCTCAACCATTGGAAGTTCCTAAGTCTATAACTTCAAAGAAAAATCACATATTTCAGGGCACTGTTCTGCTGAGGGTGTTCAAGAATTTTTAATTTAAACATTTGAATAGAGTTTTGAATAAAGGAATGTAGTTTATTACCAGGCCTACAGATAGCTCAGCATCTCCATAAGTAATTATCCTTCAGCACCATTTGATCATTACAAATAACCAAAAATTACCTCTGTGGCGACCTATTAAAGTCATAAACAAACATATAATAGATAGATAAATGTTTTAAATAGTTACTTCCTTGGAATAATTTATAATGGAAATCATTAGTCAATCCAGTGATTAATTATCATATAATTTACTATTTCTAGATCCTATGATACAGCTGTCATTTAGAAGAGTTATCTCAGGATAATTGACTTTTGATTACATGGTACAGTAGTTCTCACAGACATCTTGTTCTGTTGCATAAAAATATCTTGTGGGTATTTGGGACCTTGAAGATAGAAGAGTCTGGTGACCATTATGCCCTTCCCAGTGCCTGAGCACTGTTCTATGAACCTGAATGTATCATTCCCTTAAAGTCTTCTGAATTTTTGCCAGTCCTCATTTAGTCTCCTGAATTTTTTTCAGTCTTGAGAATATTACTTTGGCTCCTATAATCTTCACTAGTTCTTCTTTCAAAAGATGGAATCAATTTACTATTCATGGTATGTTTGTATAGTGTACCCCATTTTGTTTTTTTTCTCTATTTTTGTAATTATCTATTTAAAACACTAACTTTGTTCACTAGATCAAAGTCTGAGGAGAGGTAAAATTGCATATTTGTGTTGGGTGACCAGATAATCAATTTACAGAATCACTCTTAAGGATCAAGTCCAACTCTTAAGTGAATGGCCCATAGAGGGATCAAACCCACAACCATAATGTGTGATTAGCATCATGATCTAACCAAGTGAGCTAATCTCAGGACACCTTACAACTTTTATGGTAATATAAGAGCTGTCAAAGTATCTATCTTAGTGTATTTAGTTTTATTTTCCTAAATAAATATTTTAAAAACTTATAGTAGAGGTAGTTATTCTGTTTCTGAATTGATTTCTAGTAGTAATTGTTATAGTCTTGGAAGGTAGTTATATATTTGAATATTGTTAAAATATCATGTTAGTGTCTTCCTTTTACTATACAAGGTTCCCACAGTGTTTCAAAATTTAACATTAGAACTGCCAGTTCTAAGGCTGCTGCTCATTTCTATTGTATGTTCCTTTGTACTGTGTTGAGTGTCAATATTCAGTTACTTTAATAATTTAGTTAATGTCAATAACCAAATATCTGATCTACAGCATTCTTCCTTGTAAAACTTTTAATTCTGTTCTCCAGAAGAAACGTTTTGTTTGTACAGGGGCAAATGATAAATCAATGCTTTCTTGTGTCCTCTACTCTGTTTATCAGGCTGGCAACAACTCAAAGACTGTGTAATGTGATATAAAACAAATAGTCTCAGCTCCAGGAATACAAGGATATTCCCTGATGGGTTATTTTACAGATTGCTCGTCTCTCTAATGCTCAAAAAATACACTTACAGTCTAACGAAAGTAAAGCTTTAAGTGATCGTGAAATGATTAATGAACTTCAGTTATTTTCCCTTAAGCCAGGTGACACCTGTAAATTTTAGTCCTTGGGAGGTATCACCCATCAACATATACAACCCTGTGCCTGCCAGCTTCTGTGGCAGATTTGCTCCTGTCCTTATTGCAAGCACTCACATCTGAGGGGAGATGCTGAGTGCAAGCTGGTGTGGTTGTTACCGCAGCAGGTATAAGGGTGTGTTTTTAAGAAGCTTCTGCCTGCATGTGCATACAACATAAATCTTGTAGCCTCCTGCTTAAATTATAATTCTTCTCAGTTGTTCTTTAGAGAAAAGTACAATTGTGGTATCATCACCATAGGGAAGTGATAGGGTTATGCATGATTTGGACGTATGAAAAAATTTCCTCTGGTTGTGCACTTGTTCTCTATTTGAGCTTCCAAGATGAACGTCTGCCATTGAATTTGCAGTGTCTTCTTACTCTCACATGCAGAATATTGTTTGTTTTCTAGCAGTGCATACATATGGCATCACAAATCAGGGTGGGATGTTAGAGACCTAATCACTGTACAAGCTGGGCTGCTTTGGACCTACGTGTTAGAATCTCATCCTAAAACCTCTTCTTAAAAAGAAATCAGGCCTAAAGGTCCCAGATTTTCAAAAGTATCTGTGCTCCTAGTGAAAACCCTACCCTTCAGATGACTTTGGCATCCTCTAAGGTTTGTTGTTGAACTCTACAAATGCCTGAATTTGCTGAGCACTGCACTCCTGCAAAAACTGACATTACTTGAAGCAGAGGTTCAAAGTCATACTAAAGTCCCTGCGGCACTGAAGTGGACTCAAAATAGTGATGCTTCCACTTTCCCTGCTAGTAGAGTCAAGTCATTTAGCTATGCTGAGACTGCATCTGCCCCTACTGCTCCTTCATGTCTCTCTCTCTTCAGGAACCTCTGTGAGGCAGTCCTTTTAGGGCTGTTTCACTTTAGCTCACATACAGTTTTATTAGCACAGCTGGAAACTCCATGGCCAGGGGATGTGACAGCCACCTCTGACAAAGGAGCTGGGGTTTCTGGAAATGGGGCTTCTTATGGGCCATTGCTGTCACATCCTGTCCTGAATTGCTGAGTATCATCCAAACCCAAATGATTGTACATTATGGTACTGGGTGCCCTGGATAATGTGCCGTCTCATTTTTTTCACAGTGTATTTTAGATATTTAACTCCAAAGATGACTTCCAGGGTAGGATCCCAAACAGAGGGAGACATCTGACTGAATGGAAATGAAGGTTTGCCGTTGAATCACTACCTTGAAACACTGAATTTCCTTTTCAGGCCACTCTAGAATTATTTGTATCTATGAAGATTATTGTTATACCACTGAAATATGACCTGATAAGTGTAATGAATATTACTGAAATTTTGTTTGTATGCCCTGTGTGTGCTGTGTTAAATTTAGATCATCTGATCATTCAAGCTGCTTTTTATGAATGTGGTAGCCAGGCTGGCAAAAGTTTGGGTGGGTGGACTCATTGACAAAATCTGAATAAATTTATGCTCAGTAAATGTGAATTCTGTCAAAAGGACAGAATTCAAAGTGGCAGTTGAAGATGCTTTCATCTATTCTTAGGGTCAGTGTTTGGGACTGATTTTCTTTTACCATGACAATATTTCTTCTACTAAATAAGGATAAGGGTTTTTTTTTTTTTTTTTCTTAAGTCAGTGGCTCTGCGAGCCATTTTTTCTTAACAAACAAGTAAGTAGAGCAAGGACCCGTAGATAGTGAGCAACTTCTAGAGCTACTCATGTGATAGCTTATAGTGAAATGGACTCCTGGAGGTCATCGTGTTCAGCCCGCTTCTCAAAGTGGAACCAACATCAAATTTGGATCATAAACTATATACCATTAACTCATTATTTCAGATGTTTACTATATATGCTTGTGATACATATTTCATGGCATAATATGCACATTAACTTTTATAGCATATTAATAAAGAGAAATTATACATATATGACTATGAAAGCAACCCGTAATTCAGTCCATTCAAAATTCATTTTGACTACCCTCCTGTTGGCCTTTCTTCCCTCTCTTTCATAGGAGAGAGCCCAACCTCTGCCCAGCAGCTGAAGGAGGGTGTGACATTTTCCTGGTGATAGTGCCACAGTCTGAGCAAGTCGCCCAGAGACAGGCAGTCTAATCCAGTTCCCTTCTTATCCTGAGCCCATGTGGTTTTGACATCCCCCTAAATTGTTTACTGCACAGCTTCAAGATTTGTTTCTCCTCAGTGCATGAGGGAACATAAACTTGTATTCTTACACAGTGCTCGCACTTCACAGTCCCTTGACTGCTCAGAGGACTGACACATTTTATTATTTTAAAGAGTTACGATATAAAAAGGTAAAGAATTGTCCTGACAGATGCACAAAGGAAGCAGACTAGTGATTTCTGATGTTCGCCCCTCTTAGGGTTGTTAATTCCAGGTGTCCCCTGGAGACCATCACCACTCTGTCACAGGAGGCTGTGTGCCTCCCCTGAGCCCATCACACAGAGGCAGATTAGTTAACAGAGGGCTGGAGAACAATCTGTTGATGAATATGCCCTTTATTTGCTCCTGGTCTGTACGAAATGCCCCAAAAACAGCTTTCTTGGTTTTAGAAAGGAGATTTCCGTTTACTCAGGCAAGGGTTTCTAACTCATAGCAGTGTTTTTAAAGGTGGATATTGCTTTGTTTTGTGACTGCTTTGTAGGTGGTGAACACTGGCTATAATGAACACGGCTCAGTACAAAAGAGCCAGGTAGAGACAAGGCTCTTTTGAATTTCTTTTTCCATTTACTCCAAACTCTAGACTACCACTCTTTAGTGATCATGACAAGGCTTGTGAGTGATGACAGTGAGAGCTGAAAACTGGCAGAAATGATTTGGAGAGCTTCAATGTGGAAAGCAGGGCAGCCCTGCATGGTTTAGCAGCTGCAAGGACATCGGTTCCTCTGAGTGTGTTATACAACTCAGTAGCCTCCTGAATACTCAGTTCTGCAAAATTATCTGGGCATTGACCAAAGAGAGGTTTTGAAAAAGTTTACCTCCCCTGGAAAATGAATCATTTTCTCTAGCCAGTGAGCAAACAATACACATAACTGCAGGAAAACCCTTCTGGGCTGCCCTCTCATGGCAGAGTTTCCCAGTAACAAACTGGGACCAGGTGGTTGGGATTTGCTATCTGAGGTAATGATTCTTGTAATGCTTAACTACAACTGTGTAGCCACAATTCACAGTGTCATCTGTAACAGAGGAGTACTCTAGGGTCAATTCCATTCATATTTGTTTTCTCAGGGAGGAAAAGGAAAGAATTATTTATGTGTGACAGTAAAATCAGTTTTGTAAGGAAAATGCTTCACCATTGGTTCTTTCCTGAAAGACATTATCATTTTTGAAGGCTGAGAGCATTTTCTTCACAGCTGCACCTCAGCTTTATAACAAGTACTTACAATACATGAATTAAACAGATAACTTCACCAATTCATATCCTTATTTAGTGGCACCCAAATATTACAATGCCTGTAAAGAGGAACAGCCAAAACAAATTGTTGGTTTGGTTTTATTCTGGATGTTGCAGTCACCAAATGAGATGTGAAATTACCACTTTATTTTTTGATGGAGACAAAGACTCATTTTGGTAAATAGTCACCACGAACTGTAATGCATTTGCAGAGTGATAAGAGTACATTAGTGTCTGCTACATCAGCATGACTAGTCACTCTGGCTAGTTACTCAGCTGGCACAAATGACTGTATTGAAGCCAGGAAAGTTATGTCAGCTGCAGTGATAGTGTCCAACCCTTGATCGACTATGGACGTGGTTACCAGACCATGGCACTAAGTGCCACATCCAGTCTCATCTTAAAAACTTCCAGGGACGGAGAATCCACCACTTCCCTGGGCAGCCCATTCCAACATCTGATTACCCTCTCTGTAAAGAATTTCTTCCTAATATCTAACCTAAACCTCCCCTGGCACAGCTTAAGACCATGCCCTCTTAACTCACTGATAGTTGCCTGGGAGAAGAGATGAACCCCCACCTGGCTACAACCTCCTTTCATGCTTCAGTTCCTTCTTAGGTCTTGCATAAATATCCTCTAGTCCTGATGAACGTTTCACAATATTTTCTGAACTTCAATTGAATGCAGAACCATCAAAGTATCATTTATTAAAAAATAAAGTGTGTTTGTGTGATGGGGGGAAGCACATTTCTGGTGAGAGAATTTTCTGAACTCCTCTACATTCATTATGTATAAAAATTCATTTAATTTATGTGCTCTGGTCTTATCTTCTATGAATGCTTCTTTTGTGCCTTGACAATTTATTGTTGCATAGTCTTTCTACCAGGATTTTGGCTTTTGATGGCTTTGTGAAAGGTTTTATTATTACTTCTTTTATAGCTTTTGTTCTTTAAACTCTTTGGCCTGCCTTGTTGTGTTTTACATTTAACCTGCCAGAGCTTATTCTCCTCTATTTTCCTCATTTGAGCACGATGTCAACTTTTTAAAGGTCACCTTCTCCCTTCTGAAACCTCATCTAAAACACATGTAACTGATCAAAGCAACGATGCAGTAAGTTAAAGGTGAAGCCACCGCTGGTAAATGAAAGTTGCAGTGGCAATGAGATATCCAGACAGGAGGGGAGAGCTGTGGGGTGGTCAGTAACTGAGCTTCAAGAGGACTCAGAAAACAGTTCAAAGCCTCTTTTTTGCCCCTGTATCATCTTCTGCCTAGGGATTTGAACAAACTGCTCTTGCTTTTTATTGCCCTGAACACAGAAGGATAAACAATGGCAATTGTAAACAAGCAGAATTGCATCAAAAAGTCCCCCTTTATTCAGTTTTTCCTTCTCATGGACCCAAGACCCTCGGGCTACCCATTTGGGTCAAAAAAGGAAAATATTAAAACTGTTGAATGGCATTAGTACCATGCTTAGAGAGATGCCATATGTTGCAACTGTGACACACTAGAGTGAAGGAATGCTGACTTTGCCATACAATAGTCTTGTCTCAGGGAGCAAATAAAACAGTGTTATGTTGTATTATTACTGGTTATATTCAGACTATTGTTGCTCAATATACTGAAAAGCTTTAAAGCAGAGCATACACATTTAAAAAAAGTAGCACAAATAGATTCAGCTGAGACAAATATGAGAACAATTCCTTTTTGTTTTTAATTCTGAAGTCTAGGAAGAATGTTTAAAAGTGAAGTAGGGTTTATTTCAAGGAACATTTGAGTTGTCTACATAAAAGAAAAAAAACATCTTGATGTGAAGTGGCATTTGCAGCAACAGTATCTACTCAATTTTGACGCCACTTAGGAACACATAGAGTAACATCAAGACTTCATCTTCCAATATTTTGAAAATTTGGAAGTACATGCTTGGACATGCTTAGCGCAGATGCGGTATTGTTTCACTTAAAAAAAATCAGAGTAACCAGCAATACCTCTCTACAAGTAGGGTTTAAGAGCTTGGTCTGTTACAGCCAAATGTTTCAGCAAATTATTTCTCTGTGAACACCATAAAAATGTTCCATAACCGTGTTGCATACATGGGTTTTATTTCCAATTTTTAAATTCCTTTCTCTATCACTGCTTCAGGATGGCCTATGTAATTAATTTCCATGTATTGTTAGGTGTGATGGGATTTATATAGATTTGAAAACCCCCTTACAATAATTATGTGACTATTTTCCAACTGCCTTCATTTATTGCTTGAGAAATAGCACAGACTTTTTATGGATCACAACTGAAAGCAGATAAAACTTTCTGGGATTGCATCAGTGGCATAAGGTGGTGGCTCTACTGTCGTATAAAACATTGTACAGTTAGGTTAATTGTGCTCTTTTACAACAATGTGAAGCTATTCCTTTTACAGCAGTGCTCCTTATGGCTCCTTGTAGTCTCATAGGCATGGTAGTCTCTGAGTTCTGTTGTTTCTAACACTTTAAAAAATTCACTATTTATTGGTTTGGTGGTGAGAGGAGCAAAGCAATGAAAAAATGCCATTGGGTAGCTGATGCAAAATTATTCTTTTGCTCTTATTACAGATGCTGTCAGGAACTAGCTCTCCATTAAATATGTGGTGCTAAGTCCCCCATCTATAGGGGAGAAGGTGTATCAGTCATTAAGTAGCTGCAGATGCTTACAGTCTGTAGTGGTACCTCTGTTCTGCAAATCCTGTAGTGTATCATAGAATCAAGGAATATGTTGAGTTAGAGGGACCCATCAGAATCATTGAGCCCAACTCCTGGTCCTGCACAGACACTCCAGGAATCACACCATGTTTATATAAACATCTGTAGCAATGTTGTGGTTAATATTGTAGGGAATTAGCACAACAAAATTCGGTGTGGGACGCTATGGAAGTAGAATGTGATAACTACTTTAAACAAAACTGATCTCACTCCCTTGCACTTAAATTTCATTATTTGCCAAGGCATATACCCACTTGGTTCAGCCAGGACATGGGATGCTGGCTATTGCATCCTCATCTCTCTTGTTTCTTTTGTGACTGGTAGCAATCAACTGTATATGTGAATGTGTGCTTTATGCCCACTAAGTGTAGATGGTGTTTAGATTTCTTTCATCTCATTATTTTACTTCAAACCTTGTAAGTCTTGGGCAAAATTTTTGGTTTTCCTGGTTCTTTCTGCCTTACCTTCTCTTCATCATCTTGTCCTCTAATCATTAGGCTGGTTTATTATTCATATCTGGTCATTCAAATGAAATCACACATGTATTGTTCTGTAGCAATTAATGTGTATCACTTTCACACTCACATTTCCCTTCATGCTTTTTCCATAGCAGTTGATATTTCTGTTACAAATTCCCACTATCTAACACTACTAATCAGCTATTTCTCAGAGAATAGCAGAACCCCACCTCAGCCTTTCAAAAGAAGGGGTGCAGAGGAACTAGGAATTAAAAAAAACCTAAACAACTGAGTCACTTAACGATTGACATTCAAGCAGGAATTACCTGAAGGACTACCACTCAACCTATCTTCTCTATGTGTGGTAAACCACTGTGGTTTAGCTCTTTTATCAGAAACATTCATGTTTCTACCTGCCTTTTTTTTATTTTTATAATAATTCTGCTCAGGTCTGGGGTCATTTTCCTGACGCACACAAAGCTTAGCTCCACTTCTCCCCCATGACTTCACCATCTCTCCAGCCTGTTGTAAAAATGCTGTCTCTTCCAAAATGCTGCTCTTAAATTTGCATTCCTTTGAACTCCTGATTTCTGGATTCTTACAACATCATCTGCAAGATTCTCTATCTCTTCAGTCTAGGCCCTTGTCTCTCCTAAAACAATTTGTAAAGAAACAATTTCTAGAAACATAAGGAAATAATGGGTCTTTCAAATACCTTTAAGTGGCCCTTTTAAGCACGGTTTAAACTATATAGTCAAAACCTTCACTTGATCTAAACTTCAGAGCTCACTGGCTCCAGCTCAGTTTACTTTTATTTCACAGCTCTTGCAATTTCAGAAGCTGCCAGGTGGAAGTCCCAGTTTGAGGTCTTTACTGAGTTTGGTGTCCGAGTTCCCCTAAGGGTGATTGTAACTAATGGAACAATTAATAAAAATTTGCAAAGGAATAAAAATCGAGCAATTCAGAATGAAAATGAATAAAACACTGTATAAAAAGTTCCATGTGTAGTTCCTAGGGAATCTGGAAGCATTCAGATCCTGTAATGAGATATTTAATCACTAAGTAAGGTTTAAATATTACAAAAAATCAAATAATACTTCTATCATGCATTTATCCTTAGCTAAGCAATTCTTGTTTCGGGAAAGTAATTGCAAGACATTAAAGTCAGTTTTGTTATATGTGTCCAAGGCAGAAAATTAAAATCCTAGCAGTTATATAGGACAATTTCTGCTAGGATCCAATTTAAGAAATTGATTCTTTTAAAGGATAAAGACATGAGACCACCAAGTATGTAACCACACGCATGATTTTGATGTGTTCTGACCAGGAAACATCCATGCAAATAACAGGTTGGACCTGAGAATCTTAACCTGGAACTTTCTGTCTCTTAATCTGACGTTTTTTAAAATGCTTTTTTCTTCCAACTTCTGCTCTGTAACAAGAGAACACACTTGGAACAGAAGGTACCTGCTATTACATTTACTTTTATTATACACTGGGCTTATTTGAAAGATTGATTTATACTTCTATCACTCCTCTTTAAACCTGAACCACAGTAGATTCCATCCTTACATTTCATGCAATTCTTTAATTAGTATTTTCCACACTATTGCCAAACAGTCAAGGAAGGTATGAATTATCTTGATTAATACAATGGTTATAATGGAATATAGATACTGTCATTTTAATTCCACAGCTCAGCTGGGGCATTAGCATACGTAGCTTTACATCATCAAACAGCTACAATTTCCCCATTGACTTTTAAGATAAGAAGACAGAATTGCATAGTTGCAACAGCTTAACAAGGGCACTCCTTTCAGGAGGAGAGTGATTTACTGTCCTCATGACAAACACACTGCCTTCTACACTTGTTGTTGGCCATGTGCAGTCACACTGCTTCTTGGCACAGGTACTGTATGTTGATTTGACCAGAGGAAATATTTCGGCTCTTGGGTGTGTCAGACTTAGGCACAAGTACATAAGCAACTCTTACGAGATGTGTGAGGCCAACACTCTAGGCAAAACTAGGATGTCAAAACTTTCTGAATATCAAGCCAACAGGGGTCTGTAGACAAAAATGCAGAATTCCTGTACTTCAAAAGCTGCTAGGTTATGTTATTCTGGGTTTACAAATTTGCATATATTTGATAGAATTCATACAGCAACCCATGGGATAGCTCTGCTCCCATCCCTCTTCACAGATTACAGGAAGACATTTTCCCATTGGCTTTCTTATGCAGCAGAAATCCTGTAACAGTCACATGGTTCTTTTTTCAAACCCAAATAAAACCAAGGCAACAACTCTTACAACAAAATCCTCTGCAACACAGCAACGATGGTGAAACAAAACAGCAAGAACCATGAAAAATGTGATACAGAGCTGTATCTAAACTGTGTTTAATACATTCAAAAGGTCAATAGATGCAATGGCTATTATGCAACAAGGTAAACTTATGCTTTATTTTGTAAGCAGAAATACTGAATCTTAACTCTTCTTGGTTGTGAAATCTGGGAACCTTGAGATTAAATCCAATGCAAAGCCACTTTTCCGAATGACTCAGCAGGAAGATTTTCTGCTTCCAAAATGTCCAGCATTCTCAGAAAAATTGGAATCAGATCATATTTCTTCTTTAGCTATAAAGAAAGATCCAATCTCTTCTTAGTATATTTATTTTTAAAACAAGAGTCCAAATTTCTCACCAAATCTGAAAAGCTAAGATGCTTAGTTAGTCTTTAGTGCTAGCAGATCTTAGTGTCACCAAATATTTTCAGGTAATTCAATAACATGAGAAGCACTAGTTAGATAGTGTTCTGACAACCACTTTTTCTTCCCATTTGCAACCCAGTAGGCTCCAAATGGGGAAGACTGAGCCATAAGCCTTATGATTGCTATTTCTCTCAGCATTCAGTGCTTTTCCCCAGCCTTCAATTCTCCAGGGAAACTATTAGTTAATCATCCTGAGATCTCCTTTTTTTAAGCCGAGAATTCTCCAAGTGGAAACTTGTACGTGGCTATTCACTTGAATGCTGGGGGAGGGAGAATCCATTCGCCCACTCTATCCTGGGCACATCTTCCTCTTGTGATATACTCACTCTGACAGATGTGACCATCAAAAAAGCTAATTTGGCTAAGCTGTCTCAACTTCATCCCAGAGTTATCACTCCACAGCTAAAGCTCCAATTCTGCACATTCAAGGCTGTAATACTGAACAGTTCTACCTATTTCCCTATCAATTCTATTAGTGATCCTTTAAGAATTCTCCTTTCTTAACTCTTGCTTGTGTTGCTGTCCCTAACTTTGAAAAATCTCTTCTACTGGCAAAGCTACAACCAGTTAACTCCTAGTGGACATGAATAAGGGATCAAAATATTATATAACAAATACTGATATTTTAAAAAATACTGTGATGGACCACACTTGCAAAATATTAATCCAGATAACTTGGTGACTGAACTCTGTGGGGATATTTTACCTTGTGTCTCAAAAGTTCTCACAAATACCTATCTCATGTTCTCCCAATTAACTTGGCTGCTGCAGAACTGCAGCGGTGTGGCCTCCTTCCCCCAGGATACTCATGGAAGTGCCTGCCAGATGAGGCAGCAAGTCTTGGCTCTGACCTATTCTCATGGTTGTCTGAAAGAATGGCTTTTACAATGCTGGATTGTCTTATTTATTACTCCTAGTACAAATCCAGGGGTGTTTTACTCTCTCCTAGAATGCTGACATTAAAAATAAAAGTTGAGACAGCATAGGTGAAGGTGGGAGACCACAGTTCTCTAATGCTGCATTTATACCTACCTGAACATAGTTACTGCTGGCACCACACACCTTAGTGAACTTTGAAACCCAACACTGAAATGGGAGCTGTCTTCATGCTTGGAGAGCCAAGGGGCAAAAAGGCCTCTAGTGGGAAATGTTGCCATGTTCAATCTCTTCTAAGAAGTACTTTTGAAGATACTATTTTGCAGTTCTTGTTGCTTTCTCTTTCCACTCCCTGCAAAAAAATAAATAAAAGTTGTCTTTCTCCAGATGATTTCTCTGCTCTGTAGGGAAGGAAGAAATTTCCTTAATTTATTTAAAGAAAGCTACCTGGCATTCCCATGTGCTCAGGTTTCCATCTTGCTGTGGAGGTGACTTAGTCATCAATCCAGGTGATGGAAAAGAGTTTTCTTCTTACTCTTGTGTGAGCTGCTCCCTTTCCCAGTCCCAAAGCAATTTATCTGCTCAGTAGAGATATTGTTGATTTAGAGACACTCCTCCAAAAGTAGCAGAGCATTAGGTTTCCACAGAGCAGGGCTCTAAACTGTGATGTTATGTTACCAAAAACATCCTCCTTCACAAACGCCAATGAAATTGCCTGAGCTCCTCTGTATAGAGGAGGAAAATAACTTATATGCAATAACTAACCACTGTGATTCCTTTACTTCTCAGTGCTTCCATAATCCAAATTTACTTGCCAAATAACTGATATGGATAATGGCCTGTAGATTTTCCAATAATTTCCAGTAATAAAAATACTCAATTTTTAGCATTTATTAAGTACAGAGGTTGCATGACATTCACATTCTCCAGTTACACATAACTTTTAGAAATAAGCTGCCAGTTCAAGGGTTTCTGATTACAAAAACTATCGTGCCCAGCTATTCTGCTTTAAAATAAATGTGTAACATTTGCTCCCTCTCTAGTTTGCAGTCAGGAACATTCCTGATTTGCCACTGCCTTTGCAAGCTCTCTATGGAATACCAACATCACTGATCAAAAAAGCTTTAGACATTCTGAAAGATTATTCTTAAAATGTGTTTAATTTCTTTTGATCATCTCACTTCAAATGAAAGATACTATCAGCAGATATAAGCTGGCAGATATTTAAGCAAGAGGAAAAGAATGATGAAGTGATAATTAGGTATTGTACTTGGAGCAGAAAACCAAAATTAACATGTGCTAAGCTAAATCAGAGAATTTCTGATTCATGCTGATCCAGCACATTGATGCAAACAGCCTTGCTTCTGCCCTTTGACTCTATTTCCAAGTTCCTCAAGTATATCCAAGTTTTCCTACAAAATTGCAGCAGCTACTGAAGTGGGAGCTGAAGGCATGACTGTGTCTTGCAGCCAGATCTGAACAGCTGCTGTGTAGACTGCAGGGGCTGCAGCCACTGTCCAACAGGGAACATCTGTCAGCCTGGACTGCTCTGAGGGGCCTCCATCTCTCAGCAACCTCCTTTCCTTCAAGTCTTTAAGCAAAAGGTCTTATATAAAGCTACATGATACTGAAGTAATTTTGTGGCACTTGAGGCTTAAAAAACCCTAAATGTTAAAGAATTATATCAAGCATACAGTCTTAAGTCAGACTTAAACCTCAAATGCCCATCAAACAGAGAACACATTCTGTTTAAAGACTGTAGTTTTAAAAGAAAATGTAGTCAGGTCTACTTCTACATGGCTGAACTTCTATGTGATAAGATAGGCTTTTTTCAGTCTACATTTAGCTCTCCACTCTGTGTACACTAGCGATTAAAATATCTAGAATATGATAAAATGTGATCTCATATCCTATTTGAGTGGCCAAGTTAAATTAGAGGCAATTAGGACTAATTTGGCTTCTTCCTGAAATCATAAACGTGCAGATGAAAGCTCTGATTAGAGAACAGAGAGTGTAGCTTTATTTGATTTTTGGCTTTGAATGGCTAATGTGTTCTTACCTTTGAAGATCTGAATTACTGAAATAACAGCAAAATAATAAAAACATCAAAGTTAAATTGATTTTTAAAGATTAAATGGATGAATTAAAGTGGAGAGGTATGAATTTTGTATGCAACTGGCAAGACCTCTTCATGTTTCAAAATATCTGAATAGCAAATCTCTTATAATATATACTCTGCGATGTAAAATGCGTTAAACAGAAGTTTCCTAAATTTTCAGGTCTTGATCTTGTAAACTGAGGAAGCAAAATAACTCTCCATTTCTAACAGGGATCCCTATAAAACAGTGGGAAATTCCTTCTACTCCTATGATTCTGAGATTAATTGTATTTTACCTCAAAGAACAGTTTCAGTCTAACTTTCTTGCAGCTGTAGACTTCATGGCTCTAAAACTTCAAGTATTTGTTCAGCAAATAAAATACAGATGTTCTGTTATGTCTCATTTTGAATATAGGTTTACACTTAGGAATAGCCTATTAAAATAGTTGTTTTTTCTAAGGCAAATTATTCACGCATTCCTAAATATACAATATATGTATACATATACATACGCACACATATATATATATGAGACTTACTCGACTCCTGTAGACAGGACACAATGAGATTTTGTACATGTCATCTAACCAGAGACTAGAAAAAGAATGTAATATTTATAAATAAGTCTGGCTCTTCATTGTGGAAAAAGCCTGTCATAGAAAAAACCCCCACAAACAAAACACACTAAAAGAATGTCATAGTGCAGTATCTGAGTTAAATGGCAACTTTCTGCCTATTGAGCAGGTTGGTTGTTTAAGGTGAAGGAATTTCTCTATATTCTTTTTTTAAAAGCAGATAACAGAAATAGCTCAACCCTTAGGTCTCCAGGCACTCAGATGAACGACTGATCTTTCTCAAAGAAGTTTGACTCATGTCTTGCAAATTTTAAACCTGTCACTTCTGCCCAAGTGAATTGATGAAAAGACAGAACAAAAAACTTTGGAGATAGTCTGTCTTCAAATGCCATTGGCATCTAGCAAATAATATGTCTTTGTCTAGACAAACTGAGAAGCAAACATAATTTATTTTTCAAAAAGAAAAATGGTTTAATAGCCCAAGCATTGATTTAACAGACAAGCCATTAGGAGGCTGTATCAGTGCACTTCATGGAGCAGTGCCATAACTTTAGAAGGCACCAGTTTGGTCCATATGTTCCTTTATTATTAAGATCAGGCTGAATGTGGTCAGCCTGGTGCCAGTTCTTCTAGGGAGGTTATTAATTGTGTCCAGAGATCTACTTCAGCCTAAGTAGGTTCAAAACACTATTAAGCTTTATATTTGTGTATTATCATCTCATCTGAGTCGAGAATAGTCTCCATTTATGGTATTAAATTCAGGTTATTGTGAAGAAAAGAATGTAAGGTTAGGACTGACAGATAGGCACCCAAGTCTGTTATTTTACTTCTTGGTAAATCCTAAAATCCAATGTTGTTAAACACCATTTGCTTATGTTTGCCCTTTAGAAGGCAATCTAATGTCCTTAATCGTTCTTCATAACTTTGGGAAAATTCTTTTCTTCTAAACATGCAGGTTATATTTTCATATGGTTTTATCACCTCAGTTTGGTCAAGCTTTCGTGATGCTTTATCTGAGCTGGTTCAGACAGTTTCTGTACATGGAACCACTAAATTTGTTATTTCAATATTTGTTTGTTCTGCTTAAGAGTAAATATTGTGTTAACTGTATGTCAGACATACCTAGTCACTGGGTTGTGCTCCTAGAGTGTTATTGCTTTCTACTAGATTGTACCTTGATCAGAATTTTCTTAAAATGTTTAGCCTTCATCCATGAAATTTTCTGCAGTGCTATTTCTGACTGACCAGCCATCTAGAAATGCCAAAACCTGTATTGCTGATTGGTATTTTGGCAAGTTTCTTTTCTGAATTGCAACATGTTTAAGTTAAGTGAAAAATAATTCATGTGCAGAAAAAGACAAATACAGTGACCAAATGACACTCTCTTTCTCAAAATTCAGTATCTCCCACACACTGGACCAGCAGCATCTGCCCTGCAGCACAGCATTAGCTCAAGCTGGTTTAAAAAGGAATAGTGAGGAAGGGAAGAAAATAAACACTTTATAGATATGGAGGAAGACAAGATGGATACGATGTGTATGTTTCAGACAGAGCAGAGAGGTGTCTTTAAGAGGCTTGAGCACTTTTTCCTTTGAGGTGTGATTTAATCTGTGTCATGTTACCCACATAGTAGTGAATGTCTCCTAAGGGTTAAATACAGGGTCAATAAAATATATAAGAAAGACTCGTACAAGGCTTAGATTAAATTATCCCTGTACTGAATATATTAGAGCTCAGTTAATTCCATTTTTTGATTTCCAGTTTATCCATTTGATGCCAAAAGTATGCTTTTTTTAAGGCACAAGTGATTTTTTTCTTAGAAATGGACCCCAGATGTTCTGACTGTCTTATCTTTGCAGTGCCTTTAAGAAGCATGTACAGAAACTAGGGTTTACTTAAGATGCTTGTTGCATCATTTAGCTCTGAAGAGAGCCCTAGTGCAAAAATAATGTGAAGACTCACACCAGTTTATTGCCTGTTGTCTTTGGGGAATGTAAGAAGCTCTGTGTGTGTGTATACATATGCACAGCAGATGCATAGCCTACTACACAGTTTTGAACTCTGTGTGTGAATTGCAAATATGTCTTCTGAGAGTAAGGAAACTTGGAAAGAATGAGGTCATTGTGCATAATAAATCCCCTATATGCTTTTCTGCCCTGCATACCACAAGAGAAACATTTCAGAAAAAGTTACTCTATAATTTACATTTCTATTGCCAAAACTGGGAAACAAAGCACAGATATGGTATGAGGAATGGCTTGTTCATTTTCAGGGGAAGGAAAAAAAGATTGAGATACAACTGGCTGGAAAACAAATTTAAGGTTCATTAAATCAAACATATTTAAAGGGGGTGAGACCAGAGGTAAGAATAAAAGAAAACTTTCATACAGTGTATTTTTTACTACCATCCATAGCATCTGTGAGATATCTCAGGTGTTAAATTAGCCACAGGAGGGCTCTGCTGTTCTTCACTTGAAGAAATGTATTAGTTGGAACTGTGAAAACTGCAGGGGAAAGAGCAAATTTATATTCCCGCAACAGGAATATTGGGCATACTGCCCTGGTTCACAGGGCATACTCTGATTGCAAGTAACTGTCATTTAAAACGTGGTGTTAGCACAGTAACTGCACGCTTCACTTCTCCATCAAAAACCAGTCATTAAAATACTGTCACAAGATCAACCAGCTCTTGATCAGGCAGGAAACGGGGAGGACTCCAAGCTGTAAAGAATTTCTCGTGTAGCTGGGCACCGAGTAGGGGCTGGTGTTTAGTCACGAGAGAACGGTAATTACACACGGACATTTGTTCCTCTGGCCCCTTGCCGGCACGGGGATTAACCGCACACTGACATCTGGAGCTACACAGCCTCCCGGGCTGCCTTGTGGCTAAGCAACAGCCTGTTATAGGAAGTCTGAGGAAGAGCTCTGCATGTTGGCAGCTCCTGCAGGATTTCTACTTACGAGAGGCAGAAGGTCCCCAGGGGTGCCGATAGCAACTTACTGAAGTATCTGATTGCCTTGCAGTCCCGCAGTTAGACTAGAAACGGCCTTAGGAAGTGGACAAGAAATAATAGGCTCACTTAACCAGCAAACTGAGCAGCAAGGTTCTAAGGAGGATTAATATGCTCAGGTCCAGAATTGTGATCCAAATTTTTTGCCTGATCCCTCCCAGCAACAGCCTGGTCCTGGCACCACCTAAATTCCCTGAGGGCTCCACATTCTGTCTGCAGTTCCAGAAAATGCTGTAAGCTATGTAATATCCTTAGGGACCTCTGCCTGAAAATCTAGACTATGTAAGCCAAGCAGAGTGGCATCCCTGACTTCCCAAAGCGATTTTCAGATCAGGATCATACATCCTTCTTAACTGTTAACATTTTCCCTGTCTCAGTTTTGACCTCTGATAGTCTCATTTCTGAAAAAAAGACACAGAAAGGATAGCATGGGGATGTCACAAACTTTTCTAACAAGCAGCTTGGAGGCTCTTGGCTTTGCACTGCTGAGAATTTAGTGCATACAAACTAAATTGTGCACTTGATCTTGGGACAACAAAAAGGTTTCAGAACTGCTCTGATTAGCTGTACAGAAATTTATATTTGTACCCTCACAAAGAGCAGCTGAATGTTTTCTGCTCAAAGTTTGAGCAGGAGTAGTTATTGACTACAATTTTAATCCTTTGTGGTAGCCCAGGGGCTGCTAAGAACACTTGTCTATGCATATGGGAGAATTGAGTTTACTTCTATCAGTCCATTGGCTTTCTCTTTCTAGAGAAATACCCTAATGCCAGGTAAAGTTCTGCTTTTGCTGATTTTCATTCTTGACACAGTATTCTTAAAACTGTCACCATGTGGGCAAGAACATAAAATTCAGGACTTAAAGATAAGCAAGAAGGAATTTCATTCTGTAGGTGGAGGTTAAAGCAGTCCAGTGGGGTTTAACTCAAAGTACCACTTGGCTTTGCTTTGTTAAAGGCTGTAAAAATGAATTATGGTTCTGCCTCAGCTGAGCTTGCACAGGAATGATGATCACTTTTCCCAAAGAGCTCTCCTAGGCTTTTTCCTTGTTAGAAACCTTGTTGGAAGTTTTTGCCTCCAACTAGGTAAAGGAGTGTTTGGCTGAATATGAAACCTCTGGAGAGGGAAGAAGCTCATACGCACTCCTGCATTTCCTTACACTTGCTGTTGACTAGCTTCAGGGAGTTTCCTGCTCAGTGGTTTTCTTGTATCTCTAACTTCTGGAGAATTCCTGTTTCTCTTGTCTTATACAGGAATGCTAAGTGCCCAGCTAGGGATTTAGAATTCTCTTTGAAGGTTTTAGGTATTCTACTGGTTCAAGTCATTAGCATATGGATATAGATATTACATAGGCATTGCATCTGGTTTCTGGATGTCCACCTAAACCCTGGCTTGTCCTTTCCACTCTTAGTATTCTCCTCCTTCCACGTCTTTACTAACCAGAATGAGAATTGCCTTTTCTCTTACAGGAATAACCATTATGTTGCAGTGCTCTTCAAAAACTTAATTTCCTAAAGATCAGAATTGGTAACATTGTCGTTTTAAAATGCCTTTTTACAGAAAAGGAGCTTGTTCATTCTTATGTTGCTAGTGTTTAAATACAGACTGCTCCAGTAGTTTCCAAATTTTGCTGAAAGACATTTCTTCTGGTAATCTTGCCATCAGAAAACGCCTGAATCAAAGATGCACATTCTAGATATTTTTATTCACTCTTCTTGTCTGTCAAAGTTTGATTAGTGATTCTCTCCCTCTTTCTGTGTCAACACTTCTAAGTCCTTGCTTTGCATAACTGTTTTACTTGCATTAGCCAAAGCTTTAAACCACCTTTCTTCTCTATCTTTTCAGTTTCTGATTTGCCTTAATGAGATTTTCTATTGTGTTCATTGTTGCACCAAACATTCAATTCCAATTCTGCACTTTTTCCAACACATTCATTTTTTTAGCTTGTCTTTCATGGTGTTGCGTTCCTGCCTTCTAGTTGTTCAGCTGAGGTTCACTTGCTTTAACAGTAGTGTTAGTCTTTCAAAGTAATCAGGCTTGGGCAATGTGTGACTATAACAGAGGCTGTGGAAAAAAAGGAAAGGGAAAGAGAGAATAGAAATGTTCCCTGTCTTATTTAAAAGGATATATTATGTTTCCTTTGCTGCTTCTGTGGTTCTAACTTTATGACATAAGCAATATTATTTGCTCCTAAGCGTTCCTCTGCTGTAGTTTTCGGCTGCTGAATCAAAATAGTCATTTTCACAGCCATACTCTTCTCTGTCAATTAACACATTTGGGGTTTCTGGCCATAGCCTTCTCTAAAATCACCTGACTACAAGTTTTAATAATGTGAGGAGGTTTGCGTATCTCAGATACGAGAAATGGCTATTGTCTAACATACCATTCGCTGGAGCCTAATTTGGACCTTTAAGCTGTTTTTTTTAGAGTACTGCAATAAAACCACCTGAAACTCCTGCTTAATTTAACATAGTCTGCTGCTTTTGTTTTCAGTGCTGTGTGATGTTCTAGCTGTCTGGATAAGCGTGAGGTCTATGAAAGTGCAAATCTTTCAGTGCTTGGATCACCTACTGCTTGTGGTATGCCACACAAGAATTTATTTCCTTGTGCATCAGCTGCTTACGCATAAAACTGTAGGAAAATAAAGCTGAAAAAAAGTTTGGCAAATTAGAGAGTCTGCTGCTCTCCCACAACATTCCTGACTGTCTCTTAAAGATTTCCTGTGATAGAGATCCTTTCAAAGTCATTTATCCAATTCTTTAGTACTCTTAGCATTAAAAAGTATTTTGGAAGTTCAATTAGCTCTTCTTTCACCTCAGGTCAACAGTTTCTTGTCCTACCTGTTACAGCTGTGGACAATAGACTGCTCCATTCTTTTTTGAAGACTCTTAGCCTGTCTGAAAACTGAAGACTCTGAAAAGACCTCATCCTTCTCTTTATAAGAAATAATCCCACGTCTTTCTTAGGTCATGTTTTCTGATCATTTTTGGGATATTGACCCCATGCAACACTCTGCGAGTGACTGTAATGGGCATTGCTGTTCCTGGAACAGAACAGAGCAGCGGGAAGGATCTCTTAGGTTAAAACTCCCTGGCTTTTTTATTGATAACTTGGTTACATTGACCTGAATGTGGACTCACGTTCAACTTGTGATCCAGCATCATCCATAGGCAACCTATGCCTAACTAGTTGTTTTGCAACCAATTAAATCCATTTAAGTGCAAAAGCTTGCATTCATCCCAGCTCTTCATGGTTGTTTCCAATTATTATTTTGTTTTTTCTTCCTGGCTTTGTCATCAACAGCTTTGTTATTCATTCTCTATTTCTTTCTGTTGACTATATGAGGCATCCAGCTAAGCCATAGCTGTCCAAATTTGGGATTCCTGAAGTCAGATAAGGTAATTCTCACCTGAAAGATGGACAGTTAAATTTAACCCACAGAGGAGTAACTGAGAGCATAGTTATAACTGAACAAGTCAGTGTAATAAATACATGCCTGACCATTCCCTCTAAAAAGCAATTAGGCAAAAGATCAACACATCAAAGTCAGCTGATGTCCTACACTGTCAAATGGAGGCAAACACTTGGATAGATCTGAGAAGATGCACTTTGTTTCCTACATAAAGCAGTCTTGCAAAGTGCAGAGACCAGGGGAATATCTGAGAAGATTCATTATGCATTCATTATGCAGGTCACATAAATTGTCAAGGGGAGATTTTCAGATTCCTCAGCAATGGCAGGGCAACAACTGCTGCTCTCAGGTTCTTGTAGGTGCACTGGTAGTACTTCATCAGATACTTCAGCCTGTGCTGGTTCAGTGAACACGTAACCTCTCCTCCCTGTGTTTCATTTCTCCAAACATGACATGGAGTTTCAGATTTCCAGTATAAATATTACATGACCCTCAGAAATTATTTATAACCAGTGCATTTGAATTCAGAACGAGCTGCAAAAATAAATGCCCGGTGCTTCAGAGGCAATTTTACTTGTAGCAGATACAGATTAAATATGCATTTTGTCAGTTTATCACCTCTCAAAAAACATAAGGAAAAAAGTGATAAATGAAATTATTAAGATCCAAGCATGATATCAAAGTGCCTGAGGTCTGATCACGAGCTGTTTATAATCAAAAGGATGGATACCAAGATAAAGACTCTCACTAGACCTCCATTTATAACCAGTAATCTTTGAATCCTGTATTGATATGGGCATTTGTAAAAATGATACTTTGCTTTATTTGGAAGTTAAAAATCAACCAGCAAACTTCATGTCCTCAAGCTGAGCCTGATGTTCTTTTCACTATACCAGTTCCTGAAAGGGAGAAGGAATACGCTTAAGAAAAATAGTAAAAAATACATTTGTCAATCTATTCAGATTCACTATGGTTCTGCCAAGATCAGCAAGCAGTGTGCCAGACTGGAAACAAATGAGTTGTGGTGCTGTAGAAACTTTTTATTGTCCTAAAATCACTGAAGACGTCAAAATAGACCCTGGGGAAAACTCCCTGTGTAAGAGAAAATCCTTTCAGACTGTGACAAAGTTGGGAGTCAGCGGGGAGAGCACAGGGAAGAAGGGTACAATAGGGATTGCAAGGTATAGTTTTGGGCTTTGAGGCTTTATAGTGCTATGAGAAGAAAGCTGCAAAACCATTTCTGTTCTGGAGTCAGATTCCTAGTTAATTCATCTTTGGGCACAGCATTAATGGTTGGTGCCAACCTGAAGGAGGAATATGGTATATTTGGAGCTACTCTGGAAAAAAAGCACAAAAACTCTAAGAGAGAATAATCGTCTCATAATTTGGAGAAGGAGATGCATGAAAAGCAGAATTTCAAGATAACTCTGGTCTTTACATTTAAAGGTTTGCACAGCTAAGGATGTGTACACAGCATTTTGAGTATCTCCAAACTGTTTTCTTTCAGAATATATATGTTTCAAAATATCATGCTGTATATGTTGTTCCACACTGTGTGTTGTCTTTTACACAGCCATCTCAAATGAAGGTTCAGCACTTATGAAGCAGCTGAGAATCTCTGTCTGCCACCCGATGATACCTCTGGCCTCAGCCTGAAGAAGTGTTCTCATCGTATAAAACCAGAGGTTCGGTGTTGTTCAGGACAGATGACAGAAACCCAGAGGGAGTCCAGAGTGAAGAAATAACAACCAGATTCACAGAAAACACATCTTCTGAAGGGAGGCTGAATACATTTTTAAACTAGATAAGGGAAAATTAAAAACAGTTTAATTGTAAGGGTCTTCTCTAAAAAGAGTTAGAATTAGAGTTACAGAATGATTCAGGATGAGAGGGCCCTCAGGAGGTCTCTAATCCAACTTCTCTCTCAAAGCAGGGGCAATGCTGAATTCAGACCAAGTTGCTCAGGATTTTGAACAGTCAAGTATTGAAAACCTCCAAGGAGGGAGAATCTACAACTTGATTCTCCTAGTGAAAATACTGTCCTGATGTCCAGCCAAAACCTCCCCTGTTCCTGTCTCTCTTTTATTTATGAACACTGCCTCCTGCCACACATATCAGTACAGAACCTGGTTCCATCTTCTCTGTAAATTTCCCATAGGTATTCAAAGGCTGCTATTAAGTCCCATTGAAGCCTCAACCATCTGTTCTTCCCATACATAAGACTGAAAAAGCCTCAAATGCGTTGCCACTGGAAGGCTTAACTTCAAGAGAAGTAGTGAGCATAGTGAGGCTTGAAAATGATAATGTTGTCACCTTCCTTGCCAAGAATAAAAGAGAAAAATATATGGTTATCCATTCATGGTGTGGAAATGCCAGGGGATGCTCAAGGTGCCTTCCAGCCTTGTTTTCTGCTGTTTTGATTTCATGTTAGAAGAGCATGTGAATGCAAGCTCTAGTCCCAGCTTAGGGCCACAGAGCTATATACGTCACAAGACTGAGCCTTAGGTACATAATAAATCTCAGCACTTATTAATATTTCAGGAATTTATGAATGCCTGAAAAAAACCAGGGGAATATAGTTATAATGGAAATAATGTTGTAGCCTGAATTATTGCAGTGTTAGCAGAAGTCCATTCTGCTTATGGTTAGTCACCTGAGATAAACTGAATACAGTTTTCTTTCTAAAGGTCAAGGAACGGGTCTACCGATAATAGACCCTTAAAAAAATCTGTCACATCTACTATCAGTCGACCATAACTCTTTGTATTTAATAATTTCTTTTTAATATTATGTGCCTGTATGTCTAAATATCTATGTGGTAGAGATTGTTAATGTTATTATTATAGATACAGTATTACTGTAGGTACAATAGAAGTAGAAACCAGAATTTAGAAGAGTTGTCAAGCATGACGTTATGAAAACAAAAAAGAAAAGTCAGATTTGCCTGGTATCACACTGCTCCAAACCATGCAGGAATGGAAAGTCTCCCGTGGAAAACAGTGAACCAAATTCTCACATCTCTCTCTTTTCCACTTAGGTTTTCTAGACATAGGTACAAAAGCACTTGAAGTACACCAAATTAGTGGCTACTCCTGGAAATTTTACCTTTCAGTTGCTCTGTAGGAGGACACTTGACAATGACAGACAAGTGTTAAGGGCTACAGCCCTGAACAGTCTAACACATCACCCACCCACTCCACGCTAGTTAGCCTGTGTATATGTCTGAAGGGGTAGGAAAGCAGCGTGCAGCAAAAAAATAAGCCAGGCATAGCTCTGTGCGTCTTCAGGCAGCAGGGACACCTTTCTGACCTATTTATTGTGAAACCCTGTTCATGCACTCTATTTTTGAAATCTGTCATTGTTCTTTTCACATCTCCATTGTGTTCTTACAAAAGAAACATGTTTTCTTCAACAAGGTTTTGATACCCAGCAAAAGAACACCCACCTATTCTCTGTGTTCATTTCTGCTCTGCTGCCACAACCTGCTGATTGCAGAGAGAGTATTTCACTTCCATTATATTTTAAATAAAATGATAGGCTGGCTACATAGGCAATCCATTAATGTTACGCAGCCTAGTCACCGTTAATTATAGGTCTTAGACATCAGAAAGCTGGGGCAAAATTCTCCATTTTTCAGTAGAAAGCTGCGACATTTAAACACTCTCTTCCGTGCACCACTCATTCACAGTTCTGCTGCTCAAAACTCAGCAGTGACTCTTCTGTGGTAAGTGAGCATCTTCTCTTTCAGTTTGTGCCCAGAACAGAACCTAAAGCAAAACCTCATTAAGCAGAGTTCACTCTGCAGATGAGTGATTTGTTTCACAGTATGTTGGTGTGAAGTGGAAAACATCTTGTAAAGCTGAAGCTTGTAATGTTGTCTAAGAGATGGAGTTGTGAAGGAGTAAGTGAGGTGGTGGAGCCTGTTTGGAAATAATGTTTATTTCAGTGTTTGAGGGTTTTTCCAGAGCAAAGCTTGAGTCTGGAAGCAGAGCCGAGAAGGGATGTTTATTGCAAATGTAAGCTTTGCAAATGGGAATGGAAATTTTATGTAAAATTGTTTAGTCAACTGTCACTTTGTGTTAAGCTTAAAAAAAAAATCACAAGCACAATGTTTTGATTTTACAAATGATTTCTACCATGTAGTTCAAAGAATTAATCTGTAAAAAGCTTGATACTGCAGGTTTGCCTTTTTATGGTCTGTTGTGAATGCACCAGCCAAGGCCCCAGTACTCCCCTTTGCACAGGGGGTCCGGATCCCCCAGAAGAGGGAGACAGTCACAGAGTGCATGGTTTCTACCACACGCCCTTGCTCAGAACTTCTGTGAGGGGGGGGGGGGGCTGTGTTTGTAGAAAGGATGTATCCTCTTGGCTGGGTGTGTTTGGGCAGGGAAAGTCTTTTCCGCTGCTGCCCTAATCAGAGCAGCTCCCAGGGCAGTCTTTGATAGGGCAGCTTGGGGAGCAGCAAGGAGACTCCGCCTTGCTCGGGATAAGAATGCAACACAGGCAGTCTGCTGCTGCCTCTTACCTCAATTCCTCTTAAAGTATGAAGCAATCACAGGGGGAGGAGAAGTTAACGAAGCACAGGGTAACTTTTCTCCTCAGGAAACCTGCAGTGAGAATTTCTAAGACAGTTTGGAAGCTTTTATTTATTTATTATGGTAATTTCCATGTTGCAGTATCCTAAAACACAAATTATTCATTCTGGCAAGAAATCATAAGTTGTCCTTTCCTGGCAATATATTGAAGTGTTTTAATTGATAAGTAGTAGGAAGTTTTGCTGAAGAGCATGAAGGATTCAAGTGAAATCCTGAGTACTGAAGCCAGGAGAATTTTGGTGTCCTGTTTTTGTGTGAAACTGACTGCAGAGCTCTGGCAGACAAGAACAAAAGCCATAGTTGTGGCATCTTGTCATCTGTTTCTGAAATTTTATTCTTCCTTTATAATATAACTATAATTTTATAATATAATAAAACTAGGGTCCCTTCACTCAGGAGACATTTAAGTGACAATGTTAAGGAATTTGGGTCAGATATCTGCGTTATTGCCTAAACATGGGTTGGCCAAGGTAGTGGGTTTACCTCCATGTCTCCATTCTGAATCATTGGTCTGAACACTTTCAGACTCTTTTCAGTACTAGCCGTGTAGTTCAAGACTCAGCAATTCAGTACATTACACAACAACTGGTGAAGAATGAACTGGACATTGCCCCTACTATGGAAGAAACTCTTAAGGCCATAGAGAAGGTGAAAATTGGCAAGGTAGCTGGGGTTGATGGAATTCCACCTGAAGTCTGGAAGCATGGGGGCCTTGCACTCCGTGCTAAATTTCACGAGTTTGTGGTGCACCTCTGGGAACTAGGTGAACTACCATCAGACCTTCGTGATGCAGTCATCATCACCTTGTATAAGAAGAAAGGAGATAAACCAGACTGTTCAAATTACCGTGGTATTACTCTGCTCTCCATTGCTGGCAAAATCCTGGCAAGAATACTTCTGAACAGACTAATACCCACTATAGCAGAAGGAACTCTGCCTGAAAGCCAATGTGGTTTCAGAGCCAACAGAAGTACCACAGACGTGGTGTTTGTTCTCAGACAACTGCAAGAGAAGTGTAGGGAACAGAGCAAAGGTCTCTATGTAACCTTTGTTGATCTCACCAAGGCTTTCGATACTGTGAGCAGAAAAGGTCTGTGGCAGATTTTGGAACGTTTAGGATGTCCTCCCAAGTTCCTTAAAATGATCATCTTACTTCATGAGGATCAGCGTGGCCAAGTCAGATATGGTGATGCACTTTCTGAGCCCTTTCTAATAACTAATGGTGTGAAACAAGCTGCCTTCTCGCACCAACCCTATTCACAATATGTTTCAGCATGATACTCCAAAGGGCCACAGCAGACCTCGAGGATCAGGACGGTATCTACGGTATCTACATTCGATACCGTACTGATGGAAGCCTATTCAACCTAAGGCGACTGAAGGCCCACACTAAGAACTTAAACCATCTTGTCCGGGAGCTGTTCTATGCTGACGCCACTGCCCTCGTCGCCCACACAGAAGTTTAACATCCTGCTTTGCTGAGGCTGCTGAGCTTTTTGGGCTGGAAGTCATCTTAAAGAAGACAGAAGTCTTCTGCCAACCTGCACCTCAGGAAGTCTTCCATCATCCCCATATCACCATTGGTGAATCAGAGCTCAAATCAGTCCAGCAGTTTAATTACCTAGGTAGCATCATCTCCTTGGATGGTAAGATTGACGGAGAGATAGACGACAGGTTAGCAAAGGCATATAGAGCTTTCAGAAAACTCCATAAAAGAGTTTGGCAAAATAAACACCTGAGGAAAAGCACAAAGATCAGTGTTTACAGAGCCATAGTGCTGTCTACTCTTTTATATGGGTCCGAATCATGGGTCATTTACCACCACCACCTGCGTCTCCTAGAACACTTCCATCAACACTGTCTCCGTACAATCCTAAACATCCAGTGGTCAGATTACATGACCAATACATCTGTTCTAGAGCAAGCAGCAGTCACAAGTATTGAGGCCATGTTGCTGAGAACACAGCTGCACTGGGCAGGGCATGTCTCAAGGATGAAGGACCACCACCTCCCTAAGATCGTGCTCTATGATGAAGTTGTCACTGGTTGCCTCAAGAGAGGAGCCCCAAAGAGGAGATACAAGGACTCCCTGAAACAACATCTGTTTCTTTTGAGAACGCACACAGGATCACTCTAAAGGAGAAAAGACAACGCAGAAAGAATCATGTCTTGTCAATACCATCCAAGGAGTCTTTCTGCTGTGCCTTTTACAGCCGGACTTGTCTATTTCACATTGGCCTCTTTAGCCACCAGCGCGCTTGTAGCAAATGTGGGTAGAGCCCTTCCCAAATCTTCATTCGCAAAGCCTAGCCATGATGATGATGACACTTGGTTTCCCACTAAATTCCTCTTAGGGTATTATTTGATCAAGGAAGTTCAAAATAGTGACAGAGGAGAGTTACAGTGAAGTAGGAGCTCAAACCTCATTCAATTTGAGTGGAAGAACTGCCCAAGTGTTTAATATCCAGAATCTTATAAGCTGCTAAGTCAGTTGGAGGATTTTAGTAATCACTTATTGAAGAAATGCCGTACTGCTTTTGCTGATGTCTTTCTAAAATGTTCTAACAGTAGGGTTTCTATCAGAGTTTAGTAAGAAAAAAATAAAATCAGAATGTAATGTGGTCATACTGTCCCTGTAAAAGACCTAATCCTCTCACACTTAAATTTCTAAGCTTTGTGGGAAATAAACCACTCAGGTTGTGGCTGACTGTGAGTGTCTCACTATGAGCATGCTCTCTTCTTATGAAATAACTGATATGCTTAAATGTTTCAGTAGATCAGCAGCTCTACTTTAATCAATCTTTCTTTGATGGTACCATATATATAACAGAAGATTGAAGAAAGGATAGGTTTACATGTGTCACTGTAGAGATAAACAGAACATTATTAAGGTAGCTTCTCTTTATGACTCATCTTTAGAGTAATAACTATTTGAAAGTAATTTAACATCGTTTCATTAAAGGTTAATGATATTTCTACTTTAAGAGAGTTGAATACAACACAGATTTTGCCAGAAATACAAATCTAACCTTCATTTTCTTTAATTGTTCTTCTACAACAATTTCCTGTGAAACTATTAAGTTATAAGCTAGCTTTTATTGAATGGAAGGCTGCATTAAGGCAAGCCTAACACAATCCAATTTAAAAGGTTATTTATTACCTAATATGTCAATGTCATTACTAAAAGTAGTTTTTCATTTGTGCATTTAATTATTCCTATTAAAGTTCAAAACAAGTGTTGTCTTGAAATTTAGAAACACAAAAGACTATTTTCCTTGATCTGTACGGTCACACATCAAATCCTAATTATGGAGGTACTTCCCTCTAGTGGACAAGAAGTTATTTCAATTACAGTATTTTTCAGACCCATTCCAAATTTGATCAGCATTTAGGTGAGAGAATGTCTTTAAAAAGACGGGGAGCAGGAGTTAAGATGAGCAGGGTAAAGCAGGATGAGGAGGGGGATAGCTGAGAGATGGCTCAGGACTGGTGTCACTGGGTACAGCCAACGTGTGGGCTGTGAGAGCAGGTGATCATAGAGTGCCACTGCTTGCAATTGCTCAGGGATAGTCAGGATAGCCAAAACAAAGCTGCCTGAGGAACTGCAATAGGCTCTCCTGGTGCTATAGAACACTAGGTAGGTTTCAATACTGATAAATGCAAATTAGTGTACCTGAGTTAAAATAAGCAGACACAGTAATAGGTTCTATATTAGCTCTTATCTGTCAGGAAAAGATCCTAGAGTCACTGTGATCTTGGTGTTTGTTTTCCAAAAATATCATAAGTGGTAGAAAAGGTAAACTAAATGTTAGAAACAATTAAAATAATGGAATTAAAAAGAAATATTGTGTCCATGTATGAAACACTTAGGCAATTGTAGGAGGATGGTGTGGATAAAGCCCTCTATAGGAATATAGAAGTGGCCTCACACCTTGCAAGCCCTGGTCCTCATGGGGGATTTCAACCACCCTGATATCTGTCGGAGGGACAACACAACAGGGCACAAGCAAAACCAGAGATTCCTAGAAAGTGTCAATGACAACTTCCTTATTGGGAAGCCACCAAGGAGAGGTGCCATGCTGGACCCTGTGCTCACCAATAGGGAGCAGCTGATGGGGAATGTAGTGCTTCGAGGCAGTCTTGGCTGCAGTGACTACAAGACAGTGGAGTTTGAGATCGTTGGGGCAGTGAGGAGGGTATGCAGCAAGCTCACTGCCCTGGCCAAAGAGCAGATTTTGGCCTCTTCCTCCAAACTCAGGAGTGATGCACCCCAACAAGGAGCAAATTGGGCAAAAATTCCAGGAGGCCTCCTGGATGGATAAGGAGCTCCTGAGCAAACTCAGAGCAAAAAAAAAGAACCTTTCAGAAGGAAAAGGAAACAAGGAAAGTTGCCCAAGGAGGAATACAGGGAAATTGTATGAGAGTCTGGCCAGGGATATCAAGGATAACAGGGAGGGCTTCTATAGGTATGTTGCAAACCAAACAATGTGCACCACTTCCAGAAGGAAACAGGAGACCTGGCTACCCTGGACAAAGAGAAGGCTGAGGTTTTCAATGACTTCTATGCCTCAGTCTTCAAAGTGCTCCAGCCATGCTGCCCAAGCTGAGAAAGGCAGACACAGGGACTGGGAAAATAAAGACCCTAAGCTCATATAGCAGGTTCAAGACCACCTAAGGAATCTGAATGTGCACAAGTCCATGGGACCTGATTAGATTTATCTACAGGTCCTGAGGGAGCCAGCAGACAAAGCTGCTAAGACATTATTTTTGAAAAATTGTGGCATTCAGGTGAAATTCCCAATGACTAGAAAAAGTGGAAAGAGGAAGACCTGTGAAACTACAGATCTGTCAGTCTCACCTCTGTGCCAGGCAAGATCATGGAGCCGATTCTCCTGTAAACTCTGCTAAGGCACGTGGAAAACAAAGAGGTAATTGGTAACAGCCAACATGGCTTTACTGAGGGCAAATCATGCCTGACAAATCTAGTGGCCTTCTATGACAGGGCAACAACGCTGGTGGATATGGCAGAGCAACAGACATCGTCTGCCTGGACTTATGCAAAGCATTTTACACTCTCCCACAGGACATCTTCGTCTCTTAACTGGAGAGACATAGAGGGATGGACCACTTGGTGGACACAGAACTGCATAGACGGCCACATGCAAAGAGTTGTGGTCAACAGCTCATTATCCACATGGAGACCAGTGACAAGTGGTGTCCCTCCGGGGTTGGTACTGGGACCAGTGCTGTTCAACATCTTTGTTGGTGACATGGATGGGGGATCGCATGCACCCTTAGCAAGTTTGCTGATGCCACCAAGCTGTCTGGTGCAGCCGACACGCTGGAGAAAAGGGATGCCATCCAGAGGGACCTTGAGACGCCTGAGTGGTGGGCCTGTGCAAACCTCATGAAGTTCAGCAAAGCAAAGTACAAGGTACCACACGTGGGTCACAACAATCTCCTAGGTGCACCTGCAGGTTGGGCAGAGAAATGACTGAGAGAACCCTTGCAGAGAAGGACTTGTAGGTGATGGTTGATGAAAAACTCCACATGAGCCATCAATGTATGCTTGCTGCCCAGAAAACCGATCAAATTCTGGGCTCCACCCAAAGGAACATGGTCAGCAGGTTGAAGGAGATGATTCTCCCCCTCTACTCTGCTCTTTTAAGACCTCAGCTGGAGTACTGCATGCAGTTCTGGTGCCCTCAACTTAAGAAGGACATGGAACTGTTGGAAGAAGTCCAGAGGAGGGCCATGAGGATAATAAGAGGACTGAAGCCCCTCTGCTATGAAGACAGTCTGAGGAAGTTGATGCTGTTGAACCTGGAGAAGAAAAGGCTGTGTGGAGACCTCATAGCAACCTTCCAGTTTTAGAAGGGGGCCTACTAGAAAGCCAGAGAGGGACCCTTCGTCAAGAACTGTAGAGGTAGGACAAGGAGTGCAAAGGGTGTAAACTGAAAGAGGGGAAATTTACCTGGATATTAAGAAGAAATTCTTTAGTGTGAGGGTGGTGAGATACTGGAACAGGTTGCCCAGGGTCACTGATGCCCCAAGCCTGTTGGCCAGGTTGAATAAGGCCTGGAACCTGGTCTAGTGGGACATGTCCTTACCCATGGCAGGGGATTTGGGGTTAGAGGGTCTTTAACCTTAACTAGATGATCTTCCAACCCTTAATATTCTATAGTTCCTCTGCCTTAAAAATTGAGAAGAATGGTAGAAGGATGGAACAGCTTCAACATGAGAAGAGACTAAATCAGAGAGTCAAAATGAGAAATGGAAATACAAGAGAACACTCCAGTCAGAAAAGGAGGCAACTAGAAAAACGTGCACTGAAAGTATATCGTATCATATCATTAAAGCTAAGCAGAAGGTGAATAGGGGTTATTATTCCCATTTCTCATCTCAGAATGAGTAAGAGATGTTCTAATATCCTCATTATCACAAAAGGTTGAAAGTAAAAATAGCCTCCAAAGAGAATTAAATGGAATTGATGGAATGTAATTCTATTGTCAGCTACTAAGTACAACAGTCTCTTTGAAACCTCTCTCTCAGAAAGCCCCTGAGCTGCTGACTCAGATGTTAGTTCAGTTTGTCATGAGGAACAACACTGTATGCCTGTTTCGGTTCCGTACACTCTTTTGTCTGGTATGGAAACTGGGTGGGCAGTTTTAAACCTGTAAGTGAAACACAGACAACCTCAGTCATCCTTACTGCACTGTATATATCCATAGGGTTTTTTTTTAATATCCTATTCAAACATTTATATGTCACTTGTATTTTGAATGGATACCTTCTTGAGATACCAATGGTTACCAGGTCTTGAGATTTTTATCACAAGTCTTCCTTGAATTAGTTGGTGGGATTTTTTTTCTGACAGCTCTAAACACAGGCGAACTTACGCTTGAAAGTATCTTTAAAAAAACAAAAAGGACTGGATATTTTAAAAAAAAACTAACTGTAGTTTGTATAGAAAAATTTCGTGATGCATATCTAGATGCTTGAAAAAGGGGAAGTGAATATTGAGGAAAAAATAACATCAGTTGATTATATTTTTTTAAAAGTCTTCTAACATATGGACTTACGAGTACACATATTTTATAAAATAAATGGTAGCAAAATGTTTTAACCATGTACTATGTAAATCACATTAAAATCTTAGGTCATTGTGTATCTTGCAGGAATATGGCCTAAATTAGATCTATAAAGATAAGGTAATTGGTTTCTAGACAGTTTCTCTTAAGTATAATGTTCACATTTAAAACTCAGTGGAGTTATATAGTTCTTCATATTCCATGATGGTAATATAATATACTATAATAATGGTAATAAATTAAACATCAGTGTCTACATTTTCCCTTTTCTGAGTTAATCCCCAAAGCCCAAGAGCTGTTTAATGACCCCTTGATGAATTTTTAGAAGAAATGAGGAGTCAGTAACCATAAGATCAGTGTGTACATACATGTGCACATCACTTAGACACCTCATACATTAGAAAGTCTACAGTTCATTAGAGGAAAAAAGAAAGTGTGGCTGGAGAGCAAGGATGTTTGTGACTGCCAAAGCATGGCAATGAAAGAACTGAGGGTAGCTGAATGTAAGAACAGGTCCATGCAAAAATATAATTGGAATTAGAAGTTAAAAAAAAGAACAAACTACAGAATCAATCACAACTCATTTATTGCTAATATTACAATGGGTTTAACAAATTTTATGTTTGAATACTTTAGACTGAAATTTTTGTGTTCCATTGTAAACAATAATGATTAATGTAACACATTTTTTCCAATATTTTCTCTGCTAAAAATGCTAGTGTACTTATTTTGTTAGTTCACCCCCCTCTCTAACGAAAAAAGAAGGAAACTGATTATTGCATCTTTTCCTTTCTTGTCCATCCTTTCCTCTGCCACATCATTCCCATCCTGGAGGAAACAGTAGAAATATATGAGCTGTTTATTCTGCAGATACAGTGGTAAGTGAAAAGTGGTTAAACTTCCACATCTAAGGAGAGGATACCCTTGTGTTACTCAGATTAGTACTGGGTAAACTTCATAATTCGTGTGTTTATCCTTGGCTGCACCCAAGATTTTGGCTTATAGAAAAAAATCCTTTACACTTTTTGGCAAAAGTAGCTAAGGACACTGACCATCATACAGCCATGTTATGGATGCTCTTGAAGTCTTCCTAAAATCAAGAGAGGTTCCATGAGATTTTCAGGCATTTTTTACAACTTAACATGAGAGCAAGCATTTTTTTTCAAAGGTGAGAAAAGGTGAGGAAAGGTATAAATGGTGTCTGACAACTCTTATCCCCAAACATGAACTTTCCACTGTGTCATACCTTATTTCTTACAGCTTCTACACATTCCCAAATGAGGATATAAAAACATATTAACTTTTCTATGGAAAAGTCTAAAACATATAATATTTCATCAAACTAAGCCTCTGTCATCAAGCCCATAAAAGAGTTTCCTCCCCAACAAAAATGATGTTGCAGAACACTTAGGACTTTTATATATTCCCCACTTTACTGCGTGCCAGAGAGCTTTTCTGTCCAATGCTGTTCACTGGAGGACAGTTTGCTGCTTAGACTTGGTTCTCAGATCAGCTGCAAATGTTTTATTTCATGGTGAAATGTAGAGCCCTGTTTACAGTTCTTTGTGCCCAGGCATATTGAATGCTGCTGTTAACCAGCTTCTTTAGGATTATTCTGCATTCAAGACAAGTTAAGATATAAGTAAAGAAAAATATTTGTTTTTAAAACAGCCAAAAGGGCTACAGATGTTTATCAAGACACAAGTGGCAGAAATTAAAGATCTGTGTTCAATCTACTGGTGCAGAGATCAAATTTGAGTTGTCAAGCTGTGCTACTGACAGTCTGTCCAGGTTGCACGGGACTCAGCTCTCGTGTCAAAACACAGTCTTTTATATTAAACCCTATACATGGAGTTCCATTCAGCTTCAGCTCTCTTTTTTCTTGAAGATTATTGATCTTCAAGATTGACAGACTTCTCTGGAAGTAATTTTTCTCCTCTGCCTTCTGACTTTTGAAAATGCTCATATGTCTCTGGCAGAACAATGGTGATCTCTTTTACTTGACTAAATTATTAAGAAATTGTTAACCTATTAATGAGAAAACGTGAAAATCTCATTGAGAAATTTTTTCCATGTGAAGCTTATATTTTGTATTTACATGTAAGCCACCAACTGCTCTGATATAAAAATGTAAATACAGTTGATGCATGTATCTCATTACTGACTTGGGCTCTCATTCAAAAGCAGAAACCTGTGTGACTCACTATTTGTAGGTGAGAGTGAGCTTGGGGCAATCGAATTCAAACAATGAATTATTTGCGTTATTCTTTAGAAAAATTGTTACCTCTGTGTCTGATGGGTAGAGCTCACACCATCAGGAAATCAGCAAACCTACCAGAAATTTGAGTGTTGCATAATGTACCATTAGCACAAGGATGTCAGATGTAAAAATCACAATTAAAAAGATTTCAAGAAATAACGCAATTATGCTTTGGAAATGCTAGCAGAACCATTAGAGTTAGGAGTAATAAAAGCACGGTAGGATGATTTCTGCTCTGTCTGGTTTAGTTAACTAATGATGGAAGAATTAAGGCTTTACTCTTTAGCAGCAGTAAAGGGGAGAAGGTCTACAATATGTCAGCACAATAGCCTTCATAAGGAAGACAGATCAGGGTGCTTTTTCCATTGTTGTACTAAAATTCAAGTAATGAAAAATCTAATAAGGCACAAACTGTCCTTTACTTGGAACATCATCATGTTCTATGACAAGTCTAAGACAAGTTGGAAGGAAGAAGTTGAAGATGAGGTGTCATATGTTACTAATACTGTTCAAATTTATGAATCATTAGCAACAGATGTAGGGTAAATCAAAACTTGTCTGTAAATTACATGAGCAAAATTGAGGAGCCACTCTAGTGGTTTTATATTGGATTTCTACCCATGTAGCTCATGGAGAAATATGATACAAATATGTTAAGCTCCTTAAGAAGCAATGCTTCTAAAGAAAAATATATAAATGAATGAAAATGAAGTATACTTGACTAAAGCTAGCTCAGTCATATGCTGAGAGAAAATGTAAGTATAGCTGTGATTGGGATTTACAAGTTAATCTTTGTTCAAGACACTTGTGGGGCTCGAAACACATATCAGTACTGGTGACTTAAACCAGTTCAAAGTTAAAAAAACCAGCACCATTGTGCTGATGGAGTTTGCCTTAAAAGATACAAATGATGTACAGAAAGCAAAGAGAACTTCATTTTGAGTATGGCACAAAGGGAAAGAATCTGAATTACCAGCTTATCTTAGTCTATTATATTGAAAAGGCTTGAAATGCATTTAAAACAAGAAATCAAAAAGCACAGTTTTCTTGAACAGTACAGTTTTCCTTCATGCAATTATTACACATATATCACTCTTTTGCTCCTGGATAATGGTGTATGCTTCCCAGAATATACCCAAAATGGAACTGTATTAACGGGCTTTATGCTGGAGAAAACTTCTCTTGAAGAACTGAATTGTGTGTGACTGGTGGCATTGTTGTCTGGCTCACACAAAACCTGCCCTTCACCTTCTCAGACAAAAACACAGCAGTGTTCTTTTACGAATATTTAAGAATATATTGAAAACAAGCTATTGGAATAAGTCTGTTTAAAAAAAAAAAGTAAAAAAGAAAAGAATAAAAGCACACCTTTTAAAAACTCTGCACTGCATTTTGTCTGTTTAATGTGGAGTACAGAAGAGGTCATTTCCCCATGGGTGTTGGAAATTATTCTTTTTTAAATTTTTATCGGCCACTTATTTCTGGGTCATCTGAACTTTCTAGTTTCTGTGAAGCTATAGGGCAAATTGCCCCCCTTCCAGTAAATGGAAACCTTTCATAATTCAATCATCAACCAATTTCTTTGAGAGCTCTATTCTCCCTCCAGGTTCTGCTGTGTAATACCACCTTTACCATAAAGCTTTTCCCATTGAAATTTCTCATTGAGATGAAGGAAAAAACAAAGTCAAGGAAGAGTAGAAAGAAAGTTCCTGGACAAGTCCTCTCAAGTGACCTGACAGGTTAAGGGAAAACTGATATTATAAGAACTGAGCTGTGAAAAGTATAACACACATAGACATCTAAGCTAGACAGAGACTTCCCAGCTAGGGTATAGATGGTTCCAGCAGTTCAACTGGATCTATTGACATGACTTCAGGTAACTTCAGAGTTCTATAAGCTATATTCTAAGCTTTTTAAAGTAATATAGTCTCCATGTGTGAGCTTACATGTGTGTCTTTTCTGCAATTGCTGTATTTCTAGGTACAAAGGAGTAGGAAAATCAGCAAACTGAAAAGAGGGTAAGTTTAGAGGTAAAAGAGGGTGGGTTTAGATTGGGTATAAGGAAAAAAGTCTTTATTGGGAAGGTGGTAAGACGCTGGAACATATTGCCCAAAGAAGTGGTGGATGCACCACCCCTGCAAGTGTTCAAGGCCAGGTTCCCTGGAACTCTGAGCAGCCTGGTCTAGTGGGAGATGTCCCTGCCCATGGCAGAGGCTTAGAACTGAATGATCTTTGAGGTCCCTTCCAACCCAAACCATTCTGTGATTCTATGGAAATACAAGGAACAAATTCTGGGTGGTCACTAAAGTCAGCAGCATCCTCTGCCCTGGATCTAACAGGTGGAATTACTGGCAGAGCTGCCTAGTCTAGTCTGCACTGCATTTGGTACTGTGTATAATGGCAGACAATGTGTCAGCAAAATACTGTCATTGATCCAAGACCTCAGCTGAACAAACTGAGTTAGCTCCTTGTACGGATTTTTAATAGAGTTTGAAATGTTGGTGCACTTCCAGGCCCAAAAGCATCCCTTCTTTTGATCTTTCTTCTCTTCTAGAAGTGTTGTTTTACCTCTTTTGAAATCCTAGCCATTTTATAAACTTTTTTAGAAGACAGAGGTTAATCTACATGCCATGTTCATTTTTGCATGTATATCTTTGGAGATTTGGGTTTCTTGCCTTGAATCTCCAAATTTGATAAATTTTTTGTAACTGCTCTTTTAACTTTAATAGTTAATTAAGCTCAAATTGTAATTAACCTCTATCATTGTATTTGAAAATGGCAATTCAACTCATCATCTTTTTTAAATATTAGTTTGTAAAAAATTAGGAAAAGGGAGGGAAATTCTTTCATGTACTACTTTAAAATGACCAAAAATAGAAAAAGGATTTATAAGTCCTTTGTCTTCAAGTAGATTTTTCACAGCTTTTTCCATCTGATGTGTGACTTGGTGGTTGGATTTGTTGTGTGGGGTTTTTTTGATCTTCTGCTGTGTGTTTGTTTAGTACTGTATGAGTTGACCTTGGCTGGACACCAGGTGCCCACCAAGCTGCTCTATCACTCCCCTTCCCAGATGGACAGGGGAGAGAGAATAACATGGAAAATGACTCGTAGACTGAGATAAGGCAGTTTACTAAAGGAAAAGAGAAAGTTTGTGCGTGCACAAGTGAAGAGGAGATTAAAAAGGTTTATTCCCTACTTCCCATCAGCAGCGATGTCCAGCCACTTCTCAGGAAGCAGGGCTTCAGCATGCATAGCAGTTGGTCAGCAGGCAAATGTAAATAATGAATGCCCTCCCTTCCTCCTCCTTTCCTTATCTTTTATATCTGAGCTGATATCACATGGTACAGAATATCCCTTCGGTTAGTTTGGGTCAGCTGGTCTGGTTGTGTCCTGGGATCTTGCCCTCAGGGTCAGAGGGGGGAACAGACAGTGCTTATGCTGTACCAGCACTGCTCAGCAGTAGCCAAAACGCTGGTGTGTTATCAATGCCTTTCTAGCTCCCAATGCAAAGCACAGCACTGTGAGGGCTGCAGTGGGGAAATAAAGTCCATCTCAGCCAGACCCAACACATTTTAAAAAATGCTTGGAAAGCAGCATTAGCCACCTTAATGAAGATTTGAATGATTTAGATATCTGCGATGTTGAAAAGATACTAGATACCTATCTATATTACCTTTGTTAATTCATTATGCATTAAAATGCTGAAACTTGCTTTGAGTCTTACTTTACTGTTTGGTGGTTTTATTTATTTAAAAGTTCTACTATCTTTAAGTTTTATTAGGTTTTCTGATTTTGCTTAAAAAAGAACAAAGCCAAGGACTAAAGAGAAACAACATTCTGGGTAAAATTTTCAAAGCCCGTAACCATACATCTACATAGAGTCACTCAAAAAACTACAGTGTATGATGCAAGTGTCTGTGCATATATAATCATTCATACACAATGTTGCTTTCACAATGCATAAATAAATAATAATTTAAAAAATTGAAAAGAACTCACAGTGGATAGGGACCTATCCCATATATGAGAGGATGCATTAAAACTTGTTCCAGTTTGTCTTGACCTGATAGTACTTTAGGAACAAACTTGCCCTCACTGTCGAATGTTTTAATTCCACAAAAAGGGGGGTTGTGGCTGTACAATCTAGCCAAAGGTTAATATATTTGGACAAATAGCACTGATTTCCTCTGACTTTGAATTGGATTCATGTCATAATTGTTTCTCCAGGAAGGAAGGAAGGAAGACATTAAATATTAATGCTTAGAGTAAAACATAGATCTGCTACAGTTTTACCCCTGATGTGCAGGATTCATAATTCCCTTGTACATATGCAGATGCATTCCTTATATACTTCATAAATTCTACATGAATAAGTTTCAGAACAATTGCCAGCCCCAAAACTGCCCCATTAACTATGAAAAGTGCTCAAATACCATGATGATAGCCACAGAATAAGAAACCTCATAATTTCCACATACTCTTCTCAAACTATTAGACCACTGTTTTGCACAAAACTATTTTATTCATCTTTGTGCAAATGTTTTATCATCTTACAACAAAGGAAAATCTGTCCTACATATTGGTTTTATACAACTGAATATTCTACAGTTCCCTTGTGCCTTTGAAAGCATGAACCAAACATAAAGATCTGGTTCATGAGAAAAAATGTGCACAAGGTCCGTGAAATGAATTTTGTGATATATTGCCCTCAGCTCAATGTGCAGTTACTATCAATGTATATTGCATGCAGATATCTGATATAATTTCTCTCTGCATTTTACATTTTGCTTGATTTCTGCCCTGCCTCTTCCACTGGAAACTGCTGCCTTTCCCTTTGAATTCTACATTCCCCAACAATCTTTTAGCTAGAATAGACTGCTGTGGTGACTGCTACCTTCTTAACTTCAGGAGGCATTGGAGAGAAAAAGGATTGTTTCCCTGGCTACCTCAGAGTTGGGTCCTAGGAAGTTTATTGTGTCCCCCATGATCCACAGTAAGGACAGCATAGCACAGAAAGGAGCATCAATATGTAGAGATGTCCTCTGAGCCACAACCTCATCTTGGTACCATCTCATGCCACAGTGCAGCAGTAGGCACTGGAACTGAGGTCACGCTGGAAGCAGTAAGACTAGATAAGCATGGTGTTATGTCCCCCACTAGAGAAACCTTTAGTCGCATCATTTCCAGTTTCCTCAGTGATGAAACAACAGTGAGTTGTGTTTCTGCCTCATTTCCCCTTCTGCACTGTGGATATGACACTAAAATCATATTTTCAAAAGTACGGTGCCAGTTTTTCTAAAGATGTCTGTGTCTATATTAGCAAGTAGGACAATGCAATAGGAGCAGATCTACACAACAAAACAGTTGGTGCTGCAGATGCAGCACCCACACTACATGTATTCATGGAGGCGGTGGGGTGGAAAGGGTAACTCAGACCAACTCTTGGCTGGTTCTGTGGGCTGGCTACCTCTAATGTCTTTCAACTCAATGTAGATCTCGAAGGAGCTGGGTTTGCATGCTCTGACACAGCCTCACTAGGTGAGACACAGCATAAGAAATGGGCGTGGATGATCCAAATATTAATATACACGTACCTGCCACCAGCTCCCACTTCAGCACCAATATAAAAGGTACATTTTCATAAAACCTCAACACGTGGAATGTTAGGATCATCTGAAGGTATCATCAGTTACTGACAGCAGATGAGTGCAGTTAGAAAACTTGGTCTCTCACATAGCAGCTTAGATAGTCAGGAAAACCTAACCCTAGCTGTAGCTTTGGCCATCTGAGTACATAGCCCTGAAATCTCAAGGATCTGGTCTGCAAAAGTTCTGGTTCAGCTGCTTGTTTTTGATATGGGGTGATGTTATTTACTGTTGCCAGCTCTTAGTGCTTTTATTGCACATCTTGTGGTTTCATCATCCTCCATAAACTCCAGGTCCAAGTGTTACGAGACAAGCAGAATCTCTCTTTCCTCATTTATGAAACAAATTCTAAAGCATATGTTTTTAAGAATTTGTAAGCGAATCCCTTTAATTGGAAGATATTAATTGTACCTTTGAACATTTTATCAATAGTGTTGAGTATTCTTCTACCTACCATTTGTCTCTTTTTTGCTTTTTTGTGCAATGACTGACTATTATAGCCCTTACTAAAGAGGGCTAAAATAGGAATACAGTTATTAAAGGGTTGAATAATGTTGCACTTCCCCACCATTAACCAGGAAGGATGAAGTAAACATTGCTTTTGTTCTCTTTGGGATGGAAACCTGACGAAAGCAGAGGTTTCTTTGATAAAAACATATTTATTTGAAAAGAAATTAAAGGGTTTGTTTCCCTTTATGCAGTCATACAAACCAGCAGCCGATCTGTTTCTTTGACCATGGTTTGTGGCCTGTGTGACCACACATTTGGTTCACAAGTTCTCTTTAAGTTCATCTTGAGTCTTTCAGGGTGCTCATCTGGTTTGCTTCTTCTTCCTCTGTTTTTCTGTCTTCAGTCTGAAATTTGCAAAACTAAGTAGAGAATGCCAACATCTATCCACACATTTACATACCTACACAAGCAGCACACAATGCCATGCGAATTCCCAAGTGGCCTGGCACGTGCACTTATATTTGTTACATGCAACTGAGTTTTGATGTGAAAGGTTACATTGTTTCATGAAAGACCTTACGTCTTTCTGTTCTTTTAAATCCAAAACCCAAAACACTTGTGCTCCCTTGTTTAGATATGTTTTTCTCAGTTCATGGTAAACAAAGTGAAACTCAAAATGTGAAGATGTGTCTTCAGGTGCCTGAAATGTAACCACCTGGTTCTGAAGGTGGTTTGTAATATGAAACAAATGGAAACAAGTACCACGGCTGTGAAAATGTCAAAATGAAGCAGTCTTGGCAGAAAGTGGAAGTTGAACAGCTTTCATATAGCACAAGAAGTCCCTAAGCAATACTTCTAAATGGTTTACTAGATAGGGCGTCTGCTTCATTCATCAGAGAAGACAGATTTTTCTTGAATAACACAACCCTTTGAATCTATTTTTTCCTTTTACATTCTCAAGGTCTCTCCATACTATGTTTCAATAAAATCAGTGTCCAAGGGCTTTTATTTTTTTTTTATCTGTAACTTGGAAAAATGACATAGCAGCTCAGATTACAGGGTAAAAGTTAGATGATGCTTGAACTCTGTAAACTTCCCCCCATCCAAAGCCCAGACTATTATATCATGATATACATATCTTTCAGATGTATATCTAGTTTTCTGTGCCAGAAAAATATTTTAATTATTTAATTTACTAAGATGGTTACTTTGCTTAGCAAATTAGCATCTTAACTCTAGGCTTGAACTACAAAATGATTAATCTTTTTACATACATGTTAATACCTCTCATAATACATTAGTTCAGCTGTCTTCACTGCACAGCCATCTTCCACCCTGCCAAGTTTGTGCCAAATCACAAAACTAATTTTTAAAATAAAACCTTTTATTTAAAAATGGTGTGTTAGAAATCTTCTAAGCATTCATATGTCAGAGAAGCAGAGAATTTAAAACAAGGAGTTGAAGAGCAACAGGGTGAGGCCATGTCCTTTAACGCAATATTTACACTTTGTAATTAAAAATGATACAATATAAATCAAGCATCTCCTGTTCTGTGGCACAGATTACACAGTAGTAGAGACTGTCCATGTTAGGTCAAAAGAGTTGATGCCTGAGCAAAATGTGAGGGCAGAGAGGGATGAGAAATTTACAGAACAATGTCCCTCCTATAGAAGGGTTTGGTACATTTATATTTCTCAAACCTTTCTGTTGATTAGCTGAAACAGATGTTAAATCAAATCTATGTTGAAAGCAAGCGATCCAGAAAAGGAGAGTCAGATTGCATAGCAGGGTTAAGCTAAATCCAAATGGAGAGATAAGTAGATGAGTTCCTCTGCTCCTTTTGCAACCTGCCAGTCATAAGCATCCGGTTGTAACACATTTATGCTGTTTTCAGACTGAAAATAGCAACTAAAATCATGCCACCACTCAAGATCTGGTGGTTTTCTACGTCCATCCATGAAGACACACACTTAATTTTGGCAGAAGTCAGTAACAAACCTGGTAGCAGCTCTTAGGGACATTATATCCTCTTTAAAAATTCTGTCTTCTGCATTATTTATTGCTAAGACAGCCAATGACTTTCCAGCTTCTAGAAGCTTGGAGCTGCTTAGATGGAGCAAAGGGTACAATTAATTTCTGTCCTTATTTCATGGCTGTTGGTTCAAGGTTTGCCAGCACTACAGGTAATGCTGAGTTTTGCCATCCCTGGGAGATGATAGCTGTGAGTAGCTCGGGAACAACTGAATCCTGGAAAGTCATTCATGTTTGTCCCACTTGCTCCTCCAGCAATAGCCATACCCTCAAATGATGAACCAACTCTTTGCACAGTAGCAGCAGCCAGATTGGCTTTCCAGGTGCCGCTCCCTTGGTCATGTCATTGCATTTTTCCTGGATGGCAACAAAAGCAGGAAAAATTATCTTCATATACATCACATTTTGCTTTCAGTAGAACGAAAGGACTGCTTTTAAGAATCCATAATGGTGAGCTGGGATTCTAACACCAGAAGTCTCGTTATAAGCTGATAAATAAATACAAGTGCCACTCAGTACCTTGATGCTGCCTTCACTGGCATGGCTGTGGATGATAAGTGACTTTTGTCTTTTATTCTAAGAGCTTTAAGCAGTACATATCACTAGCACCACTATATGTGTGGTTAAACTTTCTGTATTACTCTTCAATCCTCTTCTTAGGCTGCAACCCTAACTATTTTTGAGCTGTCAGAGAGAAAAGTAATCTGTTTGGTATTTAAATTAAGTGGCAATAAGCCATATAAATCTTGAAAGATAAACAGTTATATAAGAGTTTTCAGTAAGGTACAAAGACTGTGTAAATCTAGTTTTACATGAAATGTAAAATGAATGAATACATTCAATACATGAATGCCCATGACAGATGGTACCACTGTCTGTACCTCCACTGAGGTACAGGCGAGCACCATGGGAAGAAAATGCATGGGGCACAGTGAGGCTATGTTGAAAGGGTTATTGATACAAATTTATTAGTAATAGTTACAAAGGGTTTTTTATTTTCTAAGAAGAGCAGTTAGGATGAAATCCTGGCTGCAGGAAGTGCCAGAGCAGATTCCTACAAACTCCATGCATTGGTGTTTTTGCCCTAAACTGACTTTTCCTCTGTGCTTAATCTCATGGGCACTTCTGTAAATGCAACCCTAAAAATGTTTTTGCATATAATGGAGTCCATTCAAAATTTTAGAGTAAGTGTGCATTTTTCCAGTGGCTTCAGAGAGCTATGAATTACACAGGTTAATTTTTGTTAAAATGTTTCTATCAATTTAAATCAAGGTTCTTAAAATACCCATATGCTTCTAATTATTCTTTCAGAGATGATTTTCTCTCTTTTTCAGTTATTTTTTCTGTGTTTGTGTTAGGTTTATAATGACCTAGGAAATCACTAATCAAAATCAATGGAAAGTGAAGTTTTATTCTCTGCTATAATTGCTTGTTTAAAAACTGTTAAAGATAAAAAGTTACTGTGATGGGTATTTTTTCATTAAATATTTCATGGCAACAAGGGTGGCTGAAGATTATATTAAATGAACATTTGATCCTTCAAAGAGTCTTGTTAGACAAATCCTACAAAAATGACAAAGAATTCTTTGTTTTTCTTCATCCCATATGACTTGATCAAGGCAATCCACTGAGCACTTCTGAAAGTCATGTTCTAAACACAGCTATTTTTGGACTTTATTTGCCTGAAAGAGTAATATGACAATCTAACTGCTGAGTTGAAACAGTGAAGTAGTATGATGTTGGGTTTGCTTTTATTAGAGGGATTTCCAGGACCCAACGGAGAATATGAGGAAAAGGAAACCTGGTAGCTGATCAGACAGATTTGTTCAAGTGAGAAGTATGGGCTAGGCAAAGACTGAGGTGACCTCATTCAGCTTTCTTTCCTTCCTAGGCTACAGAGCAGCCCCAACACATGCAGAGGTCAAAGGGCTTATCCAGGTGTGCACAATAGAGAGTGCAGAGATCCACAACCTATTTCCAGATGGCTGCATCTGTGCAATACAATACACCATTGGCTAGAGAGGCAGTTCAGGGTTTAAAGTGGGTTTGCCATGTCTGCCTGTGCCTGAGTCCATACACTCACCTTGCCCCTGGTCTTTGCAAGCTGAGATGTTCTGTCCTACACTCCGCGGCAAAAAATAGCTATGTCTTTTGCAAAATACAGAAAGGAGGGGGAGAACTGCAGGTTTCTCTGCTTTTGTTCTGTTTTGATTTATTACAGAGTAGCCTTTTTTCCTCAAATTATTCTAAGTAATGTCCTCATCCTGTTGGAAGCTGTGCTACTTCCTGGGCAAATATGAAAGCAATGGCCTATTACCTATTACAGCAGCATCTTATGCTGCTTCTCACTAACTCTTGTCCTGCCCCCATACCTGTATCAGTGTTCTGTAGGGTGATGCATATTGTGTATTGTATGTATAGGCTTCTTGCATAAATGATATTCACTAAGATGAGATATATATATCTGTTCTATGGCTTTTGGCATATATCACAGAGTCACAGAATTGTTAAGGTTGGAAAAGAGCTCCAAGTTCATCAAGCCCGACCTTCTACCTAGCACCACAAATGTGTTCACCAGTAAACCCTATCCTCATGTGTCATATTCACACATTTTTTGAACACTTCCAGGTATACATTTGCTGGTGTGTACAAACTATGTCACTGTCATCTGCTTGAAATCATATGAATATATAAGCTTTGTATACTGTTAACATGGATCTAAAAATTTAAGTTAAATGTGTCGATGTTTTCACCTTGACAGGAATTGGCCTTTTCTTCCAAAAGCTGCAGAGACAGACTCTGAGACAAACATGTAGATACATTTAGACTTTGACAGAACCTTTGCTCAAAAGGTGGAGAAACAAAAAAACAACAGATCAAAGCAACACAACAAATCTTATAAGTTTTAATTAAGCATAAGCAGCTGCATCCTGTCTTCTCAGAAAAAGTCCCATTATTTGTGCTATATAACATTAATGCTCACTGAATTGTAAAGCTCAAGGGAACTCAAGGCACAATTTGGAAGAGACAAACATTTGTTTTTCAGAAACAGATTCATTATTGTTTGAAGTAGTGGTATAATCTAACCAGAGATCTTATGGGAATATCTTTGAAGAGTTCTGTCTCTGCAAATCAATTTAATTTGTAAGAAAAGGAAATAAAATTACTAAAAAGGATCAGATTAGTATTGCAAAGAGAACACTGATGATATTTCTTCAAGGAGACATTTTACCCTTTAGAAAATCATCAGGAAAAAAATACCTTTAAAAGAATTTTTAAAAAATTAATTATTTTCTGTCTTATGGAGTGCTGAAAAACATGAAAATGGAGATGTTTTTTGCCACAGTCTCCCAAAGGGTGATTTGAACTTTTGTCTTTTTAACAAAACAATCTCAAAGTGGCTTAAAGCAGTACTAATAACAGCAAGATATTTCTCTAGAGATTGTGGCAACAGAAGCAGCACAGGCTCAGTGTAGTTCTAGTAATTCAAGCATGGCTTTGGAGTATGTGCTCACACCCAGGCTGTGTTTGCACTTCCAAGAACTTTTTGACTGTAAAGAGATTTTCTTTCTGCAAAAATAATCATACAGCAGTAGCCAAGCCAGATTTCTTTTATCAGAAATTCTGATTAAAACACAGACTTCTTGGGTCTGATAGATTTCTGAACCATACTTGGTACCAGGAATACAACCGATAAAGAAGATGCCTAAATATAAATAGCTTGTACCATTGAGAAGCCTCACCAGGGCAGAAACTTTCTAGAAATACAAAGCAGAGACTGTCTTCAGTCAGTGAGCACTTGCAAAAGACATATAATCAAGGGTATATTTATTGCCAAATATAGCTGCTACTGTAGCACTTACATTTTTCATTTTTATTGTATTCATTAAGTTTGTTCAAAGGAAATTGCAATAGATTCATGTTTGTTAGCACCAACCTACGCAACATCAACACTTCAGGAGAGCAATGTGGCCAGGCAGCAGCACAAGACAACAAAGACAAACAGATCTCACTAGTTGAGTCAATCAGCCATTACTTGAATTTGAAATGTTGTATGATGTTATTATTCATTGTTAATTCTTGTTAACATGCTCGGCTGAGAAAAGGAAGGTGTGGAGTATAGCACCTCAAAGAGGACACAGCCTGAGCTATCTGGAGCCATTCAGTGTTACTCAGAGGTTCATGTTAAAAACATGCTGACTGGCTAGCACTCTGGAAAATCCCTGTTGGACTTCTTAGCTGAAAGTGGTTATCAGAGAGTACCAAACAAATTCAGATCCTACAACCAGTAATTAAACTGTGTATACTATTCTCCAAATTTGTTAGCTTGTACTTGAAGATACTTCTTACACCACACTACAATAGCTCTGGAGATCTTCAGTGTCTTCCTAAAATTGCCCTAATGATTCCTGTAAAAAAGAAAAGAAGTTTCTTTAATTCCATGAAAATATTAGTGTGACTCATGAATAAACCTTTGACCTTGTCCCTTTTTCAATGTCAAACTTACTGACAGAGCTGTGAGCACATCACATGTTGTCCCAAAGCAGAATTGGCAAAATTCCACCTAACTGTACAGGTATAGAATGGCAGAAAAAAGCAGCTGAAACTTGGCATCAAACCACGAGGGACCTGCTTTGTGAATTGTCCTTGAACGAGAACTTCAAAATGTGGTGCATTTCCACAAGTATGATTTCAGAGTGACAAATAAATACAACAGATTTTTTTGGATAAGAAATTTCTGAAGAAAAAGATAAATTAACTTAAAAAGATGCGTATGAATATGGAGGGGTTTAATTTAATAAAAATAATGTTATTCTTTTTAATCTTATAAAAAGAGAAATGCTCGGAAAAGGAGTTGAAGTTTGTTGTTAAGGACTTTTTTTAATGACTGACAATTTTTCTTCCTAAGAATTATAAAAATACCTAAAAAGGTCAAACGTTTTCTGCAAAAATCTTTATTTGGACCATTGGCTAGATTTTTAAGTAGAAGAAAAGATGCAAAATTTTCGGCTCTAATAACTGTATTTCTTTATGGATTTCTAAGCAGAAAAAAAAATTCTTAGAGAAAGGAAGAAAACCAGGCTTACTTAATTTGTCCTTGCAAACATAGGTGTGTTGCATCCCAGAATATCTGCCAGATTGCTCTCAGCAACATTGGCAATTCTCATACCCAAAACTAAACTGTGAAGTCTAATTTTCACAGCTTGTCTGCTGAGCAAGGAAGTCAGTCTCTGAAAGAGCATAGACCTTAAGACAATTTTTTTATTGTTGTTTCCTTTTGTTATTTTTATATTATTTCTGAATGTTCAGCTTTTATTATTATAATGATGGAATCAAAGACCAAACAGGAACAAAGCCCACATGTGCTAAAAATTTTGCAAATACAAAGCAAATAGAAATTCTTATTCTTCCAGAGAGTGCAAACTTGAAATAGGAAGGATAGAAAGTCATTCATAAGGTGTAGGTAAATCAATGAGACTGTAGTAGTGGTAAGCTTGTTCTTCTGATAGTCACATATTTTTTCTCTTCTGTTGAAAAAGGAGGATTTTACTGGGCTTTCAGAGGGTTTTTTTCCTCAGTTCTTAGGGTAAGACTTCGAGCATTTTCTACCAGAGAGGAAGAAGAGTGGAAGGGCAGGCAGAATAGTGCTGGGAAGAGAAGATTACCAGACAGAGTCAGAGAGCAAGGCAATAAATGCCCAATCAGTAGGTGGTAGAGGGTATCAGCTGGGTGTTGTCCTCATTAGTTGCTTGGGGGTTGTTTCTGCTACTGTTGCTCTTCTCCTTGCTCCTGCAGACTATATTTCCTCTTTGGTTCCCTGTTGCAAGTCCTTCTTTATCCCAAGAACAGCAGTGCTGGAGGAGTTCAACTGTTCTTAGGGGCATGTGAAGATCTTTTGAGTTGAGTTTGGTAGTTTCCACAGGGTTATGGTAGTGACCAGCTACGCCTCAGAGCCTGAAAGCACAAGAGGAGTCTGTCATGGGAATATGACTACAATATAGTATCCCAGGATCTGGACCTGCCAGTGCTCACCCATGAACGAGAGTTTAAATATAATCCTGTTAAGGTAGGACATGATATGACCCAAAGAATTCTGAAGGGATCACAGTGGAAGATATGCTGTTTGTTAGTCACCTGCAACTAGACTTGGAGAACTGAAAAGATGAATTTTGTCTGACGACTGAGCATAGAGAGGGATTTTTGGATGAACTGAAGAAAATTTTTTTTATCTCCACAAATAAAGGTATTAAAATTGCATTAGCTTTAAGGTTTTCATACTGTGTGATGTAGTGCAGATGGAAAATTAAACTGGCAGTAAATTGCGGTGCTTCTTGAATTTAGTATTTATTTTCATTAGAAGCAAAAGGCTGTTGGAGTTATTCTTAAAGAAAGTATAATGATCTTTTTTTGATATTGCTTGTATAAGACCAGTGGAAACTCTAGCTGCTTCATTTTGAGGGCAGAATTCTGGTAATCATCTACTCTTGAAGTTTCTGGTATTTTCTTTAATAAAATACTTGGTGAAATAGGGCTTCTCTTGCTGCAATTGTCAGTCAGTGCAATTGAGATTAGTGTAATTGTCTCCAAGTAACCTTTATAGCCCCAGACTGAGGGATTGCTATGATACGATGGGTTTCTCTCCAAAAGAAGAAAATTCAGTTCCTTTAACGTTGCCTTATACATTATGGAAAGAAGAGGATGGAGGGAGGGAGGAAAAAATATACTTTTCTTCTAAAGTCTCCAGGGATTTATAACCTTCATATCTCCTCGCTGTCCCCCAAAGTTCTTCCCTTCACAATTTCTGGATTTAAGTTTTCTAAAACAGACACTGCATAGTTGTTGATATGTTTTGTTGCACTATTTTAAGGGCAAGAGTAATACTCAATATTCTACTAAAAATCACTTTAGTGTACATCAAAAGTACCCCAAAATATATGAGCTGGATTTCCTGGCTTAGAGGAGAAAGATAGACACTGATAAATAGTTCTTGCATCCTTCTTCATGAAGTACTGGTCCCTGTAGTGTAAGAGTTTGGGTGAGTTTACTTGTTTTGCTGTTGTCAATGTGATGAGTTTTCTTATTTATAATATTATTATACTTCTATTAGTTACCTAGAACATCAAGGCTTTTCCTTCAGTGCTGCCAACTTACAGAAACATCCCTATCAAGACTCCTCTTTCCAAGCTGGTCTAGGTGCCTCACTGAGTAATTACTCATCTCTTCTGGCATTTCATGAAGTTATTTAATCTCTTATTCCTTCAAACAGCAAATGTTCTATAGTTGAGAGGTATCATTTTTAGCTTCTTTCATAGTGCAGAGATAACATTCACTTTGGGACATGGTAATACCACTCTGCTTGCTCATTAGCTTCCCACTTATGTTCTTCCACACTCCTTCAAAGTCTTCATCTAGTTGTTGTACTGAAGAAATTAATCTACTAAAAAAGATATATTAGTGTTTAATAGTTATTTCAGATATTTCTGTGAAGATTTTGGGCCATAGCTGTGTTCCTTACCATAATCTGAATTGTCAGCTCTTTCTTTGGCAGTAGTGTCCCAAGGCTGTAACAGAGACTGTTGTCTCACCCAATATGCAGGTAGAAGGGTGCAGGACAGACCTACTTCTGAAGAATGTGGAAAAATTGTTTGTTGGGATCTGCAGGAGGTGACTCTTGCCATCCTATGAGCTCCTCTTGAACTGGTGAAAGCCTTGAATTACATAATGTAGTGGAAACCTCAGGCTTGTGGAATCTCCTTCATTCCCCACGTATCCTGTTGTTTGTACTTGACCTAATGAGCAGGACAGAAGCACAGAAATCTGTGACCTTCTGTCTCTCCTTAGAAGTCACCTTGAGGAAGCATTTAGATACAAGCAATTGCTATTCCTATGTGGCATGTTCTGATAGATGGAAAAATAGTGGTGTCTCTAAAGGAGTGGCAACTTTTCCTCTTTGGATGTAGAAGTTATTCTTTATAGCTAGTTTTTAAGTGACAAATAACCCAAATGTTATTCTTTGTGCATTAATGATGCTTAAAAGTGGTTATCAGTGTTGTTTCACTGGCTTAGTACCATGAAAGAGAAATGATCAATGTGTACTCTGCTGGGACTGTAAAAACAATTTTGGCTTCATCTGTAGAACTAGGAGGAAGACAAGGAAGGGAGAGATTTGTTGTTCTTGACTTATTTTTTCCCTTTAGACAGAGACTATAGCATGTGTGCATGCACCATTCAAACGGAAGAGTTATGGTAACTCATAATAAAAAACAAAGAAAAGGTGACAGCACTCTCTCTTCCCCTGCAATCTATTATATACTACACTGAAATAGCTGAGTATTCACCTAGAAGTGGATGAAGAGCAAACAGAGGATGAGAATGTGACGTAAAACGTGGTAGTGAGAGCACTCACCTGGGAGAAGGTGAGTGCTGTGGACTCTGTGCAAAATGAAAGTGCATCAAGACATTGAAAGCAAGCCACTGAGCAGTAACTGGAAGATATTTCAGGCATTTCTCTGGAAGTGTGAGAGGTTGCAGGTAGGGGATTTGAACCTGAAATGCTGTGTTGTGAGCGTAGCCCTTCAACAATATGTGGACACATACTCTTATTGAGAAAAACTTTATGCCTCTGGCAAAAGAAAGTATTAAGACAGGAGAATAAGCCAAGGAAAAAGGAAGTTTGGGATTACAGTCACAAAAAACCATACACTGGAAGGGACCTCTGGATATCAAGTAGTGTAGCTTTGTTCCCTGAGAGCTCACTTTAATGTTAAATAAGGTCGCTCCAACCACGTGTCCCACCTGGTATAAATGGACTTCTTCTAATCTGTTCTCATTTACAAAACCAAAAAGAATTTTAGGAACTCTTGGAAAATGTATCATTTGCATTCACTTTACATTGGTCTAGTATACTAAAGCATCACATGCTAATCACAAAGGTGGCACTGAGGTAAGGTGTTGCAAGCTGTGCCAAGGAGTAATAAAGAACTATGAATCTAATACAGGAATTGAAATTGATAATGTGTAATGAAGCAACAGAGGAAGGACAGAAGGAGGACAAATGAAAGAAAATATTGAATAAAGCAGAAAAGCTTGGCTTCTTAATAATTTTGCCAAGTGACTTACCAACTGCTAATGTGGAACAGGAGGCACAGAACAGCTTTGCAAATCTTCCTCTTTTTTTTTTTTTTTTTTTTTTTTTTTTTTATTAACAATCAGGAGATTATGGTTTTAGGAAGGGAAAGATAAGGATATCCACAGATTTCTCCCGACATGGTTAAGTGTGAAGATAAAAGCTGTAATAGATTATATGGTTCAGAGTATAAGAGCTGGAAACTTTAGTATGACAACTGGAAGAAGCATTTTAAGGCAGACAAAATAATGATATTTCACTGGAAGCCTAAAAAAGTGTTCAATTTGAAGTCCATGAAAATTGAGGAAAACAGTATTTAAAATTGTCAGCCTGAGGAAACCTCAGAGTGTTACAGTGTCTGTTCCCAGTGTTGTTTAACTTTCATGGAGGGTTTTTGATGCCTTTGAGAATTGTACATGGACAAAGAGTGTCTTCTTGCTTGCTGTCATCATCTTCTGGGAAGGGGTGATTAAATTATCGCAGCCCGAAAGGGCTCAGTTTGATTTCCTTTTGCAGGTAGCCAGATGCTGCAGCCCAGGGGGCAGCTGGGCAAGGAACACAGCAGGGACCCATCCTTTGTTTCATGAAGTGACTTTCTCAGAAACCTGCAGATGATAGGGCTTTACTAGATCTAGATACAAAATTCTGATCTTAAACTGAGTAGGATGAAGAGAAAAATGCTTGGAGAGGTAAAGCGAAGTCACAATCTGGTGTTATCTGAAAGAATCACTGAGGTATCTGCACTTCATCACTGCTTTTGGATTTTTTTGCACCCTTGCTATTTATATACATTTGCACCCATGCTATTTGCATACGCCTTTACATAGCAAGGGTAATATGCAGATGCCACAAAGGAAAAATGTCTTCAAAGTCAATGTAGTTGCTGGATATGTTCTGGCTATGCCCCTGTGCCTCTGCTCACAGAGGGTCTGATACAGAAACATGAGGAGTGAGGGGCTGGGAGGGGAGTCACAAACTGTTCACAAAGGGGATATGCAAGGTCTCTCAAAACAGAAAAAAGAAGTGGACTACATAAGAGGAAGCCAGGTTGGCTGCAGGTCTAGATTCTGTCAGTCTTGGATATGAATGTTTCTTATGTTCTGGGGTAGAGTTTCTTTAAGTTTCATAACTTACAACTCATTTTCATCATGTAGTCAAGAGATTTACTGCACTGGGTGCCTGTCTCTTTCCATATTTCAAACCATATTTCATGCTGGAATACTTTTGGACTTTGGGGTTTTCTGTTTGTCATTTCAGTATTCTCCTGTTAGGAGAAGGTGTGTTTTCTTCTTTTGTCTTTAGTTCTTGTCTAAAATATCTAGTGCTCATGTTCCTAAATGCAGCCTCAGATAGAAATTTGTCATGTTCCATCTACAAAAATAGGGACAAAAAAGTAATTAAAAACTGAAATTTAACTGTAAATGTTTGTACAATCTTCTCTGCAGATGTTCTTACATAGTGGTACACAATACTTTTATGAACAGGACTAAGCTTTACAAACAAATATGAACATAAATGTGCCTATTTTACTGACACTAAAGACTACCCATACAGGGATTGAGTTGTACAGCTGAAGTTGTTTGAGTCAATAGTCAGCATCAATCCCACACCGTGAAGCTGGAATAATAATAATAATAAAGAAGAAAATGAATGAGCAGTAATGTAATGAGATGAGAAAGGATTTGGAACATGTTAGTACCTGGCCTGATTATAGATGGAAAGAGGACCGTTCAATTTGTAGGTAAATTTAGAATAATGAATCTTTGAGTGTAGACTACAGTAAACGAATAGCTGCTAATTGGAAAGTTGCTGCTGCATGTTGAATAGGAAGTTGACTGGCGAGCTAATTTAGAAGCATCCCCAGAGGATTTCTACTTAAGGCTCAATGACAGAAAGGAAGAGAGGTGAGGATGAGACTTGTGTTGAGAGTGAGACAGAACCTTCTTTTTCAGATTCCTTGCAAACACATCATTAGTCTGAATTGCATGGAGACTACCTTCTTATTCTGGCCTTAGGAACTCCCCTGGTCCCAGGGGACAGCATTCTCTATCTACAGAGCAATTTAAAATCTTGTAGTTTCTGTTGAGGGATTGACAGTGAACCAGAGTCTGTGTGCTCTGTGAATTTGAGCCTGTGAAAGAAAGGCTGCAAAACCAGAGAAATCTCACTCAGTGAATACTTTTGCTACTTCGAGAAGACAAAATGCAACTCCATATCAGGAGTGGAGACAAAGACTTGGTAGTGAGAAATGCTGTGCTTCAGGCTGATAAGGTTTGCAAACAAATACCATCCATACTGTTAGGTGAGATTGTATTGGCAGGGATCTGGCAATACTGTGATGTAGTATTCCAACTATTTGATCTATGCCAACAAGTGGGAGTTTGTGTGAATTCATGAGCCTGGCCATATAGCTGTCTGCCAGCTACTGTCCCACCTTGTCGCTGGAATGGGACAATGCCCAGGCAGTGGGATGGCAGGACTGAGACTCATCATGCACTCACTGATCTCTCAAGGCAAAGCGTTTCTCAGATGGGTTGTATCGAGGTTATGGTCTCTGCTTGCCTGACTTAGAGGTTTGGAGGCAGCCTTATTTGCCTTGTGGTACTGTTCAGGGTTTTGGGAGGAAGACATGATGCTTCGTTTTGAAGGCTGATGAACAGGAAGGGGAGTGACAGAAGGCCTTTTCAGTTTCAATTCCCAGTCCATCCACGTTGTAGCCAACCCAGCAAAATGTAGAGCTGAAGGTCTCCCTTTACCCTAATGTTTTTGTGGAGCAGATAGGTGCAGTCCTCAACTGTTTTGCCAGCAACTGGAGGATTTTATTCCACATCAATGCTTTTACTTTTTTAAATACAATTCATGAAATTCCAAAAACTTCCTAATGGATGTGTGGGTCTAACACAGGAAATACCAGACAGACACGTAACATTTCCGAGAATAAGGCTAACACACTGCTGTGTTGGGGGAAATGGGGAAAAATGCTTCTGGGAGCATTTCGGAGCTGGGAGCTCAAAGTCTGGTGGCTAAAGCTAAAACTTAGGCAGTCTACCTGCCTTCCTCCTGCTACTGCACTAAGCCAGTTTCAGCACACATCCTACTTTAATTGCTTAGACCTTTGTTTCTATCTTAGGGGAAAACTGTAGTGTGTGCAGCTATTACTTTTTACCTTTTCTCAAAAAAGACTTTAACGTAAACCCAAAAGCACTCTGAGGGACTACAGTAAGCTGATCCTTTTTTTTTTTCTTTTTAACAGGAGTGTGTAACAGGCTTTGTGGATTCTAGTCATATACAGAATTAATGTAATGATTTTTAATGAGACAATATATCATGATTAAAACACCAGTTGGTGAATGAGAGCAACAAAATTATTAGAGGTTTATATCTTCTGAGTATTGTGAGTTCATAGCTCATTAATAACCTTGGGTCTTAGGATGCTAATAATAATGCTTCATGTTGCTAGGGAATGGTGCTATGGTGCTGCATGACACATGGTAAATGCTGTGTGGAGAGGATATGCCTAAAGCATGATGGCAACTTGTTAATCTTTTTATTATTTTATTGAGCACAAGTACTCTGTGATGACCCATAAATTTGGATGCAGTTTGCAGTTTCTGTTAACATTGGTTGTCCTGATTAAGTGGCTAGTGAAACAGCATTTTACTGCTACATGGCTATTTTCAGTATTGGTTGCTGACGACAGTGCTCCAGATGTAGTAGCATGCAGTGAGTAGGGTTTTCCAATATTCTGGCAGTTGTCTGCCACTAAATTTCTATATACCTCAATGAATTGTGTACCTCCTTGCACCTTTGCCTACAAAGATGAGGTTCAACAGCAAGGAATTTAGGGCAAAGATCAGTTCTTCCTCCCTTTTTTATACTGCTTACTGTCCGGGATACCCTTGTTTATCTTGGGCAAATAATAATTTTCAGGTTTGTGGGTTTGTCTTTTTTTCAGACATATAATTGATATTATTATCAGAAATGCACACTTACACTACAGTGTAGAATTTCAGACTGACTACAGTGCCTCATTTAAAAAAAGAATTTAGACCTTGTAGTACTGCTGTGCCTGTGGTAGATACGGCTGAATTACAGTACTCTCACAGGTGAGGATGCTGATGCAATACCTCTGATATAATGCAGTCACAATCCCCTAAAGAGGACAGTCATGACCTCAAAACAACTTGACCATAGTATTTGGGTCCTGTGGGCCATCACAAGTTATGCTTTCACTCCTATAGGGTATTAGCATCTTGATGTACTGCCATCTTTCCCCTTTGCTTAGGTCAAAGGGCTCATCTTCAGCTCTGTTTTATTTATCAAGGACTAAGGTTTATTGCAACATAGAGGTCAGTTATGCAATATGTGATTTAATTGACTGTCCATCTATTGGTCCCTCACTGATAATAATTTAAACTTGTTTGTTGATCTCCATAAAATTACAGAAAATTAAATTTCTGTAAACTTCTTAAAACTGATCCCTTGACAGAGTAAAAAGCTGAGATATTTGTGCTTTCAGCATCAGAAAAAGCAGCAGAATTCAACTGCTGTTTGTGATTTGTTGGGGCTGACCTCTAATCTTGTCTGCTAGACTGTCGGTAGCTGCAGATTATTTGTATGTTGTCTATTACCTGATTAAAATATTAAAGAGGACCCAAGACAAGTGTTACCTTGAAGGAAAGGTAATGTTTGACAGACCAAGAGTGACTGCCTTAGAAGAGCAGGTATTAATAGTTCTGTGGCACAGAGAATAGCTTTTCTTTAGTCTTACCCGTGTCCTTCTGCCCATGATTGTGGAGTGCCCTCTCAGTTTTAGCTGGAAATTTCCACTCCTAAGTGGTTACTTGATAGAGATTTATTCAAATATGTAACATGGATTTGATTTTGACATGAGAACAACCCTGGGAAAACACACCACTGAGCACAGTGAGATCCTAAAACAGGTAATCACCACCCATACAACTGTGTGTTGAAACAAATCCTTTCTTACAGTTTGAAGATCAAAGCCTTGTTGTTCACAGAATTCTGTCTCCCACAGATGGTACCTAACTTTTGCATTCTGCCTGTTCAAAACAGGCACTGAGCTTATTTCTTCTCCTAATCCTCTATGTTTTTCAAACAAGATAAATTCCCAAGGTCCCAAGATTACTTGGGCAAAGTAATTGTTATGGTCACCGTGCTGTAAACCTGCCAAGCGATGAATGCTCGTTGTTCCCTTTGCAAAGTTGAACTGCAACTGTTCAGTGCTCTAATAGGGGACATAGTCCTTCACTGGGACAAATGGCTAAGAGTTGGTTAGAGGTGTTGACAGGGCTCATAGTAAAATAAAATATTGCAGGTTGTTAGCAAAGCTCCTATTACAACAGTGAGAATATACGAATGAAAGGAAACCAAGGAGAATATTCTATCTCACTAGCCTTTCTTTTTCCTCTTTCATACATGCCCATATAAAACAGACTTTGATTTCTGTCCATTTTTAATGCCTCATGTTGTCTTTGGGTGCTCAGAAATGTTTTTTTCTGAAGATGCGTTTCTTTCAAAGTAATCGTCAGTCTTGGCATACATTTGGGTTGCGTTAATATTGAGTATTTATCAAACTCAAATGAAGATATTTTGAAGATATGATTATCTGAAGTTTTCCATAGTTTTGGGATGGAGAAGGATAGCAACATCCAAATTCAATAGCCAGGGTTAAACAGCTATTAACAGAGGTTGTTGAATCAGGAATTATTTTCAAATCATTCTAGCTAGAAGAAGCAGTATAGTCACTTTTATTAATAAAGTCTTAAGCACCAGACAGAAAATACTGCTTTATGTTGTGTTATTAAACTCGAGTGTACTGCAGCATCAAAATTCCACTAAATAGTAGAAATCAAATCACTTTCAAGTGTTCATCCCCAGATCTCTTCATCTTGATGTCTATAGTCTTAGCATATGCTCATCTGAGAAACACTTGTAAACAAATAACCCTCTTCACTGAAATGTCTGACTGCTCTTGTTGCCTTCTGAGAGAAACAAGCTTCTCCTCATGCAAAACTCTCAATGGTCTGTAATGAAAGGTCTGCCTTCTGCTGTCCACTCCTAGACCAGTATCTCCATTTTAAATGTAATTAGCCCTAATAGAACAGTAAGAAGTAAAACTATTTGGATTATGACTTTGTAAAGTAGTTTGGACGTTCTAGGGAAACATTGCAGAGGAATTCAGCATTATAATTTACATAATTTCTGTTCTTTGGATGCTATTTTAAATTGTGCCTTTATGAAGCAGTGTGGGTTTCAGGTCATGTATACTAGTCTAGTTTTATTAAAATCTGTAATAGTTCACTGGAAAACCACATTTCATTTTTTCTTCCAGTCTCCATTATGCTAAATTAGCCTTAAAATTACTCTCTGTCCTGATTTCCTGTTTTCTTCTGCTTTGTATGCTCTATTCTGGTTCATGTACTCTAGTAATTTAGCCCTGTGAAGGGTAAATATGCTTGTTAGAACACCATCAAGCCACTTACACTAAAAGCCAGATGAATTTTATTCTGTTTGCTTACAAACCTTCTGTTAAGGGAGTCAGCTTCTCTGGAACCTAAATGATACTCTAGCTTCACCTAAATTCAGTGAATAGTTTCTTCTGCACAAGGAGGAAGAAACCAGTAAGGAATACTGTATGTGTTTCTGTGCAATGGTTTTATCCTAGAAATTCTAGTGTGGGTCTGATTTTTCTTCTGTATTTCTTTGGGTTTTTTTTTGGTTTGGTTTGGTTTGGGTTGGGTTTTTGTTTGGAATTTTTTTTTTTTTTGGTGGGGGGCAGGTGAGGTGTTATTTAAAGGTTCAGAAATAGTATGTACTTTTTATTTTAAAGTTGACAATTTCTCAACGTTAGATTACCTGAGATCAGTACATTTTGTTTAAAATTAAATGGACTGCTTTAAGATCAACTTGAAATAGAAATGCCCCAAAATTTTCTGACCCCTACTTGGCCACTGAATAAGAATGTCATTATCCTTAATTTACCTTGAGCAGATATAACAGGTGCAGCAAATAAAATGAGTGAGAATCAGGCCTCTCTGTTTTTTTTTTTCCCAAATCCTCTTTTGCAAGCCATGAAATAGATTTCAAGCCTTTTATTACAATATTGAAATTAATAGCCCATAGCTCATTTAAAAAAAATGCTATTAATTAAGGATTACTAGAGTAAATCACATTAGATTTGTAATCAAAATGATAGAAACAGCTAGAAATAAAGGACCACTTTGCATTTGTCTATTCTAAAAATGGAGCTGTTGCAACTAATCCTAGAGCTTGCTCTAAATTCTACAAAAGTAAAATCTATAGTGACAAGATGATGCTCCATGGCCATTCAAGCTGCCAGATCCAATGGTCTCTTTTGGCTCACAGAACTCAGCAGCTCACCACAAACACAATTGTGAAGTTGCTTGTAATTTTTTGTGCCATCACTATTTAAAAATGCTGTTGTATCTTATAACAGATAACTGACCTTGTATGAGATGAAGGCGGTTTCGGAGTAAATCTAAGCAATTTAATACATTTCAGATTTATTCCAGTGTGTCTGATCATAAATTTGTTTTTGTTGCAAAGAAAGTTATAGCAAATTCACAGTTATTTCTATGCTGGATTCCGCAACCCTCTTTCTTATATCACTCAGGTGAAACTCCAGCCGAGATTCACAGGGAATGTAATATTTGGCTTCAGTGACAGAGTTGGGTGTATTTTAATGAGTGCTATCAGTAAATCAAAAAGACTCATATCAAAATCAAAAACTGTAAATGGTATTATATACAAAATATAACTTTAAAGCTTCAAGGGTCTTTGTATCTATAGAAATACGTTATGAAATAACCATGAAGAACTTTCAATTTTAAGTGTACAAGGCTAGTTCTTGATCCTTCTGCACTCTTAAGCAATTATAGATTTTTCATGTCACTCTTGTACTCTTTATTTTTACTCTAACAAGGAAAATCAAGTCTGAAAAATAAAATAAAATAGAACAAGGTGGTAGTACCAGATTCAGGTAAAACATGTTTTTCCTTGTAGGGAGGGTCAAATCAGCATATTAGGTCTGTAAACTATTTTATACTTCATGAAAAATCCTGTAACTCTTTTTAAATTAAAAAAAAAATACTTCTGATTATAACAGTGTTTGGTTAGTGGTAGACTGTGAGTCTACAATATGTACACAGTGCTTTTATTAAATACTCTGGTCTCATCACAGGAAACAAGGGGGAGACCTAAAACCCTGTCATGTTATGTTGCAGCCTCTAGGCTATATTGCCTCTGCAGATGGGACAATTGAACTATATTTGTTTCACCAGGCTGGTATGATAACACAGATTTATGTGGGACAGCTTGGATGGTAAAAGGACATATTGGTTTGGTCTATACGCTGCATCCTGTTAACTTTTTTGTCCAAAAAGAGCATCACATATACTGGTATAAATTCAGTTAGCACTTCCACTGGCATCTTACACAAACCCTATGTCTACAGCTGCAGAGATGTGGGTTATTACAAACAGCTTCATTGGAAAGAAATTGCTCTCTGCTACTTGATCTTTCTGACGGGGAGAGATGAAATGTGAAAGAAATGTTGAGAGGGGAAAAATCTGTAGGGATTTCCTGTCAAAATCTGTAAAAATGGACAGAATCTCTGCTGGGTGTTTTGTTTTTGTGGTTTGGTGTGGCTTGGTTTTTTTTCTGTTGCTCTTCACTGTAACCTTGAATGTTTGTGTAACAAATCATTGTAACAGAAATATAAAGGACTTTTTTCTTTGACTTGCACCATTTCCACTTTGGTCTAGAATTTGCCAGTAGGAATTAAACTTGGTCAGGTTGCTATGCAACCTATATGTTCTGCTGATAAAATGGTGAAGAGTATGGAAAGGCAACTTAAAATGAGTTTATTCCTTGCTAGAAACAAGATTTGTTCTGATTCATCCCCAGGAGATAGGCTCTGTACAATATAGGGCAACTTGGCAAAGCTCTTCTAGTTCTGGTCTAACACTAGCAAAGCTTACTCTAAAAATGATAGCCTATAGAATCTTTGCAATTTTTCCACACAAAAATGCATGAATAGAAAAACACTTGTTTGAAACCTTTCACAGGCAGACTTGGAGACTCCAAGCACTTGCAGCTCTAGGATGGCAGTCATACATCTCCTCACAATATAAAACTGAAACAATTATTTAATGAGAAAAACAGATTGCAGTGAATTTTTAGTGCATTTTTCCCTAATGTGTGTTGAAATCCAAAGGTTGACAGTGCAGTAATAGTCAAACTCTGAGTTGCCTAGAGTGGATTTCAATGCGTTAGACAAAAAAATGTGCCTTTTTTAAAAACTTTGCCTTGTGAAGACAGGTTTTGCAAGATTTTGCATAACTTTAATTTCTTCAAGCCAGGCATGCAACCCAGGCAAAACGTTTCTTAAGGTGCTAGATTCCATTTGCTTATTTATTGCTGCTTCTGGAAATATATTTTTCCTGAACTGCAACTCAAAACCAGACTTATACCTGTAGGTACTATGTATGCATATCGGTGTGTTAATCCTGAGAAATAAAGCACATAGTTGCTCATTCATGCACTGAGTTCAGCAACTTTCAGGTTCAGTTATCAGGATCAGAACTGTTCATACAAGATATGATATTATATCTCTGTCCAGGAAATGCTTAGCAGAAATACCTAATAAAAGCAATGACAGATAAAAGAGCAGTTTGGGCTTTATTGAGCACTTGAAGACTCTTATGCAGACAGTTAAAATTTAAAGAGATTAAAGGATAAACACAGGTCAGTGATCCTGATTAAATGTATGTATCACAGGGTCATTTGAATTTACAGTATGTAAAAAGTAAAGGGCATATACGAGTGTCACACTGACATCTAGCTGGTGAAAGTTGCTGCATTTTGGAAGCATGGAACCCAAAGCTTAAGAGTTGAAATATATGGAATAACCATCTGACACATGGTCACAAAGGGTGTTTGTAGTAGACCTGCTGGCATTTGATGGTGTTTTTCACAGGTGATGTCTTCATATGGTCTGGATGGCTTTGTTTCCAGAGACAGAGAGTATCACTTTCCCTTTTCATTGCTCGTACCTAAGTGCCAGCCGTGGCAAATGGGCCTGCTGTTGACCAGCCAGATTATTCATGAAGGTCTCCCCTTCCTTAGGTCTGTCAGGCAGGTAAGAGACTACAGTTTTGTAGAAAACTGCAGAGTCTAGCTGTTTGGTTGCATCCACAAAGAAAGGAATGGGTGTCATGGAAACAAGTTCGTTACTCTATGGCCACCCAATCTCCCTTGTTCTAGAAGCAAGAAAAATCCTACTGTGCATGATTACTCATTGCTTCCCACTCCCAGGAAAAGTGGTAGGAAAAGCATAGGCATTGACATCTCCTGGGAAGGAGGAGCAGCAAACCAAGAAGAGATGATTTTAGATACAGCTACTGACAGATTTTTCTGTTTTCACTGTTCGGTTTATCCAGTATAATTTTAATAAAGAATATGGAATTTGAGTTTGCAATCCAGAAATCCACACCATGTAGATTTTAATTGCAAGCTGTTGGTCAGTGCAATTAAAAATATGCTACACGCAGACGATAAATTTCCTGGAGGGCATGCGTCTTCTGGAATTATTCAAGCATTTTAATACTGTCACACTTGGATATTGTATTATGTTTATATTTTCTACACGTTGTGGTACAGAGATCAAAGACACAGCTCCTCTGCAGGCAGACTTGATAGGCATTATCCACGAGGTTTTGCACGGCTGGGAACATGTCTAAACAAAAGCTCAGCCCTTTGTCTAGAGAGCCATTCTTCAGCGGCCATGGAAAGCTGTTACAGAGCTTTAGAAAGGGCTCCAGGTGAATTTCTGAGAAACCTGCAAGTCTCTGAGATTGTCAGAAATCATTCTTTCAGTTTGTTTTGAAAGTGTGCTTCTCTGAAAAGACAGTGTAAGAGGGTTACAGTGCTACAAGCTGTTTCGTTTCTCTACATCTGGGTGAACCTTAAATGGACTCCAGACTGCTTGACTGTAACGTAGGGTTTTGCTGCTGCTCCTGTTGTTTTGTGAGAGCCTAAAATCTTGCCTCCTGTTAATTCTGCAGGGTTATGCTGCTAACGACGAGTATGATGAAGTGTGTTTTTTGTTTTGCATATGAGCAGAGTTGCTTAATCAGTTCCAATCAGAAGGAACTGATAATAAATTTTCCTTAAGCCTATGCAAGAATAAGATTTAATAAGTAGTACTTGATCTTTATGTCAGAAAAGCTGCATTTCATTAGTCTTGCTTTCTTGGCTACAAGTCAGAATCAAGTTGGTGGAATTGACACTTACGACCTCTCCACTCCAACATGTTCTCCTTGCTTCCTTCCAAAGAAGTGCTGTTACACTTTTATTTTAAAGGAAGACACAATTTGCATTTATGCAGTGTTGTGGATTAGACAATGTTCAGTCTTCTCTTGTAAGTAGGTAAGCAACTAAAGATTACATAGATGATCTCCCTCACATGTGACAAGAACCATTCAAAATAGTAAGGATGGCTTCACGTAGCTGGGAGAACATCTGGTTTACAATGGCAGGTCGTAGTGACCTCTGCTATGGATGCTGTCAGCTGTCTCTATGCCATGAGTGAAAGTTTTGTAATAGACACACATTATAATTAATGCCTAAATTTCTCATTTTGGGTGTTAAAAAATTAGATTTGTGATGAAATCAGAAAGGTTTCCAAGATGCTTGAGGTTTCACTACACCATAAGCAGATAAAGCACTCGATAGCAAAATTAGTGTGTGTGACTGAATTGTAAGGATGATATAAGAATGGGTACAATAAACATTCGAGGTAGCCCAGCTTAAGTGTAAGAATGTTGCAGGAAAGAAGTATTTCCTATATTTCTTTGAAATACAGTCTGGTGCTTGTAAGCAGCAAGCCATTTGATGCCCCTATGTTTGCACACCTGTAAAAAAGCTTCTTCAAAGACTTCTCACTGTAGTAAGGGTTTTACTGGGTTGACAGGATCATGTACCTGACAAAGGAGACTTCCAGGGCTTTTTCCAGCTTGTAGAGAAAAAATACATGTGACAAATATATGCCTTCTGTTATGAATATTTCAGAAGTTCTCTTGAAGCACTTAGAAACTATTTCATTCCTTTTGTGGCACAGAATATTTAAGAAATGCTGTAGGAAAAAAGGAAGTAAACTAGAAAAATTTTCATGGTCTTCAGAATAAAAATGTGGGAGTGAGGAAGGGGGAAAAGCGACAGTGGTATGCAGCTGATGTGAAGTGAGGAAAAGTACTTCTGCCTCTCTCCCACCTCCCTGATTTTGCAGCACTGGATTCATTAGGCAAAATAATTTAGAAAAAATGTTTTGCCAGGGAGTATCATGTCTCTCTGGAGCCAGAGGACGATGACTGACTTCTTGTAGCCCAGATATGGGCTGCCTGCAACAGACTAGGGGGATATGTGTGAGGAAACAGACCCTTAAGTTCCACTTTCTTGTATTTTAAAATAATTAATGTACAAAAATATGGTTCCTTCTAGTGCCATATCTGGAAAAGCAGTCCGGAATCACATGAGAAGCACCAGGAGATACGATCTGGTGTTAGTGAGATGCCAAACTGATGCTTGACAGTATATACCCTATTTCCTGATCCACAGGAATGTTTTCACTCCCCTTCACACCAAATATGCTTCTGTATTTTAGCAATCTGGGCATCACTTGTAGTGCAGCTAGCTGGAATTGTTTCAAATTAATAATCTTTTATAAATATGAAGATGCAATCAGTACTGAATATATAAAATGCTTAAAAGGTTGTTTATCATGCCTATTGCTTAAAATTAATGCTTAGATTACAGGCGAGTTCTTCCCACTGTCCATTTTAAAATAGATTAGGCTTTGGCATTATTAGCACTGTGCTCTAACCAACTAAGTACTATGTATATATGTGCAAGGAAACAATTCTTAAACACTCATTTGGGCTTCTTTAGGTCTGTAAGATTTGATCCAAAATTTCTAGCTCTCTTGCTTTTATTCCTTACAGCACCTTTTAATTTGAAAGCTTTACTTTAAGGCAAGTTCAGTCAGTTAATGTCCTTGTATTGAAATAATCAGTCCATTGACAGTTTAAAATGTTAAGGCAAAAGCCTGTTGAGACTGTATGGTCATCCTGAAATACTGTGGAGCAATCCTCTACTTAACATACTTTTATTTTTAAAGCAGCTGAAAGACATGTGCATACTACCTCAAATGCATTTATTCTACTGCTCCCACATAAAAAGTAGCAGGAGGGAATCTTATTTAAAAAACATTACAAAGATATAACTATTGAATCCAGATTGCCAGAGAAATCATTTAAGAAGGAAAACCACTGTCTCTGAACAATAAGATAATGCCATTGGGGATGGATGATTATCCATGAGATAATTTTGTTCCAGAGTACCGTAAATCTCAGCCACTTTCCTTCCACACCCAGCACCTTGGGGTATGAGAGTTTATTATAATTTATTCTCTACTGTACCTTCAAGCAAAAAAACTAGTACTAGAGTATAAGCTATCATTTAAAAACGCATCTGGTTTTTTTCTTCCTCAGTTCTCGCTGCTGGTAGGCTGCATAATTTCTAAGACAAAACTGAGACGGTCTTGAAAAACAAGCAGAACATAACACACATGATAAAGTTGTAGTACTCATCAGGTTCTTTCTTCTGGGGATGACATATCAAAGTAGCCTTCTTGATTATGAAAGTCACCCCTAGTTCTCCTTACTTAAGACTTTATTTCACATCAGGTGGGGGTCACACTACTTCTTTTAAAGGTAAGGGTGTTATCGATGGTTTAAGATGATGATTAGGTCTCTATCACAAATAGTAATTCAAAACACTAAAACCCTCTTGAATCCTCACAGAAGTCTGGCATCAGAAATATTTTAAAACAGATAGTTAACTGAGATTTTTTTTTTTCTAGGAAGAAAAAGCATTTACCATGTTGTAATTTTTTTATGATGATCTCAAAACTAATTGAGAAAAAAGGGGTAAGATTTTGCTGCCACAGCCTAACCTCCTGGTTATAGCTTGCAAGCTTTCCTGTTTTTCAGAACACTTTGCTGTCAGAATACAGAAATGCAGTCTCCTCTTTCAGGACTGGAGCTGTATCACTGGCTGCAGACAATCCTCTTTGTTCTTTAACCCCCAACTGAACCACGGATGTGAATCTGAGCAGCTGAAGCAGCACTCTCAACCTTCAACGGGGTCAGCTTTTGTGAGAAGGGCAAAGTGAAAACAGTTTTTCAAACTCCAAATGCTGGAGAGGAAAAAAAAAAGGCGATGGATTAGGTAGTCTCTGTTTATTTGCAAAATCTGACGGTGGTGTCTCTTCCCTTTAGCATAAATGATTTTACCAGCTGATAAAGAGCTGGAAAAAGCTAGGCCCAGGGCAATAGGAAGACAATTCTGATATCCACAGCTTCAGCTATGACTTCTATAGCAATACATGGACTCAATCTCCTAGCTGATTTCCCTGTAGGCAAGCTGGACCTGAGTGATAAGTCGGTCCTTCTTTCCACAAGTACTTGAAGGGTATTCCCACTGGCTAATGAGCTACGGGACAAGAGCTTAATTACTTTAACCACATCTGCTTTGGCAGTAAGCAGAAAGTTATCCTCTGTATAAACTTTAAAACCAGTTCTTTAAAACAAACAAAAAAAACCCCAACAAAACAAACAAACAAACAAACTACCCAAACCTACACTCTACAAAAAAAATCCCAAACCAATTCAAAAAACTAAGAGCATGGAAATACTGAGCAAAAGTCGTCTTCGTGAAAATCTACCAGTCAAGTTTATTGCAAAGTATCCTTTATTAGAAAATTCTTGTAGGCAGTGCTTCATAAATGGTAGGTAGGGAAGACAGACAATAACCTGCTGTGCTGTTTTCTCTTTCTTATTTTCTTTCTTTCTTTCGGGATTTTTTGTTTTGTGACTGGGGGGGGGGTGTTTTGCTTTTTGTAGGATTTAGCAGGCTACAGCAGAAGATTCTTAGTGCCATGGAAGCACAGACTACTGAGGATAAAATATTTTATCAGTAGAGGCAACACAGCTGTCAATTCCTGCAGAATTAAGTTATTCTATGCTATTCTTTGGCTCTTGCTGTGCTTACAGAATTATTTTTCCGTGACTTAAATCTCTCTCATCCTGAAATACCAACATTGATTGAAACCTGAGATCACAATAAAACCAGCTTTTTTCTTTCCCACGAAACAGTAATAAGGCTTTGATGTAACTTGACTGGAAAAAAAATCAGAATGTTTTTAGTGAAAGATTGAAAAAATGGAAGTTTTAGGTTCCTTTATCAACAGGTTTTCTTGTTTACTTTGAAGGTTGTTTATGCAGTTCTCTGAGAGCTGGGTCTCTACAGTGGTCAGTAAATCCATGCTTATCCAGAGCCTCGGTCACAAAGAGTGAATAATCGATGTTCAGGGCCAGAGGAGGATCTATCAAACTAAAGGATGCTTTTTGCGAAGACCTGTATGAACCTTGCAGTCCAAGGCTATGCTATTACAAGGGAAAGGGAATCCATAAAGGGTTTTATTGACTTGTCCCTCTTCCACCCCCACAACAAAGGAAATGTGTGTGTATGTGGGTACATAAACGTGTGGGCACTGAAAATAATAAGCAGCTGAGTTATGACAGTGGCCTGTTTCACCAAAACTTATAGTTAAACACTCAATGAGATCCGAGAGAGGGTTTTAAGAGATTTACCATCTCAAAAAGATGACAGTAAGGCAGCTGAATCAATTGCCTGGTTTGAGATCTACAAGTTGATCTTAAAAATGTACCAATATGTTTATTTCCCTACCAGGCCAGCTGAAGTGATCTGAAACTTTCAAGATTTGCCTGGTTTAGTATTCGTGTGGTTATCTTTATTGCACAATAATATAGTTTGACAAATGAAAGTTCCAAAACCCAGTATAACTGATGCTACAATACTGGTGCTCTCTGCTGCATACACTGATGCTACAGTTATGGAATAAATCCACTTTAAACGCTTCAAGGAGTCAAGACCTTTGTCCTACCACCAGAGGTACAAATATTTAATAATATACCAGCATTTGGAAAAGTTACACTGCCATCTGCTTATGTAAAATAAGCTGTATATGACAGAAGAAGTTCCCAGTATGCTATAATAATTAAATTATTTGCTTTTAGTGTTTTGGAAACTAGCAGCATCCTTCCACTAAGAAATGTGGTTCATAGCCCACAGAGTATTTGTCCTGTCCTGTCCTCTCTCTAACATTGTTTAAGCTGGGGGAGGAAAGGAAGGAAAAGCTTAACTTTCTCCAACTCTTTATACATTCCTGCATGACAACAAAAGCTACAACCATATGTTAAAGTTATGTATTTGGCCATTTATATTGTTTTTTAGAATACATAAGGCAATCAATTTAAAACCATTTTCTCCAAGAAATTTAATCTGAATAATGAACCCTATGTGACCACAGAATTAAGTGCAAATTGATGCATGCAGGAGGTCCTTCAGAGAAGTGTTGAGAGTCCCATGAACTGTGGTTCCTTTATTTTTGTTGTCTTGGTTGGGAGGCCATGTACAGTGCTACCAGACAGTAGATAGTCCCGCCTATTGTTAGAGCCATAGTGGTCCGATAAAGCAGCCTGTCTGGCACTCCACGTTTCAGGTGTACTGGCAATCCGTCTGCTTTCTGTGGGAACAGTTCAAAAAGAAAACAAACAAAAAAGAAATTAACACCCATACCAAGGTCATTAAGGAACAACTTACCCTGCGTAAATTAAGAGACTTCCAAGAGGGAACCCCCCCGACAAATAGGCTACAATCAAGTGTATTCTGTGGTTTTTATCTAGCAAGACAAATGCGCAGGGGCACGTTAATTTTGTTAGCCAAAGCTGTTAAGTGCAAGCAGAAAGAATATATATTGAAATATTTCTCAAGAGGCCCTGGATGGAGAAAGTGTCACTAACAAAAGAACATGAGAGGATGGGTATAAGAAAATATTCACCGAGTCAAACTGACACACTCCACATTCAAGTGGCACATAAGAGAGAAAAGGGAACATTTTATGAAGCACACGCTTAAAAGAAAAATGCTTAACTAATTTGTTTTATGAAAAATCCTAGTATGCCTAGAAATTGCATAGCTAACAAACTAGCCTTGAAAACTTTGCTGTGCTCTTCTTATACTGCATTATAAACAGCTTCAGTAATATTCAAATAACTATACACAGAATAGTAACGATCTGCTTTGCTCCTCCAGATCTGCTTTAAGGCATACGCTTGGATTCCCAGAGAGAAAGGGCTTTTAATAGTTAAATAACACAACAAACATCTTCTGAAGCCAGCAAAAAGACAATGTTACTAGGCTTTCCACTTCCTATATTTATCTCCTAGACAAGGCATATATATATATATACTTTGTAGTATAGTACAAGTGTACAGGTTATACTGCACTTGGCATTTCTTGATTAGACTTCACAGAATTAGGCATTATAGAATGACAAAAGTAGTTAGCTACATTAAAATAAGGACAGATATGTCCCACTCTCCAGTTTTCTGTAAGTTACTCTCAAAGTTGTCATTACCTGAAAAATTTTCTGTAGGTCTGGTACCTTGTTTTTACCCAAGTAAGAATCAGTTGCTGGAAAATCTGAAGCAAGTTTACTTGTTGTCCCAAAAATCGGAGCTGGGGATTCAGTGGAAACTATTGGTTTGAGTCCCTGCATAAATAAAGATTAAAATATCAAGGTATATAACACTTGCAAATGTACCAATTGTCACGTTAGGCAGGCATGCTGCCAATCATTACAAGGATACATTAGAGAGACTATTTATCTGCTATGAAGACCTGTGACAATGAGCTCCAGACACACTGCTGGCCCACTGATTTCTCAGCAACATCTTTGGGTCAGAGCTTAGCAAGGAAAATAGGAGCCTCCTTTGCAATTTCCTCATGGCATAAATTTATAGCTATTGTTTTTCAGTGCTGGTACTTGGTCCAAATTACTGCTTGTATTTTGCACATAGTCAGACTACCCAGGACTCTCTCTGAGCAGTAGGATTACAAGCAAGGATCCTTGATGCTAGGATCGGAGTGAGGAATGAACTCTACCTCCCAAATTCTGCAAGCAGTAGCCATAAATAATTTGGCCTTGAATAATTTGGAAGCATATTTTGAGTCAAAAAAAAAAAGGTTAGGATCACTTGTGTCATACAGAAGTCACAAGTGGTACTCAAGGACACTCCAGAGGCCCTGACATGGTGAATATTTTATGCAGATGCAACTACACTGTGTAATTCACTTTGCTGCAACTTGCCATACCTCAGTGAACTCCACATGAGCAGCACAGCTCAATTTCCCTTTGGTTCAGATGGTTGTACTCTACGTTTGCCATAACTAAAAACTACATAATCCAGTTCTGTGTCTAAGGGCACAAAGTCACAGCCATCATGACGTGTCTTCCTTGCCTTTATTATTCTAATTAGATTTAAAAGTTATGTCTGGACACATGGCAGTGATTTTTATATTATGGCTCCCAAAACAGCCATAATTTTTTTTTCTAAGTTGACTCAGAATTAAAAACATTGTACACTTAAATTAATGCAACAGGTTTTCACTACAAACAGAAGCAGCAAGTGCTCTCCATGGGTTAAGTTCAGACTGCACTGAAATTCTAGTTTCTGTTGAAAGGACTAGTTGATGCATTTTGTATTTAAGAGAACTGCCTGAACAGTGTTTGAAGCTGGAAGTAGACTGGCACTCTTTCTCTTATGCCTGCCACAGACCAGACATGTGTTTTCCATATGTAAACTCTCTGCTACAACAGGCATCTTCAGCAAAAAGACCAGATTTCTCAGCTTCCCAAAAGAGCCTATGGAATGGCCATCAATTCTCTATCCTGAAGATGTGGGTTCAGCTTCCCACTGTTCTAGTGCCTAAATGAATATTAGAATCCACTTGTGACCTTCCTGGTTACATTTTGAAAGACAGTAGCCAAAACTGCATTCTCTGGCATATTCAGTAATTACTGCCTTTCTACTGAACAGGTTTGTGCCTGAAGGTAAGGACTGAATTATTTAAGAACTGTGACCAGTTCTGGTCATACCGGTAAGAAGGAAGCATCTAAGGAACTATTTTTTAGCTAGGGGAAGTTACTGACTATATATCCAAGGCTCAGTACCAACTATGTCAAAAGACTTGAAGAAAGCAATTTTGGACCACTTTTCTATCTATAGGGACTTCAGGTACTTTGTTAGATTTGTCTTTAAAAGATTGGTGATTTGATAGAACTACAGACCAGATGTTTATACTAAATGTGCAGCTGACTTTTTCTCCAAAACTTTTATTGCCTTCTTGATTGTTAGCATTGCAACAAATGTGAAAATGTGCATCTTTCCTCTGCCTTAAAATTTCCAATTCTGAATCTCACTTTTACCTTCCTGAGAGCCCACTTTTACCAGTAGCAGTGCCATCTAGTAACTCCCACAGTTACTAAATCACTGCAATTCCTGCTTGTTGTGATCATGGCTACTTTATTTCATGAACTATCTGTAGCATGTGACAAATGTAAATACTGAGAATTGGAGTAAACTGCAAACTACTTCCAACAGTTTCACGATAAAGATATTTCTTTGATCATTCCGAAACTCACAGATAGGAGGCAACCCCTACCATTTGTTACTAGCACTAATATTCCTGCACCTATAGGAGACTGCCTGCATGCAAGACACACTATGGATTACTATTGGAATAGTGAAATCAGTCATGTTAACAACTGTTGGTTATTGCACACTTCTTCTGGCTTTAGAAATACATTCCTGTTCAGATAGTTATAAGATCCCCCTCCTGCTGAAGTCATAGCAGATTCAGACCCAACTCATAATGACCAACTTCATCATGAAATCAAATGAAACTATTTCAGAAAACTCATATAATTATCAGTGTACTGTTGTAAATTACTTCCAGAGCAGCATGGCACCAGTTAAGAACATCATATGGCACTTCAAATAAAAACCACTGATGTGGTTTGCTGGCTCAAGGAAAGAGTACAACAAAACATGTGCTGCAGAAGAGAGACCATTCACTTTGCCTAACGCTGCATTAATCAGGGTCCCTCACACCTACGTAAAATTCCACTTGAATTCCACCCATGAACTGTGAATCTTGTGGTCAGCTCCACCCAAGCTCAGAAGCTCAGCTAAATCAGTGTAACTGCCTGGCTGTTCCTACTTGGTATATGTCTGTAGTTATTGGCAAGTGCTTTATCTCAGACCCAGCTGCTTGCTAAGCTTAGCGTGACTGGCTAATGTCATGGCTGAATTTCACTGCAGATCATTTAAGTAAGAACTTAGACACCTCAAATGACCCTTGTCACTTGTATTTAACATTACTAAAACTATATTTAAGAGATTTAATAACATTAGTATCTGACTACACTCCGGATAGTACTGAGGAATTAATGCCTCTACACATTTGACCTAAGCTTCATTAAAAAAAACGTTACACATTGATAATTCCTCTTCTGAGGTTAAGGTCCTTATCTTTTATTTCTAATCACTATAACATGTTTTTACCCAATTCTTGGACAACGCACAGCAGAGGCAGTATGCAGAACAGCTGATTTCATCAGCACACTACAGCAAAGACTGTGTCAGATGCTGAAGTCCTCAAAATAAGGTCAAGACATGTATCTAATCCAATATAGCAAACAGAATTCTCTGCCTATGCTGCTGTAGCGTTTGTTCCCCTCTCAGAGGTCTGAATGTCTTAGGATGCAATATATCTGTCAGTTGGCCATCATGCTCAAAGTTAAAACAAATTTATCCCTTCCTAGTATGAACCTGCAAGTTAAATGGACATGTTCCCGACAGCACAGAACAGTTAAGGATTTGGAGCGTAATTTAATGGAGACAGCACCACACTCAAATTTTTAAATGTTAGGGGCATTGCTCAAACAGATCAGAGAATGAGAAAGTAGAGAAAACTGAGGTAAGGACCAAAAAGAAAAGGGGAAAGAAAGTTAAGCTGAGAATTAGTATTTCAGAACATGCATTGAAATAACTTTTATGAACTTGCTGAACATAGACACTTCTAACCTAAACAGCAGGTCCTTCATAGTAGAACACACCCTATTGTATGAGGTTAAATATATTTGTTATCTCTAACACAAAGATGCTCTTAGGTAGGATCACTTGAGGTTTTGTTTGTATTGGGATGACACACTCAAGGTAAAGTGATTTTGTGCACCTATTAAGTTACACCTATGGCATAAAAGGTTGACCATTATAGTTTCTCAACAAACTCCAAGAAATTCATAGGGGATAAAAATCAAAAGACCTGTGGTTCATGGGGAGTTTAAATAGATATAAGCAAAATAATTTGTATCAAGTGAAGATCCGGTAGTGTAACTAAATTTCTACTCGGATCGTGTTCAGCCTTGAAGAACTAGGGAAAAGTTCTACAGAAAAGTTCATATCCTTGTCCTCACCTGACATTTGAAACTGGTTCCACTGTTTGTACTTTAAACATAACCCACTGCTTTGAATTAATACTTTTTATTGCATTTGTAATGGTTATAGCAGTCACTGTCCTACCAAATATGAGTAGTTTTCAACCTATTTGACTCCTCAACTGCACCAGCTGATGAAGTTCCCATTTACTCAAAGAAGCCGAACTGTTCAGACTCCTTTATGCAACTTTGTTAAATGTAAAACTTAAGTCCTCTAAGAATGCTAGGACTGAGATGGAAAGAACAACACACATTTAAAACTCAGGGAATGTTTTGTTAGAATAAGCTGCTAGTTAAGTTATTGTCAGCAAAAGAATTTCTGAAAAACATTCTGACAGATACTTTGCAAGCCCATAATAAGCCTAAACCTGAACAGAGCACTTCCCATTTCCACCGGGAAGCATCACAATGTAACAGCACAAAATAGAGTGAATTATGACACTGATTATTTGCCTAAGCAGAATTTGAGTCACAGGATGCCTTCACTTTTTCAGAAACATCCAAATAAATAGAAGCATAAAAAGCAAACCACTTTACATTCTGAGCTATAGTTTTATGAAATAGACCAATGAAATTAATAAAAGAAAATTTATTTCACTTTGGACTTAACATCTACTTATTCATGGGATTCTTTTCATATTTTAATTGCTATTTATTGAAAACATTTTTATCAGACTGATGCATCTGAATGTGTGATGTGGGAATTGAGTCAAACTAAGAAAAAATAAAAAAGGAAATTCTACCAAAAATCTGGCCTAGCCTAACAACATTGCAAAAAGGGACTGAAGGTAACTCTTTAAAATGTAGCTATTCTATTGCACAGCACATTTGTGTGACACAGCTGAGGACTAAGCTATGTTAATGATAAGCTGATATGGAAGATAGTACAGGAAAGGTGGTTTTTTATTTTGCTTTAAACAAACTTTTATAGATTTGTGTCCTCTCTGATAAAGGTTTTAATGCTTTCAGTAATTTTTTTTTCTACATTAACATATAAGAGAGGGGACTGGCTGCAGGACTGCTCTGACCTGCCAGCTGCAATTTACAGTCCTGTGTCTAGTTGTGGGCACCTCAATTCAGGAAGGACATTGAGGTGCTGGAGCGAGTCCAGAAAAAGGCAACGGATCTGATGAGGGCCTGGAGCACAAATCCTATGAGGAGCAGCTGAGGAAGCTGGAGGTGTTTAACCTGGAAAAGAGGAGGCTCAGTGGTGACCTTATCACTTTCTACAACTCCCTGAAGGGAGAGTGTAGCCAGGTGGGGGTCGGCCTCCCAGATAACAAGCGACAGGCTGAGAGGACACAGTATTATGCTGCGCCAGAGAGGGTTTAGGTTGGACATCAGGAGGAATTTCTTCACAGAAAGGGTGATCAGAAATAGGAGGTGCCCAGGGAGGTGGTGGAGTCACCGTCCCTGGAGGTGTTAAAGGAAAGACAGGACACGGCACTCGGTGCCCCGGTTGACAGGGTGGTGTTCAGTCACAGGTTGTGCTCGATGATCCCTGAGGTCTTTTCCAACCTAATTGATTCTGTGATTCTAAAACACCACCAGCCACTGCTGCAGCTCGGGGGCCGTCCCGTACGATGACGGTGCGTTAATCCCTTGTTGTGACCCCCGATACACCCACAGCCGACTCGGGGGCCGTCCCGCCGAGCGCGGCGTCCCAGTTCGCCCAAGGTCACGCGAGCGGCCGGGTGCGCTCGGTGCACAGCGGGGCGGCCGATCCCTCCCCGGCTGAGCCGCCGCCCGGTGCCGCAGCCCATGCCCGGGGTGTGTTACCTGCGGGTTGTAGGCGGCGGCCGCCGTGGCCCCGACGAGCCGCTGCGCGAAGCCGCTGAACTTGTAGTACATGTCGGGCGGGGGGGTGCCGGTGCGACCGCGCCGGGAAAGGACCCCCCGCCACAGCCGGGTGCTCTGAGACGCCGCACCGTTCAAGGGCCCCTCCGGCTCGCGGACAACCGGTAGGGCCGCCTGCGCGGGAAACCGCCGAAGGAATAAGATAAAAAAAAAAAAAACAGAAAAAAGAAATCCGGAAAAATACAGGAGCCTGTACCAAGGCAGCGGGAGCGCTTCTCTTCCACGCACGCCTGGCGCTCGCGAAGAAACTAAGTCTGGCGACAATTTTGAATCAGGCAAAAAACCCGGGCCCCCCAAGCAAGCCGGGTAGGAGCGCGAAGGGCGGTGGGAGCGGGTGTGTCTTACGTCGGCCAATCAGCGAGGGCGGAAGGCGAGGCCCCGCCCCCCAGGCGGGTGCGATGGGGACGCCCCGGGGCAGGGGGCGGGGCCGCGGGAGCGCGCGGGTCACGCGGGGCTCGTGCGCGAGGCGGCGGCGGTGCTGCCGCGGGTTACGAGCCGCGCGCGGCGCGCGTGAGGGAGCGCGTGCGTTTGTGTTGGGGTCCGCTCTGAAGAGGGGGGTGTCCGCTCAGCCGGGTGCGTTACCCCGTGTGCAACAGGCCGAGAGCCACGGAATCAAACAGGGTGGTAAAGACCAGTGAGGTCATCGAGTCCCACCTGTGTCCGAACATCACCTTGTCAACGAGACCGTGGCACCGAATGCCACTTCCAGTCTTTCCTTAAACACCTCCAGGAACGGTGACTGCACCACCTCCGTCGGCAGCCCATGCCAATGTCTAATCGCCCCTCTGTGAGGAAATTCTTCCTAATGTCCAACCTAAACCTTCTTGAGGCTGGCAAGTCTTGAGGCCATTTCCTCTCATCTTGTCACTTGTTGCCTGGGAGAAGGGCCCGACCCCCACCTGGCTACAGCCTCCCTACAGGTAGTTGCAGACAGTGATGAGATCTCCCCTGAGGCTCCTTTTCTCCAGGCTAAACACCCCCAGCTCCCTCAGCTGCTCCCCATAAGACTTGTGCTACAGACCCTTCCCCAGCTTTGTTTCCCTTCTCTGAATGTGCTCCAGCACCTCAATATCCTTCCTCAAGCCAGGGGCCCAGAACTGAACACAAGACTCAAGGGTGGCCTCACCAGTGCCGTGTACAGGGGAGGTATCACTTCCCTAGTCCTTCTGGCCACACTCCTGCTGATGCATTGATTATTTATTTCAGAGTTGTGCAAGCCTGGGTGCTTGGTGGTGTTGTACAAATCAAGCACACCCACTACCCAAACTTTTTACTATTTATAGGTTTTAGCAAACAAAGGCATTTACTGGCTACAAGTTACATAATTTTCTTATTAATTCTATTGGTTAATTATTCTCTCTCTTCTCATGCTAATTAACCTGCATTCTCATTCTTTCTCTTGAATGGGTGGGTTTCTTAAGTCAGTGATCTGCAAGTCGGTAGTTCTGGTCATGCTCTCCCCCTGCAAGAATTGCCTTTCACCCAGTCGGAGCTGATTCAGCACAGTTGCTAAGTTGTCTTTATTGGTTTCTCACTTATCTTGGGAGTTCTGCAAAATATCCTTGTGGCCCATAAATTCTACATTCTTTGTGTCTACTCTCAGTGGTACATCCTTCTTCCTAAGCTTTGTTAACCTCCCCCTAGATCTGAGATCACTGGAGCATGTCAAACCCTAAACCTTAACAAGGCAATTCTCCCAACAAGTAATTTCTCTTTCTAACACTGCCGTCACTTAGAGCTTGCTTGTTGGCTTATGTCTGTTTCATGGATTAAATCTCCTTTCTTGTTGATGGGGCCTGAAAGTACTCGATGATCAAACATCAAATGACATCCTTTCCTAAGAAAATGTTATGTATGCCACATTTTGCAAAAGGGAGAACAGCGGTTTTGTTTTCTAGGACTTAATCTCTATGTGTCCACTCTAACAAATGGTTCGGGTGTCTCTAGCAAGTGAATCCCTTCTATTCTGCCATCTTTTGAAAACATCTGAAATGTATAATTCATTGGGTAAAAGAAGACTTTTGTTAAATGAAATCAGTATCACGAACCAGGGGAAAGTAATATGATGCTGCTTCTGAGTTTAGCATTCATGAGAAGTCAGCAGCTCCCCGGCTGCGGTGGGACACGGCAGGACTTTTGCCATCCTTACAGCTCACAGGCCTGTGGCATTCCATGGTCACTCCGTGCCAGCTGGGATTTTGTCAGTGATCCAGAACATCCTGCTATTATCAGTCTAACAGTGCGAATTCATAATTGGAGTTCACACTGTGAGTTGCCTGCTGTTGGATAAGATTAAACATACTGAGGCCTTACTAAAAAAGTGTTATTTGTTGGTAATTTTTTTAATTATTAGTGACCCACACCGGTTAGATCATTGCCTGTTAAGAGTCTCACATACAATTTGGCAGATATGCTTGCTATAAAAATATCTGTGGTCGTGCACTGAATGAAAATTATTAGAATGTACTTTGCTTATAGGCTGGGGGAAGATGTACTCATAGCAGATATTTTAGAAAGTAAAATACGCATATAAAAATGTGTGTGATATGATTTCTTTACCCACCTGTGTAATGCCTTCTGCTTAGATTTTAGAATTTGAGTTTGATGGTGGCAAAATGGAGCCTTGAGTTGTCTTGGGTTTATCCCCTTGAGAACAGACACGTCCTATACAGGATAACCACTGCTCAGGAACGAGGAAAGCCCTTGGGAGCCCTGTACATCCATTTACTTTTGAGAGCTATGAACCAGAAGTGTAGATCCTTGCTGCACTGCTTTTTACCTGTGCCTGTTGCTCTGAAAGCAAGTTTTCTTCTTGCTGAAATTTTAATCCCTCAAACTCTATCTGTGCTGTCCTCTCACAGAGAGAACCAGCTGGATGCTCCATACGTGATACCCTGAGTCAATGTTCTGACTCTGTGTTAGGAACATTAACTGGAGACGATATGTTATTTGCTCAGCAAGTAGGAAATTTATGGAAATATTTTGTAAATGTTACAGGAAGAATTGTGAAATCCCTGTAGCTTTCAAGAGTAGGCAGTATTAATGAACTGGAAGATGTGCTGCATAATTTAGGGTGGAAAAGAATTTATTCCCGAGAAAAAGAAACTAAAAGTTATGTTTGATTACAAGTCTGCCTGTAATGGAGCAGAAGACTCTGAAGATGAGGTATACATATTCCTTTAGAGTGTAATGCTGTGAATCATGGCTAGGTTTGTTTGGTAACAGTCCTGACCTATTGAAATCCATGGGATCTAACTCATATTATAATGTTTCTGGAACCTTTCCTGGGCATATTTGTCTGCAGCTGCACTATATCTCCTCCTGTTCAGGTCTTCTAGCATTTGCCAGAAAAGGTTGTGTTATATTTTGTTTTTCTGCCCTTTTTCCCCTCAGTATTAATACATGCTACAGTACCAGAGGAGCAGAGGTTTTGTGGCAGGTCATCCATTGTGATAACACCATTGTATAACTAGTTCTTGCTTCACTGTTTTCTTGAACCAAGTTCTTGAAAAGTCGTTCAGTATTGACTGAAAGCCACAGAAAGAAAAGGTTCGTGCCCTGGAGCTCTGAGGAGGCTGTGAAAAATGTACAAATTTATCCTTTTTTTCAGTTAATCAATTTAAGTCTTGATGCTTAAAAGTAAGCTGTGAAACTTTGCTGCTTCAAGCTGTTGGAACAAAACCTAGGTGTGATCTCCCTCTTGTTTTAGCTCACAAAATTGAAGATGGGGAGTTGTTTACCTTGCAAGAGAGCTGCATGGGAGGATGACATGAATAAAATTACAGTTACAAGTGGAGCTTCTGCTGTTGTTCGTGTACCACAGGAGCATGGGAACATTCCATGAAAAAAAAATAGCATGAAGTCTTTCCTTTAAAGGAAGAAACTTGGTTTTGTCTTGGACCTTTGGTTCATCTTTTGCTTTAGTCTCTAGACTTTTGCCAAGACTGCTTTGCTTATCAGACTTGCTGACATAATGGGTAATTAGACTGTAAAACTTGCTACCATAGGAAGTAACTGGGGCATAATGAGGCCACTCACCCTAGCAGGGTTCAAACAAAGATTGAGCATCTTTGAAGGCCGTAAAACTATGTACAGTTAATAGAAGCAAAGTGTCCTGGAAGGAAAAGCCTTCCTCCTCTGACTTTGAGACGAACAATTCATGGCGACTGGCATTTTGACATCTGGTGTGTTAGAGATTTTATATCTTCAACTGCAGTGTGGTATTTGCAGCAGCTGGAGACAATAGGATCCTGTAGTTTATTCAATTTTTTACAGATTTTTAAGATCACTGGTTTTATACGTGCAAGTTTTTTTGTCATGGCTTGTTCTTGGAATAGCAGTAAGATTATGTTTCAAAATGAGTAGATTTCTGGGACTGAATGAAAGAAGCAGAGTATCTTGAGCTCATTCTGCTTTTTTGTTGTTGGTGGTGGTGCTGTGATTATTGTATTTATTTTCTTTCTGAGGATAAAGAACAAGACCTTATCGGTTGCTTAATGAACAAAACCTTCATATGCTGATCATTATTTCAGCACAGATGTCTGTAACTCAAATTCTGTCAATCTACCCATGCAACTCTGTTCTTGAATTGCTAAGAACAACTGTGTGGGTGGATTTAGAACATAAAATTGCCATGTGCACTTATGTTTTGTTTATGCAGTACTCATTTTTAAGAGTACTAGATTGGATTTGCTTAATGTTTGCTTTGTGTTGTGTATACGTAGGATATACAACCCCCAAACTAGAAGATGATCACCAAGCATAAACTCTATTAATGCAAGAGACTGATAATGTAAACATGTTCCATTTGAATTATCAACTGAAAGAAATAAATTCAGTCTATACACAGACTAAGGTGTTAGTGACTTCTAAAACCTGTACCTGAATTTATTGGTGCTTTATTGCCCATACATACTGAGTGCAGCAGAGATAACTCCTGGAAATAGGCTTCTATTGTCAACTAATAGATTTCTCTTTCATAGACCTAACAATACTGAAAATTAATAAAAATTGTATGTTTTTAATTTTAAAATTGTCATAGACTTACAATATTAATATACATTTAACCAAAGGCTTTACTGTGTATCTTTCTTGTAAGACTATTCTCGGCTTTTTTTGAGGGAGATGGTGTTAAGGAGGCAGCCATTTATATCTTCTCTATGAATTTAGAAATAATACCTATTTCACTCCTGTTTCCTGGGCACTTCTTTGTCTTGAGATAAGGCTTCTACATGTGAAATACTTGATAGCAATAGTTATTTAACAGCAATAGCAATTTTGGCAATAAGGGCACTGTGTTGACTGCAGTATGATGAGGATCAGGAATCTTTTTTGAGGTGTTGAATCTTATCTGGGGATATCTCCCTCTTGTTGAATTTGTATAGTATTCTTTCCAGGTTCTTGTGCAGAACCTGTCTGAGAAAGTAAATGAAGGAACAGAAAACTTTATGATGTAATTATTGTAAAGACTAATGACTGAAAAACAGTTCTGGGGCAGTTATGTTTTTAATAGACTGTTTCTCTGCAGTTAGTTATTCTCTGAATAAAAGCAAAATAGAAATTGTGAAAACAATGGTTTATTCCAGGTAAGCAATGAAGTATTCTTTTATCCTCCAGTTTCCAGACGTGAAAAGCATTATAGGAACCTACAGTAAATATTACTCTCGCTATTTTTCAGCTTTGTTGTCATTGCTTTTTTTTCCCCTTGATTTTCAGAATTGCAGAAGCAAAGGTAAATTTTTCATCTGATTGAGACATCAGTGTTGGCTGTCAGTAAAATAATAATTACCTAAAAGCCCTGTTTATTCTACTCTTGAGAAAATAGTCTTGAAATCCCCAGGCCATATCTCTGTGGCTTACAACACTTTCCAGTTTTGAAAAGCTGTACTGTAAGGTTCGATATTTTACCTCTTTGTTGACTTTGATAGAGATAATCATAGCTCAAAGTTTCTCTATGTATGCTTTCTGCTGCAACATATTTTTTCCTTTACAACTAGAAGGGAAATCTCATGATGGCAGTACCTTATCATTCCTGAACTTTTTATAACATTAACAGTGTGTCTGGAGACTGAGAGATAAAATGCATCTGCAGGGTTTTCTGTTTTCACAATGCTACCACAGTCTTCTTTCACCTCTTCTTTCTCCCTCCCTAGGCTGTAAGCATTTCTCTCAAATAGTCAACAGTCCACAGCAAAAGTTTATTTTTCTCAGATATGTTATAGATACTAGGAGAATCTGCATTATCCTTGTATTGAATTTCTTCTTGTCAGCCTTTTCATATGCAAATTCGTTTTGGATTGGAGTCCAGAGACAACCACATCCTCAGTGCAGTATTATAACAAACTTTCCTGAATAAGGCAAGATTATATTATAAAACAAAACAAACAAACAAAAAAAAGCCAACAAACAACCCCTCCCTTGCACTTGTGTTAGAGGAAATGTTCTTTGAATGAATAAGAAACCAGAACCTTGCAGTGCACCATGGCTGCTCAGCCAAGACACAGTCTAAGAAAAGCCTGAACTTGCAACTCCAGTGAAAGTTCTGCAGTTCTGTGGATCCACAAATGTAAAAAAAAATTGTCCAGTATGTTAGAGAGGAGAAACTGAAATATAAGGAGCAAAAAGAGAAATTTCTTCCAGATGTACTCAGCTGAGAAGCTTTTAATCTGTAATATTCTTTTGAAGTGAACCTTGAAGTCATATCTAGGCTTGGTTTGTATCACTGAGCAGGCTTGGAGCTCCCAGATTGGATGTCATTTTGGATGAAGCTGGACTTCCTGGTGGACTGTAAGATGCACTTTTAGTAACAAACATAATGTATTTCAATTGCCAACTAGTGTTCAGTCAATAGGACCAAACCAGAACTAGTCTGAAGCAACGCCCCTGAAATGTGTATATTGTGAATGTCAGGTCCTCAACATCAGCACGTTGCTCCTCTTCTGTCCATGGCTCTCAACAGTAGGTACAGTCTAGCAAATTGTGGAATATGAGATGTAAGGATGGATTTTCTAGATTCTAGTACCTGCCTAGAATCCCATTCACAGCTATTGCCTTTAAACCCTTCTTTCAAGTACTTCTGTGGGATAAAGCCAATCAGAGGTGGCTAAACTGTCACTATACTTGGATGGAAGGTCCATCTTGGCTCAGGCTATTTGTCAGCAGGCTGTATTCTAAGGGGTTTCTATTTGACTATTAACAAAAAAAAAAAAAACCAACAAAAAAAGCCACATTTAAGTTCAGTTATATTCATGTCAGTTAACTGGTTACTTGAGAAATCTTTCTCATAGAAAACATTCTTGTTTTATGAATCATTTACCACACCAGAGGTAGCATAAAAATAGATTTCTGCCATGAGATCAGTGTCTCCTGCATTGAAAATAATGCACAGTTTTGACTACATTTATTTTTGAGAATTGTATTCTGCCAGCAGCAGGAACCATTCAACTAACAGTCTCCTAATTATCTTTCCTGCAGCATTGTAGGGTCTCACTGATATTCTGTAAGCATGTTACTTTTATGGTTTAGTCTCTTCAGATGGCTGTGTAACTTGGGTCTGTTTCAGGAAGTTGTGGAGGTTTTTTGATGTGTTTCCCCTTTGCCTTGCCACGTTATCAATGATGTGTTTTTCTTTTTAAATGCTCTCTTTGCTGTTGTATACCTGTCTGTGCTTTCTTACTGCCATCAGAACAGGGATACTGTAAAGCTGGGAGTACAAGCAGATGAAAGAACTGTCTACTATTTATCACAGCATTTCCCTGCATAGGAGAAAGAAGTTCAGAAGATTAGGTAACAGTGTGGGAGAACACTGATAAAGTCCCTAGTGAAGGGAAGAGGGAAGCTCAGTAGCAGCTCTGCTGGGAAGAGGAGTGAAGTGTGCTGGAGTGAGTAGAGTAACAGCAGGGAAAGCTGAAAGGAACTGTTCCCGAGCCAAGTCCTTGCACACTTTAAAGGGTTGGATAGTTGCAGAAATAGGGAGCCCTCCAAGTAAATGCTGCCTGCAACATCTGCCTCTGCATTGTGCAGAGGTAAATCACACACAACCTTACAGAGCCTATAGTTAGATTGGGGTTCTTCATACTGTGCTTTGCATCTCTATTTATAGTTTCCTCCCAAGGAAGAGACAACCTGTGTGAGTGCAGGTCTCTGTTTGTGGATGAAGCAGTTGCTGACCACACAGTCTGAGTAAAATTTTGTTGAAAATGTGTCTTTTGACAACATCCTCCCTCCTAAAGATTTTTCACAGTAAATTTTGCTGAACCATATCTGGCTCCCTTGTCTTGCGTAGGTTCTGTGATGGCAATTGCTAACACAGAGTTTCATTTGGCTCAGTATCTGGAAGCTAAGCTTTTTAAAAGAGAAAATCTGAGTTCTGCTTTCACAGGGAGTATTAGAGCTTGCAGTACCATTGGTGGGGCAGGCATGTTCATTTGAGTGATGTATCTTATTCTGCAGCCTGAAGGAACTGAAAAGGAGTGGTGAGAAGGTGCCAAACTCCTCAGAAACAGAAATTTGGCACCATGATTTTACTTGCTTTTTGCTTTACATACTCTTGATTGTTTCCCCTTCCTGATGTAATTCTTTTTCTAGATTTTGCAGTGTGGATCTGACGTGATCATGATTTCCTGAAGGATTCCCCATCTCCTTTAGGCTACAGTGTTTGTTGTTCACTGTTCAAAGACAGAATGGAAACACTTCTATGCATCCCCAGAATTGCTGGAGGCACCACTTTGACTCCATTAAATTGCTTGTCCCAGATCCAGTCGCCACCAAAGAGTGTCATATTGTTATAATTTGAAACTACAAACTCAAGCTTCTTAGCACTCACTGAACACTTGCCTTGTACTGTAGAGATTACACTGACATAACAGGAACCCAATTACTACAAGTTCTTCCTTTTCTTTAAAAAGCTTTCTTAAAGCTGATTTAAAAAAAAAAGAAACCATAAAATATGATTTGCACAAAAGACCTAGTACAGAGTTTATGGATTATTGATGACTACTGGTAAAAAACTGCAGTTCTACAATGAACATAACCAGTTTTCCCGCTGAACTGTAACATTCGAGCTGAATATCTTTTGATTCAGGAGATCTGTATCTCTCATTGGAGCAGTGAAAACACCTAATCAAGTGCTGTAGTGCTTATCTTCTTGTTCCAGTCTCCAGCAGGATGGGATGGCAGACAGTGATTTTAGAAATACTTGGTTCCAGCGCAGAAGCCTGCTGGTGTGGCTAGCAGAAGAAAGAAAATGGGGCAGCTAGGAAAAGGGTAAAAACCAAAGGGGAAAGAAGTTGGATGGAAAGTCTGGCAAAGGAAGAAAGCAGAGATGCATTTTCAAGGATGGTATGGCAGGACAGCAGCAGTGATGGCGAAGAGGGCTGAAAAGCGTAGCAAAGTCCTCTTGAGTGTAGTGTCTGAGAGTTTTCTCTCTTTTTTTCTATCTGCATTGCATGTTCTTAGTTTTTGGTGAGTGACTTAGAAAGGACTTCATTACACAGAGCCTTTTGCATTGTTTGGTTTAGCATTTTTAACCTCTCTATATCTCTCTATCTCATTTCCTTTTTTCACTAATTAATCTTCCATGTGCTCTCTGCAATGTTCCTTTAGTTCACATGACAATCCTGAACTCTAACTGGGAATAAATTCCCAAATCAGAGAATATAAATGTAGTAATTTCTCTTACAGACCTTAAACTGTTTTTTTTATACAACAGTGAAATCCTACCAGTTTCCAAGATGGTAGTTGATTCTAGCATGACTCTACTACATGCTGGTGGAAGTGGACCAGCCAGTGGAAGTGTACCGTCCAAGCCTGGCTAATTTGTTTTACAGCTTCTTGGTAGAAACAGAAGTTAAGAGTAATCAACCAAAAAGTAAAAATCTGTAATTCTGACATCCCATGGGCAATTCAGCTGTCAGGTTCACACCTGTTGGCAGAAGCAGATGGCCAAAGGAAGATAGGTGATCTTTACTGCAGAGTTGTGAATGGATTTGAATGGCCTGTGGGATGTGCAGCACCAGGATAAGACTGTAGGTCAAGGATGGGCTGTGTATGACTTAGGCTATTTTGTATTGCTTTGTAAAAGCTTTGCTTTGCATGACTGTTTCTTCCCATTATATATGACATTTATTGTGGGGGAGGAGAGAGCTTCTTATCCTACATTGACATGGAGAAATGTATGGATATTTTTCTAAGCTATCTAATCTGAACTGCATTCCAAATGTGAATGGGACAGTCTGTATGAACAGAGGGCAAAGGTAACAGCAGCTTCAGTTCATGGATGTTAATATTTAACCCTAATGCTTCTTGAGTGAGGATCAGGTGAAAGGAGAAAGCTCTAAGAGAACAGGATAGAGATGCTGAAGATGGAGTGTGCCATAAAGAGGGAAGCAGATAAGTTTCATGGTCCCTGGTCTTGCATTGAGGGCAACCTGGCACTTATATTCAGGAGTTTGTCTTCTATAACCCAGATGAAAAATAGTTTTCTAAAACAACAAAAAAAAATCTTAAAGACTATATTCACTGCTGGTTGCCTGGCTCCCTTGAAGAAGATTTTTCTTTTCCAATGTATCTGGTTTTTAGGCCTCTTGAGTCAATGGAGACCAAAAAGCTGCTGTGACCTGTAGGGTGAGTTTGTATCAGAGAACCCAACAGGTAGACCCTAAAGATACTGCACCTAAAGGCAGAGATACTCAAGGAATCTGTAAATTTGAGGCCTATAAGAAAGAATCTCTGGTAGGAATCCACACTTTTAGATTTGTATTTAATTTTTTTTTATTGAAGTAATTTTGTTAGCGATGCTTTTCTTTTCAGCGGTCCTCTGCACGACTTTACTTAGTGAATACATTGTTGGAATTGTTTTTCCCTTTTAGTCTTTAATGGCTTCTAGATAATAGCATCAAGATTCAAGATGCCGTTCTAATAAACAGCCCCAGTTTTACTCATTCATAGCATCCCATCAAATGACATCAAGTTCAAATATTAAACCCTAATGACAAAAGTCATGGTTAGATGCTGTGCTGTCTTGGCACAGCTAGTGCAGCTGATAAGGCCTTTAACATTGTAGAAAAAACTGTCTTCTAAGTGCTGCATTCTCTGGGAGGATCTCTAAATTGAGGAAAAAAAAAGTTGTATTTGAGCACTTAGTACTTAACAGTATATCAGACTCAATAGATAAGCTACACTCATGCTACAGAGAAGTGCCATGTTGCTTGCTTGCACTGTTGTCTGCATCCTGCTTTTGATTTGTGTTTCAGTCTTGCATCATACTGTTTTTGGGAGCAGTATTGTAATTTTGATCTGTGGCTGTAGAGTCCTTAGTACAATGGAAACCTGGTCCTCACTGTGGCTCCAAGTTGCTACTTCAATATTGGTAAATGAGCGGTGCAAAGAAGTACAAAAATGGACTCGGAGGATTTCTGGAGTACATGGGAAAGAATTCCAATATTGAGCTTCTAGATTTCCTAGATTTTAGTGAACCCCTTCACTGTTTTCTTTTTTTAAATTCTTATGGCAAACAAATGTATAAAATGCTCCCCAAGGCAGCAAGAATCAATCTTATTTTTGGGGGTTCTATGTATTTACAGTCGCATCTCAGATTGATGGGAGGTGCAAGTGCTGAGCATATTTGTAAAATAGTAACTGTGTTAAAACATTAAAAAAACCCTACTGCTTCCAAATATTTTAGCAGTTCTTTTAGGAAAAATGCTTCTAAAACATACTTCTATGACTATGTGGACATCTGCTTCATTTCTTTTCTGACTGATTTTATGTAAAACCTCTAAAACTAATAAATAACATATGAGAAGTAAAAACACTCATGATTTCTAAATGAAAAGTCTGTTCATTTTCATAATAATGCAGCAGGCTGGTGCCAGTATAGTTCATAATTCAGTGATCTCTTAAAATATTCAAACTTTTCTTACAAGAACATTAATTGTGATTATTTTTGGAAGTATTTTGAAATGGCTGCATTTAAAGAATCAAGGCAGTGTCTCAGATCCATTCACAATGATGTAAGGATTGCATTGGTGAAATTTCTGGTTGTGTTGACATTCCGGAATGAATATTATGTTGATATTTGTGGGTTTTTTTGTTTGGTTCCTTTTTTATTCTGGGTTTTGTGGGATTTTTTTTAACAAAAGTAAGTTTCAGTGAACTTGAAGACAAATTCCATCCATTTTTCTAGACTTGTTTTTATAAATAATCCCTCAGGAATAATATATGTGTTATATGGCTGCTTTTTCATTTTGTTTTGACAGTTCTGCAGTCCACAATTATAATAGATATTCAGTTGCTGAAGAATAGCCCTATGGAGTTTTAACTTCATTTTTTGCTTCAGACTAAATTCTGGATCAAATATTTAAATTTTATATTGATTATAACTCCTAGGTTCTAAATGGCAGACTTCTCAGTAGTAAAATATTGTTAAAGTAAAGAGTTCTTTCTGAGATACAGTACCAATACAAATAGCCACGGAATTCACTTGTTAAAAAGAACACATTTTATAAACATTTGTGTTTTGACCACTAGTCTGTGAAATACAGTAACAAGGCCAGCAAATTTTATTATGTGATTTTATCTATCTAGTTCTGTATTCACATAACCCCCCCCCCACATTTATTCCCTCTTAAAATTACAGCATACATTTTTCTTTACAGATAAGCAAACAATATATAAAATTGTTCTACAAAATTATAGACATTTGCGTATGTAAAGAATAAAGGACTCTAAAATGTGTAGTTGCAAGCATTCATATTTTATTGACCATAATTCATATTGACCAAAGATTTATATTATTCTTCTTCTGTGGCTCTTGAAATTTGTTGTCAGATTGTCAGTCTTGATTGCTCACTGTGGAGCCTTCTTGATGCTTAACCTATCCTGTCATCTGCAAAAGATACTCCCTAATTTGTGTTGAACTTCACAGGCCGTAAATCATATTAGTTTTTTACCATGAAAACAGTGTTTTGTTGTTTCTTCCATGTGTGCTGGGGCAACTCTTCAGCTAGTATAAACTGTTACAGCTCTAGTAAAGCTGGAAGATCTTTCTTACTAAGTCTCCATATTTTAAACAGGGATCTGTTTTACGTAGCAAGTTTAACTAGCATCACATATCCTGACCTGGATGTTTGCTTTTACAAACAAGTAACAGAAAATGAGAGCCAGCTTCCTTTTTTAAAACCATAGTAATTTTTTTAAATAAAATGGTATCTGTTTTGCTATGCACAGCTTATTTAATTTTCCAGCAAATTTTTCCTTAGAAGCTCATTTGAAATAATAATTTAAAAAAATTTAAGGTACTTCAAATGATCCAGCTTTAATCATCGGTGTAATCCTGAACCTCTTAGGTGAGATAAAATTCAGAGCACAGCAGACCTTGTTCGTTATGCTGGTTCCCAGGAAACTGGCTGGTTTGGCTGCTGAATTTAGCTGGCTGGTGCGTGCATATGACCACTTCTTGGCATACATTCAGATCTGGTAGAATTTTTGTAGTTGTTACCCAAAGGGGAATAAACAAGTGTTTTAAACCCACAAGGACTTTAGTTTTATTTTGGAATCAGAATAACAATTCCTTTATGGGCAGAAATTACATACATGATATGAAAACTGAGTGCCTTTTTCTTTAAATACATGGGCATCAAGACACAAATCTTACATTAACAGGATTTTTATCTTTCTCAAACTTTCTGCTATGCACAGCAATATAAGTCATTGTACAGTAAGAATGAATATCACATTTTTAAATGGCTGATCCTTATGTTGATAAGACTATTTCAAATCATCAGTCAACCAAACTAATTTTTTTTTGTGGTACTCATCAAGACAATACAGTTTCCAAGTCTTACATCAAGGGAAATGATAATCGTCCATTCTTTGTGATATCTGGCATGATGTTTCATGTAGAACTATAGAAGGAAAATATCCTAGACAGCTTTCTATTCCAGTGATATCATTAATGATCAAATGCTTTTAAGTGACACACAGTACCTTGAATGATTACGGCCAATATACAGTTCCAAATAAATCAGTCCTAAGGTTTGAACCTAGTATATAACATATGATAAACCATACAATGGCAGTTCAAAACTCACTGATATTGGTTTTCATTTTAGATGAACCAAAATGCTAGATCACAATTGTATAAGCTGTCTTTGTTTATCCCCAGTTTTATACTATTTGTATTTCCTCTAATTTGTTCCAACTGGGAATGTTTCCGATAGAGAGAGGTACTGCCCATGAAGTCTTTTATTGTATAGGTCAAACTGGCAATGATTAAAGATGAACCAGCTTGTCTTCCCTTGGCTTTCAAATGACAGACTTCAAAATAGTGCTGCACCCCATGTCTGTGTAAAATACAGTCTCAAGTAAAATTTTAGTAAAATAGTTTCAGCTGTTTACGCTTATTTTTGACTACACATATAATTAATTTTTTGTAAAGTTTCACTAAAAAACCTGGTCCATTGAAAATAAGACGACATATTACTAGAGGTCAGGAACTTTATTTAGCCTACAATTCTGTTTTAAGGCTACCATTGAGATTACTTTATTTCAACTTGCTTTGTAAGGAAACTAAAGTCTGATAACCTAATAAGTTCACTGATAACCACACAACAATAAAAGCAGAGAGGAAAAAAAAGAACCCAACAAAAAGCTCCACCCCAGTATCTGTCCCTAGTGGGCTTATATAGAGAAGTTTCAAAATATTTTATTATAACTCAAATTAAAAAATACATTAGGTCATTCTGTTCACATTTTACCATATAAAAATTGAACATAAACTGTTAAAAAAACACAGTATGACTTAAGATAATCTCCACAGACCTGTTCCTTTACACGACTATTTTAATTGGATTACCTTTTTACACTGGGAAAGGATTCTTTAGCTGAAAGCACTTTATAAAGGATTGAACATTTTGTTTGTATACTGTGTATAGTCCAGATAATTGAAAACTTCCTGTCCTTAATAGCTTATACAAAATGATTCATGGTGCAAATTGGTATTCACAAGTTATTATGTGCATTAATTTATATTTTTTCCTTTGTACAGGCATCTAAAGATTAGATTTATAGGTAGTGCTGAAATGCATTTTTTTTTGGCTTGAAGTCAAGATTGCAATATACTTCATTTCACATTCTGTATGGATTTCAAACTATTGCCATCATGATGATGGTTTGGGCGTTTTGTGGAGGAGGGTTTTTTGAGCGACCTTAAAACACTCATTTCATGACAGAGTATTGGTTTGGCTAAGTACAATACATGGACAGAAGACAAAGCAGGTTTTAAGGAGTTTTATGAAAAACAGTATTTTTCCCGAGCATTAAAAACAGCACATGAAAATCTGTAGGGCTAAGTTCTTACATGGGATTTTTAACCTATTTTAATGGAAAAAAAAATTGGAGCAGAATAGAAAAAAAATTAGTAATTTTCTCCTTGAAAATGGTTTTGATACTGTCAAAATAACTTTTCATTAGAAGATGAAAATGTCATTTTCTTCAACAGCTGTGTTTGGATTAAAGTCTGAAATTTCAATTTTGTCAAGGAGGAAATTTTTTCGAGCAGAAAAAAAAATTTCAACTGACTGTAATATATAATATATGCAGGATATATATAGGTACACATGCAGGAATACAGAGCCAGCATCTCTGCTGGTGTAGAACATCTAAGTGTCTCTGAAGTCACAACTTGCCTAACTAACATCAGCTGTGAATCTCACCTAAGAAAGAAATTTTTGCTGATCTCATATTCACCTCTCTGTGGAATGCTGTTTTCTGAGCAACATGATTCTGACATAAAAGGCATAAATAGAGTAGTATAGGGAACTACAGATCTAATCTTCTGAACACCAGAACACATGAGTGTCAAGGAACAGAAGTATGGCTGTAATGGTTCTTAATAACGCAGTCTTGAAGGGAAAGTCAAACTTGTCTCTAGGAAGGCTACTGAAGTTCTCTTCAGGTCTTCAGAAAAATTGTGTTTGCAATATAATTCTTTAAGACTACGTAAGACTAAGACCACTTAAAATGATAATGAATTTTTCAGGTCTCAGGGTAGAGCCTTCATTGTACTGGTTATTGACCAATGTGGCAGGTCTGTTTGCATGAGCAATTCCAGAGATGTGTTTTCTAGGTGGTACTCATTTTACTTCTAAAGCTTCTAACAATTACATATATAAAAGATGCCTCTACAGCACATAATGGTAAATGCGGTATTTTCAGGCAAGCGCACTGAATTCACCTATGCTGATGACTCTGAACTTCCATGTTAGTATGAAAGCTCCCTGTTGATGTTTATTGGTACCCAAATTTGTAAAGCTGTACCTTAATGTGTGTTAGTATCTAACTGCACATTTCTATGTAGTAGCCTTTCAGAATTATACTGAATGATGCTATTAAGCAGTACTACACAAGAAATGTAGTAAATAATACGTTAGAACCATACTTGATTCATTTTCATTTTCTAGTTACGTTGGAGAATACACCATTTTGCCAAGTGCAACTCACATGTCTGTATTTTACTTTCTTTGGTATGCTCTGGGCTTTTTACAGCTGTTTTTAAAACTTCCATTAATGTGTATCCTTCAGTAAGGATTACAGAATTTAAAGATGATGAGTGTCATCTGACAGGGAGCAGCTACTCTTGTTTTCCAGTGCTTGCTCAAGTGATGGAATCTTATAATTTGTCTTAGAGAACTCTCATTATGATATCTATGTTTAATTAAATAGGGTGAGGGGAAGAGGGAGGAAAATCTACGCTTATGAGTATGTAATTTCATGTGGATGGAGTTGAACTCAATGCATGTAAAATTTGGAGAGCTCCCCCACTAAGCTACCAGCAAATATATGTATCAATCCCTGATTTCTTATGCTGATCTTTGTAAAGTACAGCACTTGCTTCTACTTACAATTTGGTTCCAGAGAAGAAATTAATTGTGACTAAGGAAGTCCTTACTACAGCATTTGGAGGTGCATTTCTTGCATTTCTTTGTGAATTATCAAACTCAGAGCAATGGGTTTACAGAAGATTTGTGTGCTTCATCAAAGATCAAAATCAGGCCTTGAGGATTTTCGTCCTACAGACCTATATTCTTCATCTTTCCTGAGTTACAGAACCAGCTCTACTTTGTTGCAAAGCTCAAAAGTAGCAGTGATTCTCCAATATATTGTTTGGTTATCTGAGTAAAAGGGAGATGCTTCAGGCAAGAACTTATCAATGCCTCTATGGAGCATTTAAATATTGAAATCCTTGAAAAACTTCTGCTACACATCACTTAGAATTGTTTAGGATATAATTATAGGAATGACAGATGTCAGCGTTAAGCCCATTTTTTGTTCTGCTTTTGTGTGGGAAGGCAAACTGGTCTGGTTGAGGACTTCTGAATCCTCTTTGTTAATTTTGTTCTCTCAAATTTGAAACATCACTCCCTCTCCTTGCAAGGTGCCCAAGGCAAATGGCCATCCTTCCTGTCTGAATGGTGACGGGCTTTCTCCAGGCTGGCGAGAATGTTGTTCCACAGGACCATCCAGTCAAGGAGGACACACGAAGGGACCTTCCACCATTCTCTTCTAAGACAAAGCTTAGCAAGTAACTACAACAGAATGCAAGTTTGGTCAATTTAAGAATTCAGCAGAGAGGCTTCTACTGTACCTAGCGGATCGGAACTTGAGCTCATGGTAACACTGCACAAAGCTGTGATAAATGAAAGTGATTGGTAAGGCTAATAAAACGATGCCACTAACCACACAAATCCCTCCAAGTATTCTTCCTGGCACAGTGATGGGACACATGTCACCATAACCAACTGTGGTCATTGAGATGATCACCCACCAACAAGCAGCAGGAATGCTGGCATAATCCTTATTCTTTGTTCCCAAGTCCAGCCCATTTTCAAGAAGCTGGGAAAGTGCACTGAAAATTGCCATAGCAACACAGATAAAGACAAGTAGCATCACCATCTCTCTGTAACAACGCTTCAGAGTCAGACCAAGTGTTTGAAGGCCAATGAAATGACGGGCCAGTTTAATCACCCAAAAAATCCTCATCATTCTTAAGACCCTCAGAGTGACTCCAGCCCTCTGAAGCTGTGAATTTTCCCCTGTGAAAACTGTCATTAGAACAGAGATGTAGTAAGGAGTAATTGCCAGCAAATCAATGATGTTGAGAGGTCTTCTGACAAACTCACACTTGTTTTTGGAGACGATGAACCTCACAATGCATTCTGCAGTGAACCAGCCTATGCAGATAGCTTCAATTATCCTGTCAAAAGAAACAAAGTACAGTATTTATGCTTTGTGCAAAAGCTTCAGTGGATGTTTGGTTTGTTCATGGATATTACCAAATTGACACTTAGACTTTCACAGACAACAAACAGAAAGCCACACTATTCTTATCCTGCGCATGTGGCACTGGATTTCATCAATTAACCTGAGGATCTAGTGAGAGTTTAAAGTGATAATTGCTGAGAGCTCACTCACTGATTGTTTTCTTTGAATTACAGACTGCTACTAGTCACAGTAGCAAACATGCCAGAAACTAGAACCCTACAGGAAATGGTAGGCCACCAGTGCCAATGTGTAACAATATCTAAAACATCTGCGGTTTGGGTTTCTTTTGTTCATTGAGTTTTGGGGGATTTTGTTCATTTTTGTTTGTTTGTTTAAATCTATGAGGTCTGATCCATGTGGGAATGCCAAGGGCTGTAGGTCAGTGAACTGACAGGTTATGAACAGGTTATAGAACCAGACTGCTAAACTAAAATGGAAGTGCAACTGGAGTAGGCAGAAATCAGATTTTGCATTGGATAATTCATGCAAATTAGTTCTTCAGGAATCAACCTAAACCAGTCTATGTGATCTGCATTCCAAATGGGCCGTATAGAATTACATTCAGAACTTTATAGGTATTGCCACTAAATACAGATGGTATTTCATTTTTCATCATTGGGTACACAAAGTACTAAGCTTGTGTCCTCCCATTTACCACAATGCTCTGCATTATTGATTTTTTTTCTTTTGCTTTAAATGTAATTCCACCTAAACTACATTGCAAAAAAAAAAATCAAGGTAACCAAATGTTAAGGTAATAGGCAAAATCATCTTCTTGCCAAATACAAAAGAAACCCTGGAAGGGGATTTCAGTATGTTCTTAAATATTTTCAAGTCCCAGTGCATTGAATGAGACTTGAAAATATCTCAACTTGAAACCAGTGTAAGGTAGAAACAGAAGATAAAAATGTTGCTCAAAGATTATTTAGTAACTGTTGTAGTTGCACATCTTAAGATTTCAGACTGTGCTCACTTTTTTACTACATGAGGGAATGGAAGCTAATATTTCCCTAATTCCTCTGTTTATCTTTTTCATCAACACTTTGAGCAAAGAAAAAGCCCATCACTGATGTCTTCTTATACCAACAGGTCTGAAAACAAACTGGTGTGAGATTGGAGATTTGAAAATACCACTAGAAAATACAGTTGGAGCTTTTTTGCTACTGCAAGGACCCTAACAAGGTAGTGTCTGTTGAAACATAATGATTTCCAAGTGATGCTGTCATTTCAAAGCTAAACTTTTGCTTCCCTAATACATCTGCATATTTTTTTACCAGTTCTGAAATCTATTGTTATTACTAAGAGAATGGCCTGTTAGAAAGGCAATATTCTCTCCTAACTGATGTAATTATAGACTCTATAAGCTTTTTCGTAAAAGTTTCATACAGTAAATTTTTATTAATTTAATTTTGTTCATTCATTCTCCTTAGCTTTAAGCTAAAATTGGAAGAAACAGTAACAGTCAGTTGATGCAAAATCATAAGGTAAACTGTAATTCTAGCCGCAACAAATTTAAATGGATATAAATTAATTACTTATAGAAATATTTATTCACATAAATTCGATCTTGTTTTTATTTTTTCACGAATAACAAAGTTCTGTAAGCAAGTGGTCGTTCTTCATAAAGGGCTTATAAAATATTAGTTCATGTTAGCACCTTTTGCTGGAGAGATCTCTGAATTTTAAAACCAGTTTGCTCTCAAGAATTAGGTGTTCTCTTAAAAATTAAGCTTTTGAAAGCTTCCTTTATGTTGAAAACAAATAAAGGAAAAAAGGTTAATGGGTAAGTTCACTTAAATCCTTTTTACATATGATAAGGAAATATGTAAGACTTTCCCCAGTAAAATCAAACAGCGAGATCATGGTAATGGACCCAGTGATGAAGTCTGAATGTACTTATATGTTGCCTGGTTGAGATCTCATGTAATGATTAAAAGAAAATTGTATCTTGGTAGAAAGTTGCAGCCAGGAATATTCAACAATTCCAACAGACTATTTCATTACATTTTATGAGATTTCTCTGGTAGTGCTGCCTGTATCCTATGACATGAAGCATTTAAATGAAAAAGAAATTTGTAATTACACAATTTAAAGTTTTTTCACTTGGTATTTCCTACTGATGCCCTGATAATGTTGGAAGTGTGACTCCTCCATTTTTGTCACATGTTAGACATATCTCTGAGTTGAGCTTTAAGGAACTTAGGTTCTGATTGTTGTGATACAATAGAAATTTTCTTTATAAATCGGCCTTGATTCAGTGGTTCAGTGTAACTTTGGGGAAGAGTTGTACAAGTAAAAATCCATTAAATATTACCAATCCACTGTTTTACTCTGGCAGTTCCTAGCACAAGAAATACTGTAAATCAGTAATACTTCCATAGGAAGGACTGAAGAAGTATTTATTTTGGAACAGATTTGAAGGGAAGTAAGGAATGCCATTGATGCAAAAATGACAAAACAAGATCAAGACAGTGGGAGATACGTTAATGCCACTGTTACAGCTTGCACTGCCATTTCTGCATTTTGCATCCATCCCTCCTTCTCCAGGCTAGGAAGAAGATAATGAAGAAGGGTGTCCCTTTTTTTTTTTTTTTTTTCTTTCCTCTAGTTACTTTCTAGCCATCAGTGAAACAGTTTTCAATTTTGTCACTCCTTTTTGCCTGTATAGATGGATTTTGTTAGTACTGGTGAATCACATAAAAGTGCATGCTTTGGTGAGAAAAACTAGAAACCTCTAGCATGTTGAGAAATCTGGATGCTACATACTATGTTTCCACTTTCAGATCAAGTCCCCCTCTCCTTGCAGTGATTTTTATAGCTAACCTTATTAGTGGGTAAATAACATCTAATAAGGAAAGCAAATTTAACAGTCCCCCCTCAAGAGAACTTAACTGAGTGTAAAGTTAAAGCCAAAAAAAGGGCATGTACTCAGAAGACTAAAGCACCTGTATTCTTTGTAATCGATCTTAAAATATTTTCTGCATATTCACAGGGCAGACTGCTTTTACTGCCTATGCTTAGAATAATGCTGTATTAAAATCTATAACTATTTAATAGTGGCTTTATTTTGTAAAATGTAGTACCTATAAACTTCCATCATGGTTTTTGGTTGGGTTTTTTTTCATCAGTTCAGTTTTAATATAGCTGGTATTCAAAATGGAGAAGGGGAATTAAAAACAAACTCATTAAGTGTTTCCTTGAAGATCCCTCCCCCCCCAAAATTTATAAGTAATCAGAGAAAATACTAAGACATAGTTTTTATTCAGTTACAGGCTATTTCTGCTCAAACTTACTGTTCATTGTCCAAGACCTAAGCACATCAAAAAAGGTATTTCTCCTGAAATTTTAAGCCACGTGGTACCTAATAGTCTTTCAAGATTACTCTGTTGCATATAACTTTCTCTCAGAATAAGCTATTTTATGTACAGAGAGTTGAGCCACTTCGGAAACAATTTTTTTCAATCACTAACAAGACTAGTTTGCTAGTAGTAAAAAAAAAATCATATTGTGACTATCTTAGAATGTTTTGACTTAGCAATATTCTTTGCCCAAGCATGCCAATTTGTGTACTTTGAATATCCCCTGGTGAGTTGGTTGAAATAGAGCCAAAGTATTCCTTAGTGGCACTATTATCTATTAAGCTTGTAAATAAAACATACACACCAACAGGACACATGAGGAAAACAGATGATACGATTAAAGACAGTATATGACAGGATTAAAGTCTGTCAGCACTGATTTTTTAAATTGTCGCTGAAGCCTATTTCCATGTAGAGCACATAAAACCTGAAAAACATCCAAGCAGTAGCCAGAATGATCAAATTCCTGCTCAGGAAGACTCCTAGGTAATTTCAGCAAATGTTTGGGGTTTTTTAATCCTTTTAAAGTCAACAGGGTTTCCTTCTCACTACAAGCTATGGAGTAGAGGCCACAGAACAACAGTTTCCCTGCATTAAAAACCTTGCCGTGTTTTTTCCGTTCTGTCTCTGCTTTGGTAGCAATAATATGTCTTGATGCATTAAACTCTGCTGCCTTATGTGGGAGGCTGTAATGACCCAGCACTCCCCAGGGAAGGGGCAAATGCCTTTCACAGCTTGAAGGGGATACTGGGATACAAAGATCTCAAGCCCTGGGATCCTCAGCATCTTTTCCATATATGTTGAACATAACTGACACCTAGACCTGGTGAGTTTAAGATTCTCTTATTGCCAGACAGTGATATACATCTGTTCATTGTGTTAACTCTTTTTGAAAAAGCTTGTAAATTCAATAGAAGAATCCATGTCTGTGTTTTTAACTTAGGTTTGTAGTTCCATTCTTTATCTTCAGCCCACTGTTTTAACTTAGCAAAAATGTGGTGTTTGGGTTAGATCTTACACAGGAAAGGAGACCTTACTGTGTTTTTGAATAGACGTTGAACATGAACATTTAGGTGTTCTGAAATTCCACCACCATAAAGGAATAATGACTTTTGTGTGTCTAAAATTCAAGTGTAACTCTTTAGGTGGATATTTTGCAGAGATGAAAAAAAGTCCACTGGTACCTGATGAGAGACACTGTTTGGGGAAGTTACTGTGTTTATCTGCTTTTGCTTAAGAACACAGCAATCATATAGGCTTGGTGGCTCACTGATTATTTCAGTACAAACTTAATCATGATTATTAAGTGGAAAGCGGGCTAACAAGCTACTCGTAGTTAGAAAAAATAGTTTTAAGGCAAGTAGATAGAACTGTGCTGGCAGTAAGTCAAGCAGCTTCAAATGATTTTCTATTACAGGCTTGAGAAACTCTTCCTAAAAGATTACACTCACAATCAGTGTGTGGACGGGTCCCTGAGCAGAGACTCACAGTATGCATCTGTTGGCACAGTTCAGCGGAGAGCAAAGATGACTTGAAATTGCCAGAAGCAACAGAAGGGGAGACAGGCATTCCTGCTGTCTGCTCCTAAACTCTACCAATCTTATGCCAATCTTTAGCTCTGACAAGTAAAACTTGCCATGGCAGGGAAGGGAGCAAAAATCTTAAAATTAAATAAATTTAATAACTCAGATTGCATCCTGAGAACAGGCCTGGGGAAGGCAATTCCTCTGCAATCAGGGAATTATATTGTCACTGTCTGTAGTACTTGTGAAATTCCAAGGTCAGATTCCCCATTCCTCTCTCCTTAAAGCTTACTCATGGAGTTCTCTGTTGCCCTCTAAAGGGTGTTACTCTGAAGGAAGAGAAATAGCCATAGTTTACCCTTTGAGAGCATGGTAACCATGAAAAGGCATAACAACATAATGGTTTCTGAGAAAAGTTTGGTGGACTCAATTCCTCTTCTGCTGGAGAGGTGTTCATACAAGAAAAACAAACACAGCTGGTATTAGCTGGCAGCCACAGTAGCCCTTGCTGCAAACCTCATTAAAGAGGCTGATTTTGTAAATGACAGAGTTAGTGACTCTCTTATTTGTGGAGATGATGTCCAGGTAAGCTGGAGACACATCGCTAGTCAGGTGCTTTCCCTACAGCTGCCCAAAGCTTTTCTGGGAATGGTTACCACAGGAATCAGCCACAGAAATTATCCACGTGGCACCTTTCTGAACTGTAACATATTGAGGAAAGGACAGGGGGTTTATGTGAGAATGTGAGACACTAAAACTATCAGAGTTGCTGAATTTCGTGAGGTGGTTCTCACCTCACCTCAGTAGCTTATGCTGAGTTGAATAATTGATTATATCCAAATCTATAGCCTAAGGATTTCTAGATTAGCCCGCTCAATTTTCACTCCTAAAACTTTTCAAAATATGTTTTTTGAATAATGTAAAGTCTTCATACTAGTAATTACAGCACCATGCAAGTAAAAGCTCACTTGAGTACAGCACTAATGTCACAATTTCTCTGGGGAAAAAAATGTAAGTTATTGTATTACTATGTCAGATAAAATTCCTTTATTTTGATGAGGAACATTGGTTAATAAACAAAGGACAGAATTTGGTGTCAAACTTTTAAATGTAGCAGAAACTAGTGGACAGTTTTTTAAAAGCCTTCTCACCTAAGATGGACAATATTGGCAATGTATGTGATCCCAGACACTCCTACACGATTTCTGTGGTCAGGCTTTCAAATAAGCTACTTAGCCACTTACTTAGGAAACTTAACTAATTTTAAATGAAATAACTACAAACAAAAGAAAATATTAAAAAAAAAGGGAAATAAAGATGACAACTGGGCATGCTAGGTCCGATCCTATGGCATGTGTGAGTAGTTGTAACTAAACCGGATCACTCACTTAAAAGCAACTGTAGCTAACACACCTCTTTTTCCAGCTATAACAGGCTTTTTAGTCATGGGTGCAGCATATGTAATAAAGAGAGGAGTACTTCCACCTTGGTGGCCAGCTGTGGACAGAGAGGCACACATTTGTGCCTGTTTTCCATATGTTCCCCATGTGATCAGTTCCTGTGCAGTGAGAGCACATCGGTTAAGCCACTCGTGAAATGAAACAGTTTGTACCAGTGTTTATACATGATAGGCTTTCGCAAGAAGATGGTTAGAAACTGTTCAGCTACAACTTTTACAGTTATCTCTATTTTTTTCTTGCAAATCATGGAATATTGGTACTGAAGAAACTCACCCCAACATTGATAGTGGTCCTTCTGGTTTTAATAGCAAACTTCACTGCCCTGGGAAGTGCTTAGCTATACTGAGCTTTCAAGTACTTAGGACTTTATCCTTCTAACACTTAGTATACAATATGCAATTTTTGAGAAGAGTAATACACATGTTCTTGAAAGGCACCATGAAAAAAAAACAACGCATCCTATGCCATGTTATTCTGCAAGCTGAACTCTTTCAGTAAGAGAAAATATCTTGTCAATTCCCACACCATGAAGATGTGAACAAAGACATGACAGATGTGGTTAATGCTATGCTAATGCTGCATCTATTTTCACATGTCTGTTGGGAGCATCTTGGCAATTTGCTGCTGTACAAAAAGATCACCAGGAGCATCCACTCTTTGAAATAACCTTGCAAAGCTTAAGTAATGCTTTTTAACTGGAAGAAACTATAAGAGCAACTTTTGACGTATCTGAATCTAAGCAGGCATCAATGGCTTCTCAATCTGCATCTGCTTGCTTTTTGTTCATACAATTAATTCTTTGGCTCAACTACAATAAGAAATACAGGTGCAGTTTTCCATTAAGCTAATGGAAACTATGAAAATACTTTCCAAGGAATTAATCTGGCTACTAAGATATAATATATCACATTCCAATTAAGTCTATGGTAAAAGATGATGATTTCATAATGACAAGGCTGCAATTTCACTGTAGGGCCCTTTTAGCAGACCAGAAGCTGAAAACTTTTTGTTGAGTATCCTGTCTGTTTTAAAAGGGAGAAGCTAGCAAACAGCAGAAATGTTTACTTCTTTCTTTATATGTCACTTTTATTTATGAGAGAAATTCTACCAGAAATGGTCTCAATTTTGCTCTCTAGGGAACAGGAGAGGGAAAGAGAGGGAGTAGGAGAGGGAGAGCGAGTGCAACAATACTTATGTCAGCAGAGTTGCATCAATGTAACCCTAATCTGAGGTCACAAGAAGATGAAAAAGGTTTGTTATTACTAGTAAGGCTCGCGATAGAGCCTTATACCCCATGCTCTGGTTTCTGCATCTGTTTTGCAATGTTTAGTGTGCTTAAATATGTCTTATCTAAAAGAAATGTAAACACTGCTACATTCATACACTAGGGTGCTTATATGATGCATTTGCAAGAGCTCAGTGTGTAGTTTGATCATCTCCTGTGTTCCCCACATATAGAATCTGAGATGGAAAGGCGGGGGGGGGGGTAAGTCTGTTCCCCCACACATGATTTTACCAGAGCAGAATCGTAACAAGCACCGGATCTGCTCCATCAGAAGGACCTGTACGAATACATTCAGAGTACTTACAGGATTGCGCTTTTCCCAGAGGAAAAGACAAGGGAATTGGCATTCTTTTCGAGTTTTAGTCCCCCCCTTTTTTTTTCTCTCCTCCCCTCCCAATCGTAAGGCCTAAAATGATTTTCCGAGTGTCTGAAGTTCTCTGTGTGGGTAAAGAGTCCCGTGGCCTCTTAAAACCCGAAGATCCTGCACGGAGGGAGGCACCCTTACTGAGAATAGGAGCCGTATCCCGATGGCCCCGCTCCGCTGCCAGCCCCGGCCCGCCCGTAGTGCGGCCGCTCCGGGCTCCCCCCTGCCTGTGCCCTGCGCTCGGGGCCACCGGAGCCCGGCGGAGCCCAGGGCTGCGGGGCAGCACCGCTCCGCCGATACCCCCACATTTCCCCCCAGCAGCTTCCGAGCTCAGGGTAGGGTTTTTTAGGCGCGCAGATGATCTGCGCCGGCGGCAACTACAGCCACGGACGGTCAAGACGAAGGGCAGAACACACTGGACGGGACACACGGGGACCGGACAGCGGGAAAATAAAGGATCCTCCTACCCTGAGGGCTCCCTCACTGACTCTGCTGTGTACCTGCTCTGCTCCTCCATGCTGCGATTCCCCGGCGCCCGCCACTCGGGCAGGGTGCTGGCGCACAGCACCACCATGGACACGATTACGAAGAGGATGGAGACGGTGGCCAGGACCTGGGCGGCCACGGAGGACGTGGGCTCCTCGAAAGTCCTCCTCATCCTCTCCAGCCACTTCCCGCCCTCGGTTCCCGGCGGCCGCCTCCCCTTGCCCTCGGGGCCGCCACTCGACTCCCCTGGCGGCTCCTCCGCCGCGTAGTAGGTGTACGTCTCGGACATGCGGTCGTCGAGGCGGCGCTGGCAGCAGTAGTCGAGGTGGGAGCCTTCCAGCCCCCAATAGATCATCTCGTTGTAGAAGGAGAGCTCGCACATGTGCGGCACGAAGCGCAGGTGGCCGTGCCGCACGTACAGCATGATGAAGCCGAAAGCCTCCGAGTGCCGGTCGAAGAAGTACTCGTTCCGCTCCCGGTCGTAGTCGTCGCACACCTCCAGCACGTCCTTCTCCGAGAGGCAGCCGTGCAGGCGGCTCACCCGGCGCAGCGGAAAATCCTTTAACACCTCCCGGGAGAAGGAGTACCGGGTGCCCCCGACGTTCAACACCACCGGGGGGCCACGGCCAAAGTTCATGGCTTGGGCGGGACGGAGGAGGGGAAGCGCGGGCAGGGCAGGGCAGGGCAGGGCGGCGAGGCAGAGGGGCAGCGCGGGAGGCGGCGGCTGCCCCGGCTCCGGCTCTGCGCGTACCGCTGGCGGCTCCCGCTCGGCGACGGGGCGGGCGACAGGCGGGGACGGAGGGAGGGAGGGAGGGAGGAACGGCGGGAGAGGCGCCCCAGCGGCCGCGCAGGAGCGGCGCGGGGCGCGGCGGAACGCGCTTCCCCCCGGCGATGCCTCGGCGGTGCCGCTCGCAGGTGCCGGTGCGGGCTCAGCGCCGGGGGCTGGCGGGCGGCTCCGCGGGGCCCCGCCGGGGCGGGAGCGCGGCCGCGGGCATGGCGGGACCGGGCAGCACCGTGCCCAGCGCCGCTGCGCTCCACTCCGCTCCGGCGGTGCCGGTGGCGGCTGGCAGGCGAGCGGGGGGCGGTGCGGCGGGATGGGGACACGCCTCCTCCCCCGCCCGCGCACATGGCGGAGCGGGGCGGGTGCTGTCCGGGGCTCCCATCGCCCCCGGCCCGCCGCGCGCCCTTCCCGACAGAGGGTTTCGGAGCCCCGTCCCCGCCGCCCCGCTGCCCGCTCCGCCAAGCGGCACTTGGCCGAAGTTGTCCGCCAAACGCAAGTAACGCTTTGTGGACTTTTTCTCCCCCCATCTAAAAAGGCTCGAAGTGAAGCGTTTGAGTACGACGGCTCACTCCTTGTTCGCGGCAGCCGACGGCCAGCCCCTGTCGCTCCCGTCTCGTTTGTTTGCCTGCCGGGGCGAGCTGTCCCGGCTCCCGGTCCCTAGCACGGCATGGCACGGCACGGCAGGGCGGCGGCTGCAGCAGCGCCGGGCTGCCCTGCGACACGCAGGTTTCCTGTTACAGCCCGTCCGCCCCGGCCCTCCGCCGTGCACATCTGGATAGGGAGACTCTTCTCTTTTTACTCCTCTGATACTGTATGGACAACAGAAGAGTCATCTTCCCTGCTTCTGCCCACCTCGGTCTCAGGTCTCTGCTCCTGCAGCTTCCTGAGTTCTTGTGTCCTACACCTGTCCACAACATTAAAACAACTATTAGCTGCCACGACCCTATCTGCGCTCTAAAGCTGTAATTTCATTTGGTTGCGTTAAGTACAGGGAGTTAATTTCCGCTACTGATTTTTTTTTAATTCATTTTTTTTTACCCGAACATGACAATTCTCTAGGCTTGAGATATTTTCTAGGCTTATTAACGTCTGGAGCATCATGGGGTAAAATCAGACAAGACGCAGTTCTCCCTTTCAATGAGGTGCTTCCAGTTGTCAGGAGAAAGGGCAGTTGAGTATATCTTTTCCAAAGTAATGCCGAAGATTTGTCACTCACTGTGTCTTTAAAAAGACATCCAGATTAAAACAGAGTTTTACCATCCCCATTGTTTTTCGCTCTAGATGCACTCTGTGGGTTGGGTTTGGATGATTTTTGTTGTCCTTGCTGTCCTGTTACTTTATCAGGTGAGATTTTTAAGGAACATTTAGGAGTATCAAAAGAAATGAATAGCCATCTAATTGTGTAGTAAAAACTGAGGGTTTTTTAATGGAGAATGCGATTAAGCGCTACTATTTTTAAGCCTATTTGTCATCTTCTAAAAAATACTTCTGGAGAGATTCGAATAAATGTCCCCGTTACCACGAAGAGAATCCCAAGGGCTCTTGTTGTTATAAAGTGTGGCCACTAGAGGGCGCGGTTAGTCATTCTTCCCTGTTTGTTTCCCGGTTTTTACCAGAAACCCATCCAAACTCCAGTTGCAAAATGTAGTCGAGTACACATGCCAGCGTGTTGTTGCACAGTAAGGTAATTTTTTATCTCTGTTTAGTCATGCTGATGTCTGTTTTCACATAGCCTGAAAAGTTTTTCCTTCCAGTGGCTGCATTCATACAACTATAGAATCGTCTCCATTGGAAAAGACCTTTAGGATCATCAAGTCCAACTGTTAACCCAGCACTGCAGGGTCCACCACTAAACCACGTCCTTAAACACTACAATTGCACATCTTTTAAATACCTCCAGGGATGGTGACTCAACCACTGCCCTGGTTCAGCTAATGTATCTTGGCTGCTTGTTAATTTTGCAAGCAACAAACACTATTTTAAACCTCTTCACCCTCCTTTGATGTGTATGCTTCTGAATTTCATTCTTTCAGGAACAGCCACTAGAAAATCTGTTAGAAAATTAAATAGCAAAACCTGACTAGAACTCTGACAGTGCTAATGAATTATCCAGATGCTTGTTAGCAAAAGCAAAAGGCTTCCTGCTCCGTATGTTCTAACCCCCTCCATCCCTCATAGGGAGCTTGCAGAGGAAGAGGGTAGAGTACAGGTAACATGGCCTGAAGATCCACGTTTACTAACTATAGAAACATGGGTTGGAGTGTATGTTCTAGAAATCATTTCAAGATGAACAAAGCTCTGTTGGCTGTGTTTAGAGGCTGTATGGCAGAACAGATAAAGTGCTGGCCTGACAAGGCTTTATCTTTAAAATACATTGCTTGATGGTTTGATTTGAAGGGGGTGGTTGTGGTTTGATTTGAAGCCTATGCCTACTTCTGGTTTCCAGTTTCTTTTAAATACAGAATAATATTACTTCCTCCTTCAGAATAACTTTGTCAGACACTCGATATAAGCAAAGCTAACCTGGCGACAGGGATGTTTTCTTTTCCTCTTATTTTGGTATGTTCAAATTTAGTCATTTTAGTTATAATTACTGACTTCCAATTGAGAAGATTCATTCTAGTGAGCTGGTGTCAACAACTGTAAAGAATATCTTCTCGCACCAGGAGCAGCAATTTACCACGACCAAAACTTCAGATTTTAGACAGAATTTACAGTCATTCAATTTTGAGATTAGTTACCCCACTGGAGTTGTGGAATAGCAGGTTTGTAGTAAATTTGTAGTAATTCACATTGTTTCCTGGGAATTACTCAGAATTTACAAGTGTCAGTTCAGTAGTTGTAATATATCTGTCTTAATTTTTTTGTTTGTTTTGGGTTTTTTGGTGTTTAATTTAGTGACTGAATGTCTTAAGAAATTTGAAAAAATAGGATAGAGAGCCTGAAAGAGATAAAACACTGAAAACTTTGTGTGACCATATGCAAAACACTTACTAATATATTAAGAAAAAGATCTTCTTAAAGATTATTGTGTAAAAAAAAAAAAAACAAACCCAAAAACATGTCTGAAAGTTCCATCTGTATTGATTTGAAAGATGTTACCTAATTAGTAAAAAAACAGGTGAGCCAATAAATCCATGTAAGTCAACATAGAAATTAGTATAGAGTATTCAACCTATATGTTAAATGGTAAAGTATGAGGTGTTAAAGGAATCTTTAGAAGGACTGAATGGGCTAGTAATCTAAAATATTAGAAAGACCTCTTTCAAGTAGTTGAGTTGAGGTGGTTAAGGTCTTGGTTTGTTCTTGGTTGGGTTTCAGTTTTTAGGGTCTGGATATACACGCTGGGATGTTGAATCAAAGCAATTAACACTTTTCCTGGCGTTATAGTTGTTATCATTTGCTGCCCAGGAGGAACTTTACAATTGATGGTAATTATGTAAAACTAGCTTTCTTTGTGTCAACATTGATTTTCAGGGCTTGCACTGTGCTATTGCATCCTAGGGGTATTTAATGAACTTGAAATATTTTCTGCAGCTTCCAAATCTTTCTGGCCCTGTGCTGAGACCATTGCTCTGTGTTCTGTGCAGCTCTATGGTTGCTTTTAGAAAAGAGAGTCTTTACTTATATTTTGTATGTGAACCTACTGGTATATTTTAATGGCAGCATTTTTCATAACTCGGGTAAGATTCTGTTCCTACTGAGGTAGCTACTGAGTGCTGTTGACTTCAATACAATCAAAATTGGATTTAGTGGGTTATCTTCTATCAGGAATCTCAATTATTTTTATGACCACAACCTGTAGGAACTTTAGCTGAGGAGCACGTTGCCTTGATGATAGACCTGTAAACACAGAACAGAAAGATCTTCCCAGCTAGGGAGTATATAGTTTATAACAGGCAAAATTGTGGGGTGAAAACCTCAGTGCTTTTTGGTATCAAACGTACTGCCATGTTTGGCCATCTCTATCTTAATTACTTGAAAAAGCAATACATGAAAACAGAACAAATGCTTCAAAAGTTCTGCATGCACAGATGGACTATGATTTGCATTTATCTTTTGTTTAGGTCTTGGGCAAAATTGGTTTCAAATAGATGTTTTTTTCTAAATCTGACTTCTCCTCACCAAAGCCCCTCTACTTCAGTGTGATTTGTGGGCTACATAGAAAACCTTTCAGGAGATGATCCCGTTGCCACATATAATTACCAAACAAACAGTCTAATGACAGATGCAGTTTGGATTGTCAGTGGCACCTGACATAAGAGTACAAGTTCCCTTGTCACTGAGGCACTTGTAAAAATCTGAATAATTTTGAATATAAATGTTTCTAAAAGTGGATGAATGACATTTAGTAGGGAGCTGGGTATTCACATATATATACATGTGCACAGAATACAATCTGCGGTTGACATTTATAATGAAACTAACTTACTTTATGAAACGTGCTAACAGTTTGGGAAATTTGGCTGTGAACAATTAAGATTTGATACTGGAGAATCAATGTATTTGTAGGTCAAACTGTGAGCTTTTTTTAATGTGAGAGACAACTGCCTTCTCTGTTGTTCTTCATCTCCATATTGAGAAAATCCCAGCAAAACTTCTTGTGCCTGTTGCTGGGCTAATTACTTAAGGCTATTAAAGTTTTCAGTGATCGCTGAATCAAGTGAAGCCCTCTCGGACAGAGATGGTTACTAGCTGGGGGGTAATCCAGTCTGTTACATCTGAACTCCAGGCAGAGAGATACAAAACACAGAGAGAAGGACATTGCTCGCCTGAGGAAGGTGATTAGAAGGAGACTTGCTAATGGAGAATTCAAAGGCATGAACGTATTCTCACAGGAGAATACGACACGGGAATGTGTTTTCACACCAGTGAGAGTCTGTTCTAAATGACTACCAAGGGGAAGGGAAACAATCTGCAGAGAAGACAGAGAGAAATATTGGGATTTGGAGAAGCCATGTGTGTGGGAGAGTCCAAAGTATGTTCTCAGAAGAGGAAGAAAACTGCTCCAGATAAATGCATATAAACATTATTTTCTTACAATCTTACCTTTTTGTTTTGTTTTGTTTGTTTGTTTGTGGTTTTGTTTTTGTTTTGGTGTTTTGTTTGTTTGTTTGTTGCACTAGCTATCATAAAGAGTTACTGTTGTGCTTTTCTTGTGGTTCGAGGTGTTTTTTTGCCCTTGCACCCTCAGCAAAGGCCATGAGCTCAGTTCTGTTACCTAAACATATACAAGTTAATGTCATTTGGGATGCCCTCCAATTTCTCCCCAGTAACAAGCTATAGGGCAAGAGAAAATGGCCCCAAGTTGTGCCAGGGAAGGTTTAGATTGGATATTAGGATAAATTGATTCACCAAAAGGGATATTAAGTACTGGAACAGACTGCCCAGGGTTGTGGTTGAGTCACCATCCCTGGAGGTATTTAAAAGACAGACATGTAGGTGTGGCACGTGGGACATGGCTTAGTAGTGGACTTGGCAGTGCTGGGTTAATGGTTGGACTTGATGATCTGAGAGGCATCAAGATTCCAGCCTAAATGATTCCATGATTCTGTGATTTACCCTTTTCTCCATCTGCTGCTCCAGTAGTGCATGAGCCTTTTTTGTCCTGTCCGACAGCCCCTGCGGATGTCCAGCGTGCTGTACAGGGGACACTTCATGCCTGAGTTTAGGTAAATTAATTGAGCCCTAAGCATGTGTTATGCCTTTTTGAAGGACAGAACAAGGAACTTGAAATTGTGTTGATTGGGACTCAGGTCAGATGCCCTGGTGAGTCAACCATGGCCTTTGGGAAGGGAATTCAGACAGCTGGAACTCTGAAATCCCATTGCTGGAGACTTCTGCAGAGCCACTGAAAACACCACGCAGCTCTGACTGCTTATTTCAAGGAGGTGATAGGCCTGGAGGTCTAATTAGGTTGGATGTAATCACAGTGAGCTAGTGTCTTGCAAGCAGGATTTTACTGGATCTGTGGAAAAACTATTCTAAAGCAAAGTTTCTGGAAACGCTGGTTAATTTCTTTTATTCCTTAGTGAGAAATGCTGTCCTTTTTCATTTTAGGTATCTAAACTCCTGGGGGAAGGAGACGAGGGTTAGAAACTGTGTCTTGCTGTTATACTGTCCTAAGTGTCACACTTCAGAGGAAAAAAAGTCAAATAAGGCATTTTTAAAAACTTTTTCACTTGTTTCCTGATGAGTCAGGAAAATATTCCCCCCTTCTGCTCTTCACAAATTCAGTGTTGTTAACTACTAACCACTCAGTTGTACCAAACTACAATAAATGATGTAGAATTACGTCTTGCATAACATTTGAGTGTACAAAATTCAGTCACTTTTACCCCCTACATGCAGATTTTTATTTCTAATAGGAATTATTCAGCATTTTAGGCTTATCATGCGTGTTCTTCCAGAGGTCCCAGAAATTCTACCTGTTTACCATACTAGTTTATGAAAATGATCAAGCTTGCTAACTTAGATAAATATTTGCATGACTATTTATAACTTAAAGATGATGATCAGGTTCTTAAAATACTAAATCTGAAGTCAAATACTCATCCAATTAAAATTAATAAACCACTAGAGTAAATCCTTTGATTCTTGGTGAAAATGAGATCAGACCTCTTTGTAAAAATCCTTTTTTCCTGAGCCTTTTGGGGCACTGGAGAGTGCAGGGTGCTCATATCCTTCTTCAGGACACAGGAAGACCTGGTTCTGCAGCAAAACGAGGTGTTAAAACCTTTGCATTATCGGAGGTTCAGGAACAACTGGAGCATAGCTCCATTACAGTTACAGGGAAGCCAATAAAGCCACTCTGTCCTGAGTTCACAGCATAGGATGCTAAATGGCAGCGTGCCTTTGGTGGCTGTGCAGGAATAAGCTCACTACTTTCTGTAACTTATCTGCAATATATTGGAGAGGGCTCTGGCTTCCAGCAAATGGCATATATTAAACTGGGTTGCATGTAGGTGATTGTATGCAGGTTTCCCCAGGTTCCTACATAATCACTGTCAACATCTAAACAAATTACGTAGATGTTCCCGGCTGCACCACTGGTGCAAGCTGGTGTCTGCTTTCAGGAGCAGTAACTTCTCACCCTTTACATCAAATGACTCCTTCCTAAATGACACAAGAGACTGGATTATGTCTCAGAGTTGGAAGTTAAAGTGATCACACCATTATCTCCATTACACAGCTAGAAATGTCTCATAGCTACAATGTTTCTGTCTTTCTTTGCCTTCACCTTCATTTTATGAAGGTATAATATTCCTCATAAGGGTATTTTTCAACTATGACTTCAAGATGTAACCACTGGTGATCTGGATCAGGTACAAATCCTTGCGACAGAATCCACCAATCTGATCTGATAGATTGATCACCTTTTAGACAGAAGACATAGTGAAATATCAGAGAATCTGGTTCTTGAGATGAAAACAACTGCATGAGAACATATTTTTTTGTGTTTCACACTGTGAAAATGTTCATTTGTGTACAGTATTTATGCTGTGCTGTTCTCTGGTAAAAGTTACTGCAGTTTGATTTTGTGCAAGTACTGATTTCATGTTTTATTTTTTTTAACACATATTTTTGCCTATTTCAACATACTTTAGTTTCTGTGATGGCAACTGCGGGTCCTACGTGCAGTCCTGCCTCCACGTTTTAAGTCATGTGACTAACATCACAATTCTTGACTTGCTTTGTGGAAAACTGTAATATGTTCACTAATTGTTCTTTTCCAGCTAATTACAGGAGGGAAAGGTAAACTCCACACCCTCCTCTTGGGAGGGAGGAGTGGGATTTGGAGAAGGAGCGGTTTGCCAGTGGTATCCCTCTATGAGGTGTGCCAAATTTATAATGAAATTGAAGTTGAAAAAGATGCATTCTTTTGCCATCAAGGGGTGTGTTGGAAAGTACTACTGGTAGACTCTGCAGTGCTCGAAAATAGTTGTGTCATGCTGAAATCAAACTGCAAATGGGCCACCTGCATTGCTGTAATGGCCACTACCTCTCTGACTCAGCTACTGATGTACCTGCAGGATGTAAAGCTAATCAACTGACATTAGTAATTTAGTCATCCCCTAATTTCCCTGCTTCCCATGGTGATAAACTGTGAAACCCAGCTGCTGAAGCTGGAGTGACTTTGGCACAACTTTGCCATCAAGTTAGAACGGACTCTAGCCTGGAGATAGCAAAAGAACTAAATATCACAACATTGATGAAAAATGAGATCTTTTCTGGCAATGATGGCTAAGGAACAAATAGGTAATGTTGTCTGCAGAGCCATGAAAACTTATCCTCATACAGATCTTTGGTAAATTTCCAGTACAACCGGGTTTTTGCATGTTAGGCTGCCCAGGCAGGTTTATAGATGTGCCAGAGCCACAATAAAATAGATTGCTCATTGCAGATTCTAAATAATTTTTTCCTTTGATCCATGGAGGTTTGTTTTGTGGGGTTTTTTTGTTTGTGTTTTTTTTTTTTTTAAACTGGTGGACAAACAAGGCAGGAGACATCAGTAATCTTGAAATCATAGTAAGGAAAAATTTGTATGGGTCTCTTTAGAAAAGCTTAACATGATTTAATGAGATGCACTGCCTTGCACTTCAATGAATATTATATTGACCTGGCTCTCAAAAGTTGGAAATTATAGTAAATATCACAGAAGCTTATTTAAGAAGACTCCAACTCTTTAGCAGCATCTGCCTATGGCCTGCAGCATTCAGCTGGAGGAACTTCTTTCTGTTTGAAGGTTTGGACTTATTACTATTATTTTTTAATTTATTTATTTTATTTTGTGTTGTGGTATTATGCAGAAGACTGCAAAACATGACCTTAAGATCATTTTGCTTCCTAAATTTTCTAAAAGCTATTGTTATCAGATCATTAACACAATTTTGCCTCAGCAGGTTTAAATGTGACTCTCTTTCTTCTCTCTTTTTTAGAAATTTCATCTGTTTAAACATTTGTGCTGCAAAACAGACTTCAAACTGGGAACTGACATCTCATGTTTGCAGTGCCTTATTTGTTTTCTTTCCTCCTATAGTTAAATCTTTAATTCAGAGATCTGTCTTTAATTCACCGATTTACATCACTGGTTTTCTGTGTCTTCTTCCCAACTTGCTTTGTAATCCATATATTAAAATTGCATTTTTCCTCAGAAGAGAAGAAGAATAGGGAAAATAAGCTTTTTTAAAAAAACCAAAAACCACAAAATAAAAGCAAAAAAAAATAATTAACAAAATGAATCCCCCAAATACTGATAATGATGATAAAACATTGGACTGAAATCTCATGCTTCTGTTTTCCAGGAGCTGTACTAGGAGCCCTACTTTTGAGTGTCCTTCTCAATAAGTCATACATTCATCCTCTCTCCTTCACTGTTCTTAGCCCCAGGCATCTTATCCTTTGTTCTAAAAAGAGGATGGTGAGGAGCTCCCCACTCAGCCTAGGCTGTGGTCAACCATTCTAAGATGTGTGCAGTTGCCATGGCCTGGATACCATCAGAAATTAAGGATGTACCAGAGCCTGGTGCTCTCTCTTATTATTTGGAGAGATTATTTGGAAAATATTCCTTATGACCTCCTCATGTCTCAAGTTCAGCATTTCAGTGACTTCATAGAACGAGAAAAATACTCAACCACTGCCAAATATGTAGTTGGATTATCTACTCATACAGCTTATTTTTGCAGTCTCTTACACTTCTGTTATTCCCTGAGGAGCAGTCCTTAAAAGCCAGGAGGAAGACAAGCTTGTGGAGCTGTGATTTCTAACCCTGCACTTCTTGGGAGCTTTGTGGGAGTGAGCCTGTTGAGGTATACCAGTACTCCTCCTCCCAGCACACCACTGATCTGGCAGACCAGTTCCCAGTCTGAAGCATGCAGTTTCTCATCCCATCCTGGGAGCACAACAGAGATGCACAATCTTCCTGTCTTCCTTTCACAGGGTTGGGTCTTCAGAAGTCAACCTGTTGCTGAATTTTGTAATCGTGTAGCCAAGTTCTCTTGCCTTCCTCAAGACTGGGATTCCTGTGGATTAATTCAATGGTACCAATAGAGTTTTTCTCAATTTACAGAGGTGTGACGGAGTTAACTATGGCTTAGTATTCCTGAGTCTCTGTTGGCAAATAAAATAATACTTTTGTATTGCTAATAATGACGGTCTGTCTAATATTCCAGTATTTTCTTTGTTTAAGGAATTTTAGATAATAAATTCCATTGAAAGGAATATGTGCTGCAGAAATTGTGACAATTTAGGTCAACTGGCTCAAGAGACAGATGTTCTCAGTAACAGAACAATTATTTCTTAAGGACAAGTTGCTTGGTACAACTGCAGGCATTAGGTTCTTTGCCTGTTTTGTTGATGGAAAAGCAATCCTCTGTGTGTCCTACAACAAAGTAATTCCATAGTAAAAAAGAAAATAGCTCTTGGGTTCCTTAAACCTCACAGAGCGAATTTCAATCTAGTAAGAACTTTTACTGCCAAGTTATAGACCTTGGAACAGGGGCCGATAAGGGAAATAGTGATGGAGAAAATTTTAGAGTTATGAATGGTGGCATGATGGATTCTCTATGCCTTGAAGTTTTGCACTTGGAAGGGATTGCAAGACTGGTGTATCTGAAAAAGCAGCATTACATTTTGCTATTCAGAAGGAATAGCAAACAGACTCCAACAGAAAGTGAATACAAAATACCAGAAGGATCATGAAGAACTGTAGTTACTTTTGTCCTCTTTGGTAGGGAAATAATTTTGATGAATAAGAAAGGTGAATAAGGTGTAGATGAATAAGAAAGATACTCTGAATGAGAATTTGTCCCATAAAAAAAGAAAAAAAAAAGAGAGGCTTAAACTACAACATAATACTCTCATTTTTACATTTCAATGTATGAGGAAAAGTGTAAAAGGCCTTTCCAAATGATGGGTCCTTTAAGTCATGATTACTATTAAGCAGCGTACCTCTTCAAATTTTAAAGGTAGAACTAACATAACATATTCAATGCTTTATAGATTGCATCAAGCTTACTAAAGAGCAAGATAAGAGACAAGAAGAGCTAAGGTAAAATGTCAGATTAAGTAGTGTAAAGTCCATGGAGTCCCTCCTACACAAGGCAACACTATGCCCTTGCCCAGGCACCTTCTCCTCCGGCTTTGGGACAACAGATCACTCTGCTATATTCAGTCATTTGTTATTTTCTTTTCTAAACAGGAAAGATTGATAGCAAAACACACAGTAACTCATGTTCAGAAGAAAATATTCATCAAACAATCATAAATAACCTTCCTCATCCCAAAATGTTGGATAACTACCCAAGAGGACCCAATCAAAACATGAAATCTTAAAATATTCATTAAAAATGTTATGTACTGAAAGGCTTGACAGTCACTATGGCTAGGATATTTTTATTGCAATTTTCCTCTACCTGTCAGTGTGTACTATTTTCAACTGGTTTAATGGAGAAGTCCCTAGGGAACTGATGTTATGAATAATTATTATGAGAACTTATAGAGTAGTCTCCAGCATGGAAAAGTTGGAGGGTGTTCTACCTGTACTCTATGTTACGTATCATCTGGTTGATGTCCATGAAAGCAGATGGCATTCAGTATTTGTTAGAACTGAGCCCTAGAGTCATGGCTTGGATGTTGACCACTACTTATTTATGGACCCAGACAGTCCTCAAAGGGATATGAGTCTTCATTTGGGAAGAAATCCAGAACTTCTGGAATCAGATCTGAGAAGCATGTATGAGCAGGCTTCTTCTGTCTCAGAGTATATGTGATTTAGTAGTATGAGCTGTGTTTATTTTCTCTGTGATGTCTTCTGGGCATAGCACATACACAAATGTTTGTACTTTGATTTGGCTGCTGGTGGTTATTCTGGTGAAGTTCAGGAACTGGCTTCAGTGAAAACAGTCCTGGATTTCTTACTGACTAATTATGGTTGGGCTTTTTTGATTGTGGTCTGTTTGGATGGGATTTTTTTGGTTTGGTGTAGTTTGATTTTTTGGGGGGTTGTTTGTTTGTTTTTTTGTTTTGTTTTGGGGTTTTGTGGTTTTTTGTTTGTTTGGGCATTTTGTTTGGGTTTTTTGTATTTTTTGTGTTTGTTGTTGTTGTTGTTGTTGGAGGGGGTTGTTGTGTGTTTTTTATTTCTGTGGGTATGCATTAGTTTAAAAACTTTTACAGATCCCTAAAGAGGAAGTAGCTGTAACAGTATTAAAGGGGGTTATTCCAGTATCAATTATTCTTGTGTTTAGAAGAAAAGGAAAACAAGCGCACTGTGTGCATGTGAGCCCATGATTCCTTCCTGCTTTCTATCACGTGTCTCTTTTTAGGAATTTTTAAATTCTGTCCCAAAGCAGAACTTGCAGGATGAACCCTGAAGTATTTTCAGAGTTGTATGGCAGAACCATTGGATCAAGGAATCTAGGATTTTTCAAAGAGCATGCTATAAAAGATGCTTCTTTGGTCATATTCTTTTTGAAGAGCAAGAACTGGCCTTTTACCCTAGCAGTTCTCCCCATTGCTGATTTCCTATATCATAGTAGTTGGTTGGATAGCTTTGAGGAAGATGGGGAAATGAAAACATACAGTTTTGATTCTGTGTGCTTGTTAGTCCCAGCTAAGTGTTGTACTCTTGCCTCCCATAGGAACTTCATTAGGAGAAGAGGGCTGATGCACCCTGGTTTTTTTGTTTATATTGAAATATAAATGATAAGAACAACTTGCTTGTAAGGGTTTAAAATATTCTTTTGTATTCTAGATGATATTGTAGAATATTAAAACTCAGATAATTTCAGACTGTTGATCTTGGGTATCCAGATTCTATGCATTTTCATCCCTAGCTGTAACACAAACTGCAAAAGTGTTTAGTTGCAGAGGTTAAAGAATAGTGAAAGGCTCATCTGATAAATGAATGTGAGGACTGTAGTCAAAAATCTTCAGTCTGCCAGAGGGAAAGTAAAACTTGTCAGACTGCGCATGGACATGACACATTTATCAGATGGCAAAATTGGCATCTGCCTTTCATACAAAGAAGAGACTTAATTGCAATAGTGGGGAGATTTTTACTTGACGTGGATTTTTCAGAAGTAGGTAATCTGTTCAGAGTTTTGGTGTTGGGTTTTTTTTGTTTTGTTTTTGTTTTGGTTTGGTTTTTTTTTGTTTGTTTTGTTTTGTTTTGTTTGTGCCTGTTTGGTACAAACAGCCAAATTTGACACAAATTTGCCTATTGTTTTGTCTATTTTAGCACAAACAGCCATTATTGAAGAACTTGCAGGACCTATTCAGTTAGGTTCCTTGCTGTAGAAAATATGCAAAATCTACCATTCCCTTGCTATATGGGGGGAATACTCGTGGTATTCTGAGTGCACAAGTGTTCTCCATCAGTCCATTGTGTGCTACGTGGAAGGGGATTTTCAAGCTGTTTATTTCTTCTTGCCAAGCATAACACATAGCTGATTTAAAACAAACAAATCCCAAACAACAACAAAAAACATGCCAGCTTGGCAACCAAGGAGACTCTCGTTCTTGCAATATTTCTTGTGTTACTACCTATTGCTTTGTGTAGTAACTCTGCCTGCAGTAATCTGGCTACCTAGAAGTACATCACTTGTTCTTTCCACTCATTCCAGGAAAATGCTTCGTGAACTTCACTGGCTTCAGACAGGGATTTGATTGCCTCTAGGTAAAAGACTTGCTTAAAAGCGACTGCCAATACTTTCCAAAGTAACAGCACTACTGCCATTGTGCTGTTGCTCTTCATTGCTATTACCCAGATTGATTTTTGGAAGTAAGTCATCTAGTCAGAAGCCATCTAATCAGGCAGGCAAACTGGCCTCCTTTGTCATACCACCTGTTGTTAGAAAGAAAGGTCACTTGAACACAAAGTTAAACTCACTGTGTATAAGCAGGCATGATGTCCTTGATTTAGGAGGAAGGTGTGTGCATTACAGCACTGATAAATATGTCCCTGAAATGCATCCAGCCTGAATTCAGAAGTGAAGTTCCTCCTACCAACAGAACAATGAATAATTGTGTTCTTGCTACACTGACCTGGAGACTTGCTACCTGCATAAAGAAATTGTTCTGATTTTCAAAACTAGAGGTAGAACCTTTAGTACCTGAGAATTTCAGGTCAAAAGTGTCTGTAATGGAAACACCAGGCAGTATTTAGGGACACACTAAGCATACAAATGTTCAGTAAGTTGTGCTTTGGTGTTGCTTGCCTGAGATCATTCAATCCCCAGAAAATCTGAACTGAACAGATGCTGAGCCCTTGACTTAAATTAATTCTGCTCAGATGAATGTACTGTACTCTACTTAAATAGGTGTCATTAAGCACCTTTCACAGCTCTTTAGCAGGTGTTAAGCACAAAAAATAGATCAGTTGAGAGAAAGGGAGAGATAAAGAGCAAATTCAGTGCAGGGTGTTTAATATCTATCTAGTATTGTGTTGAAGCACCAAAAGGCTTCATTTTGGAGTGCTGCAGATGTATCCAACACTCCACTGTGCTTCTATCTGCTCTGATTCACAGTTTTGTCTACGACAAAGATAACAAAGGTGTATAATGGTCTTGCTTTAGCCCCATTGGAGTCAACCACAAAATTCACCTTGACTTTAACAGAAATTAGACGTGAACCTAAGTCTTCTCTAAAACTGGCAAACAGAATGGTGCACAAAACTGAATCCTAGAGCTGCAGGCTTTTTTCCCTGTTAGGAGGTGAGCTGCAAAGTAAATTGGTAGGTATAACAAAAGCTCTAGATTGGTAATTTTTTTTTTTTAACTCTGAGTAGAAAAATAAGATTTTTACTCTCTTACTGAGAAATCTGTTATCAAAAACAGAATTATGCTTCTGGACTGCAAGAAGTGCATTTCTTGCCTATCTAACCTTTAGTAGAAGAATAATAATAAACCCTATTTCACCACCCCTTCCTCCCTCTCTCCATCAAACCTATAGTACTATTCCCATTGCAATGGAGTGGTTTTCATTAAAGCAAATTCAGTCATAACAAGAAGACCAGTACCTATAGGTCCAGATCTGACTTATTTTGCACAAAAAAAAAAAAAAAAAAAGACCTTGATTCAATTTTATGATTTATGGGAAATGAAATTATGTATGGTGTCAAAGCAGTGCCGTATGGTAGGCTATAGCACCAATCTATATAGCAGTATGATAGTTATTGAAAAACCATTACCCAATATCTCTTTTTAACTACGCTGTCAATTAATAACTTGTTGCCAACCATAAGCACCATTTTTGTCTGCACATTGATTTAGTGGTATTCCTACGACTTTAAGGTTTGGATTGAACATCTAAATCTGCAGACTACTAATAATTTGGCAATTAGCTTTAAGCTATTGTTTAAATCAAATTTAATGAAAATAGTGATATATTTAGCTAAGAGTCTCTTGAGAAATCTGACTCATAGAGTCAATAAAAAAGCCAACGTTATTTCTGGTGCCAAGAGAAGATGGTTTTCTTTAGTGAGAGGGTTGGGATTTTTTTTCTGATTTATAAAGAAGTTGATATGGAAGCATCTATTAAAAATTGCACCTAGTTTCTGCTTTGTAGAGGCAGCTAAAAGTTTCTATTGCTTATGATAATAAACACTGATTTTTGTATTCCTGTAAATTAAAAAAAACACAACACCTTATATAATGTTTGTTGCAAAATGGAAGTTATCTAAGTTTTTTAATAAATATAATCATGAGTATTGACATGAAAAATAATTTTCTTCTGTGACTAATTAAGTGACACCAGTACGAATTCTGTTTCTGCTACCAATTCATTAATGAAGTTTTGCAAGCTATGGTGTGTCTTTACACTGGTAAAAAAAAGTACATGTACTTTTAGCTGCCTCTAAGCCAGTCTGATCGATGTGCAACTGTATTGGCTGTCATGTTTGTTCACACGAGATGAAAGTGACTGTCAATAGAGTGCATTTTTTTTTTTGAGCTATGAGACAAGTCCATAAACTACCCAAGTCCACTGTGATGGTGATTTACTCTCAGTGTAGCAGTTTAGGCTGACAAGAAAGATCATTTGTGAACTCCTTTGTATTTTTTTTTTTTTTTTACTCTTTGCATGGATTATGTGAATGCAGATGGTTTATTTGTTGTAGGAAAGTTTTACTAGCAAGGGAGTCACATTCTCTGGCATGAACTCAGAAACTTGAACTGCCAAATGTTTTCTGTGCTTCCAAATTACCTGTACCAAAACCCAAACTAAACACCCTAAGCTCAGCTGAGTTAGGCAGGTTCCATAGGTGTGACCCAAGGATGGGAAAGGCCTTTTCCTTTCTGTTGTGTTAGCATGAGGGTGAGTCTCTATGAAAGCTCCACAGGAAGATGAACATCTTTTATTAAGGTTCAAGAAACTCTCTTGTTAAATGTTTTTGTTGATTTGAATAAGATGTTTCTACCTGCACGATCCTGAAGTATTTCAATCTGAAACACACTTCCATCAGTATATTTTACTTTAGTCCTCTAGACTGTCAGTATAATCATTTAGCAAGTAACTTTTTAATATTTGTCTTCAGTAGTGGTGAATTTTATGAGTAATCTTATAGGTTGGATTTTTTTTGGTGATGGAGTATTTGGTGTTGGTTAGATTCAGGCTTTTTGAAATTAAGGAACTCTTGAAATTGGGAACTGATAAAATTAAGTTCTCTGGTACAAAAGAGGATGTTGTACAACAGCTGCAAGGGAAAGTCTCTTTTTCTGCCACTTTATGTAGCGATAAAGTTGTCAGAGCTTTCTGAAAGCTTCATCTTGGCTCTGCGATAGTGGGAAAAGCGCATCAGTGGTGAGGAATTTTTATTTGATGCAGGGATTCTTCAGGATTTATCCTAAACCTCTAAACTACTGTGAACAGCCAGAGGTCTGCTATTGACTGAATGCAACTCATGGTGTCTGAAAAGCAACAGAGAATCAAAAATGAAAATTCAGGACTAAATTATCTGATAGCAGACTTCCATGCCCTTTGTCCAACTAATTCCACATATAAGAAAGAAATCTTAAATTGCCTTTGAAGAAAAAGTGAAGCTTTTTGTATTATCGCTACTAAAAAAATATTTCATCATTACATTTTTTAAAAATAAATTACAAAAATTGCATAGCTCCAGTCAGCTTAATGGGTATTTAATAGATACGATTTAGATGCATCTGATGATGCTAAAGTGAAAAAGCCAATAAAGAGAATGCAGTCTGGATAAGTCAATAGACACTGTGTTCAGAATGCCATGAAAGGTTTTCAGGCATCTCTGCTCTCAGTGCCTCATCTCCATCTCCTTCAGGATTGCTGATCTAGCTTACCATGGAGGCAGTTGGTCAGCCTGGACCTCAGAATTGGTCTGTGTTATAAAATGATCCTTTTTACACTCCATTCTTTTGTTCTTGGCTATTCTCTGGAGGATTATGAGGAGGAATGATGGGCTGCTCAGGATGGTACAACCAAGTTGTGGAATGAAGTTCTCAGGTAACTTGCGTCTCTAACAGAAATAATCTATTTTGCAACTTTAATTAAGTTGCTACAGAAATGTGGTTTCTCTCGAACAACACGAGTAATCTTAGTCTATAGCTAAATACAGTTCATTTACCAGGTTAAGACAAAGCTCTTACCTGAATCTTTTATTCTCAACAGTCCTGTGGTTGAAACAAGAGTTTTCTATTGTATTTAATCTAGAAAAATGAAGATGTTTACATAACTTTAATTTTTCCCATTCTGTACACCGAGGGAGCTCTGAAAATAAACTGTATCCAGCCTTTTGTATTTGTTACACCAAAGTAAAATGTACTGCCAGTCCTGTAACTCTGTATCCACTAGCCAGCTGTGCCCACTGCCAAAGCAGTGACTTTGAACTATGGAAATACAGCAGGACGTCAGGTTGTGCTACTGGTGACTATTCAACCTGTGTCACTGTGAACAAGAAGTGATTCAGTACTAAGGTATATAAACACCATTCTTTGTTTAGCTGTGATGCATGCTTTAGTCAGGCAACTGTAAATAAAGGTGGTTTTCATGCTATTTTCTTACTGTTTGTCTTACTATTATTAGGCTGTCCACCTGAAAGGGCACGATGGGAACATCGGCTTTCCTGGGCTGCTTTCCCATGTTCTGTCTCTTCAGGAGCTACCTTCCTTTTCCATAGGCCATGCCTTCAGCTGGTGGAAGCAACAGTTTATCTAAATCCCCTCCTTCCTGGATGAGGATACATTGTAAACTTCAAAGTGTGGGAATTTCCCTAGTGTCGAAGTGCAGACTTAAGATGAGGAAAAAGAGCTTGGAGGCATTTTGTTTAATTGATAATGACTGTGACAAACGTACTATTTAATTTAACTGTTCTCTTGCCTTGAAAATTTAACCCGTTTCATTTACCCAAGCAGTAAACCAGAAGAGTTAAATAACATCCCAGGTCTCTGCGAAGGTCGTGTTGTCGTACCTCTGGAAATAACCAGCCGAACAGAGTTGGTACTTCCCAAGGAGTTTTTGTGGACTTTATTTTCAGCTCAGATGTTGTCATCAGGAGACAAAACAGAGGAAAATTCCCCTCTTCTCCTTTCAATGCTTGAATGTGTTGCCGTTTATTAAAGAAGACTAAATCGCTGTATCACATGCCTGCTTTATGTGTTTCAGGAATTTGGTACTCAGTTGCCTCTTTGACACAAAGTAGTCACTTGGGAAATTAAAGCTGTCCTAAAAGTAGACAAAATCTTAACTTGATAGTCCCAGATTTGCTTAAAGGGTGAAGGGAAGAAAGGATATGATCGTTTGAAACACCAGGGAAGATCATCCTTCTTCCAATCAATGTGTTTCCTTGCAGCTCAGGATGAAGTGAAATGTTAGCTTGCTAATGCTCAAGCTACACACATAAATATCCAGGACATGAAACAAAATAAATCATCCCCTTCCTTGCAGGAAGATGATAACAAGCGTTTCTCTCCCAAGGAAGCATTCCACAGCAGGATCAATTTGTTTGTAAAGTGCATGGATTGTTTGTGATTGGTGTGAACTTTGTATAAACACAGGGAAATGGCTCCGTGTTACATCAATATTGATGTTTTTGAAGTATCCCTCTCATCGGATGATTTGTAAGCATCTCCTTCAACGCCTCCTGACTCCGAGGAGAGCTGCTAGATTTATCTTTATTCTGTCGTAAAGGCTTTTGCGAGCAAGCTGCCTTCTTCGACCGGCGGAGAGCTCAGAGAGGGCTGGGGCCGCCAGAGCCGCCCGCGGGACTCACTCCGGGGGCGAACAAAGAGGCCGCCAAACCCATCACCAACAGGTGCTGCGCAAGAAACAAACTTTCTTCGGGATATTAGCGAGAGTTGCCTTTGGATAAAGGTCCCTCGGCGGCGCCGGGGGAGACGCAACCACCACCAAACCCCCCTCCCTCGAAAAACAACTCAGAGAGGAGAGGGACAAAGCGGTAGGAGCCGGTGGGACGTGGCGGGCTTTGGGCACGAAGGGCAGCCCGGGCTCGGCGGGGAGCGGGGCGGGGGGGCCGCGCACCCACACCCGCACCTCCCCCGGCGCCGCCCGGCCCGGCCCCACCCCACCTGCGGCCGGGCCCTGCCCGGACCCGCCCCGGGGCCGGTGCGCGGGGGGGCGGCGGGGGCGGCCGTTTAACCCCTTCCCCGCCGGCGGTTCCAGAAGCGGCGGCCGCGGCCCCGTGGGGCGCTGTGTCCTGCGCCGGGCGCGGAGGGGTGGCGGCGCAGGGAGGGGGCGAGCGCGGCGCGGGGGGGGCGGCGGCGGGAGCCGCTCCCTCCTTGCCCAGCCCGGCCCGGCAGAGGCGGCGGGAGGAGGAGGAAGGCGGCGCAGAGCGCAGACATGGCGGCCAACATGTACCGAGTGGGAGGTATGTGGGGACACGGCGGCGCCCGGCCCGTGCCCCCCGCGCCGCTGCCGGGCGGAGAGCGGCGCCCCGGCCCCTCGGGTGCCGCGGCCCCCAGCGGGGCGGCCGGGCCCGGCTTAGGGCGGCGGGAGGCGGCAGCCGGTCCCGGCAAAGGGGCCGCCGGGCCCTCCGCGGGGCGGGGGGGAGGACTCAGGTTCCTCCCCCGCCGGCCCCGTGTGCCGGGTGGGAGCCCGGCCCCCGCCGCCGAGGAGAAGGGCAGCGCCGCCCTCCGCGGGGATGGGGGGAGCGGCGCCGCCGCTTCACAGCCCCCGCACCGCGGGCCGGGCACGGCCGCCCTTCGCGCCTCGCCTCCTTCCCCGGCGGGCAGCGGAGGGGCCGCCCGTCGGGCCCGGGCGAGGGGCCGCCCGCCGGGGCCGTGTGTCCCCGGCCCTGTCCCGGCGCGGCCTGGAGGGCCCGGGCGGTGCGGGAGGGCGGGGAGCGCCCACGCCGGGGGACGCTTCCCTCCGCGCCGCTCCCCGGCCCCCGCGCCCTCCCTCCGGCCGCAGAGTTTCTCCGCGCCTTCCTTGGTGTGCCGGGGATAAATAATTAATCCGGCTGTGTAGCCGGGAGATTTCTGTCAGCTTCCCTGCTCACCAACGTGACCCCTGAGAAGTGCGCTGATACGTGACTACTTGGCACAGGGCGAAGGCCGGGGGGGTTGGGGGGGTGGTCACTTAGGCGGTGAACAACAGGGCGAACATTTGTCTGCCCACCCCCAGCCTATCGAAATTGACACGGATAAGTTTCGAACGTGGCAGTGTGCCGAGCGCTGTGGCTCAGGTGCACCGCTCAAGTTAGGTGTGCAATGTTGCGTACCCAGAAATGGCTTTATCGTCTTGGTCTCTCGACAGCCAGAAAATTATCAAAGGAAATGTGCTGCATGTTAATTCTTTGCATGTTACATGGGAACCGCTTTCAGGATACTAGTAAACTTCCATACACCCTATGAAAATATTTTTATATGAATGATGCTGGAAGAGATTTTGTCCTGGAAGATCCTTACTAATCTCCTGGTTATTGCTGCTTATTATAGTTTGCATCTCACTTACAGACATGACAACAAAAACAAGGATCGTAAAACGTACATTACTCTTTTGGACAACTGTACTGTCAGAGCATCTGATAATAAATTTGAGGCGGCAATTGTACAGAAATATCTGTCTCTGTAATCCAGAAACTCACTAAAGCGCTCAATTCTTAAATCTTCCCTAATCGATTACGAGAAACTGCTGCTTCTGTGTCAAGATTTATGAAGTGTGTGGATTACTGAGTTACAATGTAAGCTTCAGCACTAGGCATTTAACTTTTTTCCCAGTATGATTGTTAAAGCCTGTGTAGTGCAGTTATAACCAGAATTTAGGAACAAATTATGTTAAATCTCAGCATAGAAATACTTCACTTTCTTAACATTCTTGGAGACATCTTAGCCCTTTGAGGGCTTCTAGGTTTAGAATAAAAGTTTTGCACTAATAATGATATACTTTTGCGTATTGTTTTTTGGTATTTCAGCAACTTTGATTTTTTTTTCATTGCAGATTATGTTTATTTTGAAAATTCTTCCAGCAATCCATATCTCATTAGAAGAATTGAAGAACTTAACAAGGTACACAAATATCTAAAATTCTTTCTTAAGCTTTGACAACAATCAGTGCACTTGTCAAAAACTGAGAATTATTTCCATCCCATAAGATTTTTATTGCGGTAGGATTTTCTGGTTTGTTTGTTTCGTTTGTTTGTGTTGTTGGTGTGGTTTTTTTTTCTTCCTTGAGATTTGCTATGTGTGTTGTGTATGTTTCAGCTATTGAAATCTTGCTGTGTGATATCCTGTCATGCTGCCCTGTTATCTAAGGAAACACCCAGCTGATCCTTCCTGGTGAACAGGATTGCTCTGCTATAAAAATTTTCAAATGAATTCTCTGGATGATGATGACACTGTGAATCCATCTGGAATGACAGTGATCATGTCATGTGTCTGCTTTTAGATATACGTGTAAAAGAGCTGGAAGGTATCAGTGAGACTTTGCAGTGATCAAATAACAGAAAATGTGACTTCTGTGGCTGTTTATTGCTCTGTGCATTGGCAGCTGTGAATGAAGGATGGGTTTTTGAATAGAGGTATAGACTGTATTGTTTGTCTTCATCCTGGGTGTAATTTCCTGAAGAATGGAGGCTTTCTACACTGTCATCCTGGGGAAAGCATGATTATTTTTCTTCTCTGTTATACTACTAAGAACAGTGTGGGATTTTTATTTTATTTCATTTTTTTGTTAGCATGGCATATTTTTACTGTTCCCTCCAAACTTACTGATGCATTACATCAAAAGTTACTAATCAAAATGCTCTTCCTGATGTAAATAATGATAAATATATCCTTTTTTTCTCCCGGTGGTTAGAAAGTAAATAAAAAAAATTGGTGATCTGCAAATGGTTTTCTTATTATTAATGGAACATAAAACTACTCCATAGCAGACATCAACCACATTACCTGTTAGTGCTGTCCAACACGACATCCACTGCACTTGTGCATGGCAAATCACTCTGGACTTTATTGGAGAAGAATATTTTTTTATTTACAGTAATTGAAGTGATCCCAATCATGTTCTGAATGTAATGTTTATTATCTTTAAACTGCACTGCTATAATTTAATCTTGCTCGTGCAGGGTAGAGCAGAGTCATGTATTGATTTCCCCCCCCATCCCCAAGACAGTTTGGAGGATGTAGTCCAGCTGTCTTAAATGTGAATGTTTTGCTTTCATGTGTTAAAGGTATTGAGCAAAAGTGATGTTATGCAAATATATAATTAAATGGTTTGGTTACTGTTCTACCAGGGATAAGAGGCTTGGGGGGTTTTTTGGTTGGTTGTTTTTTTTTTTTGTAAGAAACTTAATTAAAACATTATACTTTTCAGTTTTAAATGAGTAACTGAAGGTAATAAACTAATTTTATGCTTTTCATAATGAGAAAGAGGGTACAGTTCTTCAAATATTAGTAAATTCTTTACATTATCAGGCTAAAGGGCTGTAGTGACTTTTTCAAATAAACCATGTTATATTCAATGTGATTTTGAAAAAGAACACCAGAGTACTTTGAAATTTACATTTCTGTCTAAAGCTGTCTTGCAAAGAACTGTTCACAAGCTTCTAATATTTCTTAAGGATTCTTATGTTAGCACGATACTGGCATTACACCTCTGAACAGCTGAATAATATATAAATTCTGAGGACTAAATAATTATAGTTAATCCTGTTGTCTGATCTGAAATTGGTACTGGCCTCTGTCAGGAAGTTTTTAGTTATTGGTGTAATTCTGTTGATTTCAGCCTGACTAATCATGTGAGAACTACTGATATGAGGGAAAATCCCAAGCAGAGAGCATTTAATTTGTATTACTCAGCTGAGGAGGGATACATTCTGACTTGATTTATCTTTCTTTTGTAGACTGCCAATGGAAACGTGGAAGCGAAAGTGGTGTGTTTTTACAGGCGAAGAGATATTTCTAACAGCCTTATAATGCTTGCAGATAAGCACGCTAGTAAGTAGATTGTGTAGGGCATTTTCTCTTTCTATCACAGCCTGTTTGATTTCTACAACTGCTTAAAATTGCATTTCTTTGGCATGTGAAATATATATTTATATTAGGCATTAATTAATATCCAGTTAGGTGCTTAGCATTATCTGATACTGGCCCTGCTCCTAGCAATTGCTTCTGGGAATTAAGTTAAGCTGTATTAGTGTGACTGAAACTGTTCATTTGAAAAACAAAAAAAAAGAATATATAAAAAGAATATATTTTTTCAGCTGGAAGATACAGCTGTATTTCTTTTTTTTTCATGTCAAAAGTAGTGCTTGGTTGTAAGTCAGTTTAAGCTTAAGAGCATTTGTGAGGATTTGATTTGGCTTTTTTGAGTTAGACATAAACATGTATTGCATAATGCAAAGAATGAAATATATCACTGGAGATTGTAAAATAGCTATTATGTGCTTTTATGCTAAATGTATATATTAGTCAGAAAAGTAGTATTAAGCATCATATAATTGAGTTGGTTTTTTTTCAGGAAAACAAGTGCTAATAGGTGAAGAAAGCCCCATTTTCATCATGAACCTAACTTTTTTTAGTAGCTGCCATTTGATTTACAAGTGAAATACAATATTGTTCCATAATTTTATAGTGAAAAATGTAATTCTGAAGAGAAAAGCAGGACATAAAATCTGAGATGTTTGAGAAAACAGTTTTGCAGAATTTATTTGTAAAATTCTCCAACCATTTTTGTAAGTAACTGAAGTGTGAAGTATGTCAACATCCAGAAGATTTCTTCCCATATACTGTTAAATAACATTTTGCTTATAAATGCTACTTGAGTTTTCAAAATTAATTGGTGAATAAGTTATGTAGGGATTATAAATCTCTAATTCATCAGGATGGTTCTCTTGAAAGACATTACCTAATGCCAACTTCTGTGTGCAGATATATGATGGAGTAATTAGGCACTTTAAAAAATAACTTACAACTTGTTTAATGTCAGATTCTGGTAATCTTGCTCATTCAGGTACGGTTAGTAAAGAGAAATAGTCAACTTTTGGCTTTTGTTTTATTCTTTCATTGATCCTAGAGAAGTGGAGGTGATTTGAGTATGTAGTACTAGCTTGGGTTTTAAAGAAAGAAAATACATCTTACTCATGTTCTAACGGAATGATTTAATGTTTTCCTAATATAGTTGGGCACACTTTATAGTTACTGGTGACCTATTTTATGGTCATCACCTCCTGCAGTCATTACAGTCTTTTGAGTTTTTCCATTTGAATTGTATAGAAATACAGAACTTCTGGTGAGCTTCAGTAAACTTTCCAGCTAATTTTTTTGTTTTTCTTTTCTAATGGAGAGGGCAAGAAAGGATTAAAAGGATAACAATTTTACTGGAAATGCACTTTTTTTTTTTTTTAGTTTAACTTTTAAAACATGAATCTTGTACATTTCTTTTTCTTTTGTCGGCTTATTGTTTAGAAAAAGGGTGTGTTAGTCCTGTGGGCATCATTCGATCTGGAAAAGTGAATAAGATTTTTCTATTTCCTTTGTGAGTTGGCCATTTTGTCAGCACTTCGATATAAAGGACTTGTTGACGGTCCGTTGCTCTTCTACTATAGCATACTAGGAGTTTGTTGGTGTCACTACAAGTACCATGGAATCTTCTATGGTGTGTTCTCTGTTGAGATTCTCTTGCTGTTTTCTAGCAAGAAAATAGAAATATAGTTTCCAGCTGGTTCAACAAGTATCCTTAGAATGCCTTTCTCTCACAGGTTAAAGTCATCTAACCCAGTGTTCTTATGAATTAAGTTTCTCTGTGGATGTTTTCTCTGGACACAATGGTTTTTTTCCTGACCAATCTATGGAATCTGTTCTACTAAGTAATCTTCCCAGATACTTGTTACAGCTACAGGGGGAAGAACATAGCTTATATCTTTGTACAGCTCATACAACAGATGTAGTTAAATGTCAAATCAATTTAAATGCTTTGATTCTGGAATACCACAGTGTTCTGTTTAAAAATATGATGTGTGTAAACAAAATATTTGTATATTTATGAATTGAATGTTTTGGAAATGTTCTGTGTAGCTAAACATGATGCTACAACACTTCTACCTGGCTTGGTATAAAATAAATGCTAAAAGATACGAGTTTCTTAAGGAATGGAAATACTAGTTCAGTCACTGATTTCTCCTGTGTACCTGTCTAGAGAAGTCTTTTAAGTATAAGATCTGCTTGATCTTTTCTAATGATATTTTATATTGTTAGCAATTCTTTTTTTTCTTTATGATAGAGAAAACTGTCCTGAGTTACTCACTTCTCAAGACTTTGTCGGGGGGGATTGGGTTTTTTTTTGTCCCATTTAATGAAAGAAGAAAATAGCTTTTTAAGAAAATATTTTGGAATTTTAAGAAGAAATTTTCAATAACTTGAAAAAGCTTCAAAACTATTTAAAAGAATGTTTGGGAAAAATGGAATGAAGTTGATCTCTGACTATCACTGGTAGAGTCAGTTTACTCTTTCTGTGGTTTAGAGTTTTTTTGTTTTGTTTTGGTGGTTTTTTGTTGTTTGGTTTTTTTTTTAGGTTGTCATTCAAAAGGAGGGGGGGGAAATTGAGTTTTCCTTAGACCATCCTAAAATACTCAGGTACAGAGGAGTTTCTTTGATTTTTAAAGAATGTCACTAATCTGTGAGAAAACTGTATTGCCTTCCTTTTTTCTCTGGTGTTTCTGGTGGAACTTAATTAAGGAAATTTTTATTTGTCTACTGGCATCATCTATGACATCAGTCTAGATCTGGGAATAGTTCTAGAAGCTGACTGTAGCCACTGAAGTCCAGGGGTTTGGAATGTTTAAGGGTCACTTGAGGACTTTATATTTTCCCCCCTTTGATTTCTGTTACTATAAAATGGAATTTATGTTAAGGCCAACTTGAAAGACAAACCAAAATACTCGGCTTCTTGATCCTGTGCAGCCTCCTGAACTGAGAAGGAGATTTCTTTTGTAGTGTTAACACTCACCAGCTCTTAGGTTGTAGTTACGACCATAGGGTCACTGCGGGGGAGCCATTCCTTTCTTGGAATGAAAGAATTGACCAGAAGAGTAAGGCTTACTTCATAGGGAAAAGAAGGGTGAGAGAAGAACAGAAGATGGCAGGCAGAGCTATTGCCACAGATACTGAAGTACATGAGTGAATGAACTTGGAGAGGTGGGACAGAAACACTCAGCTCATTAAAATGGATGAAGCAAACATAAAGGGGTGGCACAGGCATGTTTCCTAACCAAATGGTGTGATTGAGAAATTGCCAACTGTAGCTGAATCTATAAAATGCAGATGTTTCTTTAGATAAAGTGGAATTAATGTAGGTATTTTAGGGCAAGGTTTTAATAGCTGTGGAGGGGAGACTGTATTAGCTGTGTACCAGCACTGGTTTTGGGTTACAGTGAAGGGCTCAAGTTCTGTATTTCCTTCTTTTGTAACAGATTTATCACAGATTGTAGAATATCCTAAGTTGGAAGGGACACACAAGGTAATCGAGTCCAACTCCTGGCCCTGCACAGGACCACCCCAAGAATCACACCATATGTGAGGTTTATGCACTATTTCTTTCTTGAAACTGAGTAGGGGGACCCAAGTGCATGATACCATTTTTTACAGTTCTTTCCATTGTAAGTTCTTTATCTGGCCGTGTGCTATCATGTAATACTCTGTTTGAAGTTATTGTCTTATTGCAACTCCTCAGCCAGTTTTTGCCTAGTCAGCCATCTGGTGAGGGGGAAAAAAAAATTACTGTTTTTGGAGACCTTTGTCTCTTGATTTATTAAGAGAGTTTACTTTGACTTAGGTGTGCTGAGCTGCTGACTAAATGCCAAGAATATTTTTGGGCCTGTGAGAAAGCCTATGCAGAATGTATTTTTTTTCTCATTAACAAAGTTGATGCTCTTTATGAATGACATAGGACACAGTTAAAAAAGAAAATCTGAGACTCGCTGGTTCCAGTGACTGAAAGATCAAAGGTAAAATGAGATTTTTCTAGATTACAGAAGCTGAAGTAAAAAATCTTTTCTTCAATCTCAGTTGGTCTTTGTAGAGGTCACTTATTGGCTTTACTTCTTGTAGTTGCACTTTTTTAGGACTTCTCTTATTCTTTTGCTCTTGATCAATCAAGTTTCATGTCATACTGCTTTGCAAAATGGTGTTTCTGCTACAGAACTTTTGTACCCAGTAGATATCCAAGAGGAAAGAAAAAATTATGCAGTGATTCCTGGTTATAGAATCATTAGGGTTGGAAAAGACCTCCAAGATCATCAAGTCCAACCTCTGACCAAACACTACCAAGCCCTCTAAACCATATTGTGAAGTGTTGAACAGTTGGAGTCTGTACTCAGTTCTGACCTTGGTATGACATTAACGTGTTGTGAGCAGACACAAATCAAGTATTCACTTTGTACTTTAGTTTACTGATCTGTAAAGTAATGCTCTTATTATAATTTCTTATTAAAGTTGGTGGAAAATATTTAATATACCAATATATTTTTATAGCTCCTGTTAAAAGATCTCAAAGTGCCTTACAAATACTAGGAGTTGATTTTCTATATAATATCAAGAATATTCCAGCATTTCTGAAAATGGCTTGACTTTGCAGAGCAGTTTAGCTGCTGTTGAGCTCTGCATTGTCATGTAAAGATGCTCTGTATTTGAGGGGAGGAATATTTTGCATATTGTCTGTTACTTGCCAACACTCCAGATAGATCCAAGAGAATGAAGCTGTTAATTTTCCATCTGATTTTTGAGAAGCATTTTATTTCAGTAGAGCAACAGACTAGCAGGTAGCATAGAGGATAGCAAGAAAATAGCTTAACTTGAGCAGTAGGGTTTAGCAGGTTACTCACTAATGTTCCCAAAGATACGCAAAACTGAAATGTAAATTCCTTTCGTGTGTCATCAGGGTTTTTAATATATGGTTGCTGTTGCATGGTGGTGTTCTTAATGCTCAATTCCAGAAAGAAACATGAGTTTTTCTTGCCCTCTTCACCAATCAAAGAAATAAAACTTAGAAAGTTGTATGAAAAAAATTATGTGTGTGGAGATCTTGGGGTTCAGTAAAGAACTCTGGAATACTATGTTTAAAGCACTTTGTATTGTTTGGTATTCTATTATCTCGTCACATATTTGAGTCAGTGTAATTCAAAACATTTATAAATTAATATTACTGGACTATTTTCATCCAATCAGATTGTAACACAACCAGAAACTTCATGGATATTTTTTATTTGATCATGATTCTTTTTCATCATAGTCGTTCTTGTGCATCAAACTAAACTGTTATTTAGAAAGGATATAATGTTTCTTTAATCACAATAACTTTTCTGAAAAATCACTTTAAGATGACTTTTCCTTTCACTTAGCTCAAGTCATATAATGTCTTGGCATAAAAAGTAAGTTTTGACCGGAGATTTTGTTTAAAACTTTAAATTGTCCTTTTTTAACCCATTAGTTCCCTTGGTACCTGTTGTCTCCACAGCCTATGTTCAGTTAGAAGCATCTTTAGTGAAATTAATGTGAGAGATGAATGTTAATTCTTCCACTGCATATGTAAGATCTGTTTTCTCCACCTTCATAATTTCAAATGTTGAAATAATTCATAGTTTCCCTCAAAAAAACCAACCACCCAACAAAAAGCAACCTCATAGTGAATGCTTGTACTGTTCAATCCTATGTACAACTTCCACAGAATGAATTAAGATAGTTCAGCTTGCTTTGCTGGTGGTGCTTGTAGAGGTTGACATCCATCCTACAGAAAAGGATGCTCTAAGGCATAGAGAGTTCTCAGTTACTGTTTCAAGGGAGTTGAAGTTTAAAGAGCTGCCTGCTGAGCAGGTGGTCCTTTGAATGAAAAGATGATAATTGTATTGCACTGGTCTTGATACAAATAAAACAGAAACAAGACTTTTTGGGTCTTGCTTATGGTCATGTGGGTGCCAAAAAAAAAAAAAGTTGTCTTTAGAGCTCAAGAGTTCAATTGATTTGTCTCTTACAGTAGTGTGTAAGTGACTCTTCCATGGAATTTACTGGCTTTTGCAAGGTTTTCTGTTGGTTACAATTAATTTTTTTCACTGCGCTTGGTGAGGCAGCCTCTCTTGCTTGCTGTTAAGAAAAGAGATATGTTGATATTACCCTATGATAGATACTATTTTTCTGAATGTTAGGGAGGGAAGGGAGTTAAGGAATGGAAAGACAGAGTTGGGAATCAAATACAGGAGAATCTCTTGAAGTGTACTGAAGGAAGAAGGCTTGGCTGCTAGATGTGCCTGAGGAGTAGATGAGCAGACTTGTGTAACTGGTTCAGTGTGATACTACCTTATTAATCTCAGTGCTTCTGTAAATATAAACTAGCGTTTTGTTTGCAACTCAATGTTTCTGGCTCTGTCATGTCTGTCCACACAGCCCCACCCACCCCTTCCCTGTGAGTCCCCAAGAATTTGGAGAAAATTAGTGTTGACCTGTTGTAGTGGTGGACCTTTAGATACTTAGTCCCTTTTCTTTGAGGAAAAGAGGTCTTTCAAAAGTCTGTACCCGAGCAAGCCATTAGAAGACTTGGGTTTGTTTTGAAGATGGGGTGGTAAACAAAGACAACCCCAAATATAGTAAGGGAAGGAAGTCAGGAAAGTTTACTAGTATGAGTTCCAATTGCACTTTTGCTGTTGAATGCTAATGGGTCAACTAATAGAGACATGTAAACTAAGCTCTAGCAAATTCAGATGTGTTATGTTGATTCTGGCAATCCTGAAGTCTGTGATATGGGAGAGACACACCCTAAGAGGACCGTTTAAGGATGATACAGATAACAAATTCTTTAATCAGTGACAGAGTAGCTTTTATGCTAAGGCATAAATATATTAGTCTAACTATCACTTTCACTAGAAATGAGCTTGAGGAGTAGGCTTTTTTTTTTTTTTTTTTTTTTTTTTTTGGTGAGGAAGACATCATGACCTCTTTGGTCTCCTGAGACAGTGGAACATAAAGTTTTTCTTCATTTACCCAGCAGAATGCCATCATTTGTAATTTATTTGGAGAGGGGGAGAAAATTCAGAACTTACTGAAATACGGCAAGCCTTGTACAAAACTACATTCTTGTCTCCAAGGAGAAACTTGTCTCAAGGCTGGCTCCCTATTATCCTTTTCAAGGGTGCTTTGGGTAGTCTCATAAATTATGGTTTGGTCATTTGATTTTTGTGCAAGAACTGTATACTTGTGAATGTTTTTTTTTTCCCCCTCAACAATGAAAGCAATAAAGAAGCAGTAATGAGGACCTTTTTGCTTCTGACAATATCTGAGTCTTCTTTTCGTGACTGACATTTTAGAATTAGTAGTTATATTGTCTCATTAAGAAGTTTACTGTCAGCTCCAAGTATCTTGTGGAATTATTAACTGCTGTGGCCCTTCAGACTCTTCCTTTTGTGCAGAATGTCTTGTTAGGGTGTGAATTTTAATGATCTTCTCTTAATGAAGTGAATGGATTTCCAACTAAGTTCATAATTTTCGGAGTTTTTAGCTCTTATGGAATTGCATCTGAATTTTTGCATGAGCTAGCTAGGGAGTAACTGCTAGCTTCATCTTTTCACCTCTTAAGAACAAACGTATAGTTTTGGGCAACCATATGTAGATGAATTTTTTTAAAACTCAAAAATCTTATTTTCTGAACAGATAACTTAAAAGGCTTGAATACGTTGCTGTCAATTTTTCTGCATGTAAAAACAAACTAGACCCAAAATCTGGATTAATTCTGTGAATTTGCTGTGAAGAGTGGAGAGCTGCAAAATATCAGTTCATGTTTATGCTTAAAACTGTTTAATAAGTATCTGAAATAGAGCTTTTATTTTATTACTTAAATACTGAAATCATTTTTTTAATACATTCCCTTGGTGTGGAAGAACTCAGTGGGGTACAGAAGGTGGCATTTTTTTTGAGTTCTCCTACCAAAATAAATTCTTCACATTTGAGTTTTTAGAAGGAGACAGTATTCACAGGAAAATGCTAAAGCATCTTGCGTTGTCCTGTTTCCCTGTGTTCCTTAGGATTAATTTCCTTATGGTCAAGTTTAAATACACGTGTCGGTATTACTGTACTTGTTTGGGGTTTCTTCTGATTTTTGGAAAACATTTAACTGCTATCTCTCAGCTGCTAACTTTCTTGCCTCCTCTGTTTGTTAATTTTGCGGGCCACTGATTCTACACCATTTTCTCGGTACCTCCAAAATACGTGTAACATTTAAATTGACATTATTGATCATATTTTTTTGTTTCATAAATAGGATGTTTCACACCTCCTAGATTTCCATAATCTCGCATGGTTTTGCTTCTTTTTTTTTTTTGACTTTTCGCACTTTCTCCCCAGTGCACCCACACTGTACCAAATCACCTGAGGCATAAATTTTAGACTACAAAAACATTGCTAGGTTATCTCTCTCTGTAAAGCTCCAATTAGAGATGCATTTTACATCTTCAAAGAGTTCTCTGATAGTCTAATTGAATCAGTAGTTTATATAATTTATAAATCTGAATGATGTAAACTCACTATTAATATAGAAAGACTTTTCTTTCCCGTCATGCAGTGGCAATTAAATGTATGAATCAGGAATCAGGTCAGATTTAAAGACTTAGCAGCACTAATTCTTGAGTGTCTGTATCATGCAGTGGAGTGAAGTCTGCAGTAGTTGCCCTTGGTGATACTCACACACACATGTAACTGCACACATGATGGTAGAGGTGGAGCTTTTTAGCTTGGGCAAGGCACTGTGTGAGAAGGAGTGTAGCACGTCCTACCCAAGCTGATTCATGTGGTGCTGAGCGTATATATATGTATGGCATGAGCTATTATGAACTAGGTAGAAGTAGCAGATTAGATTAATATGTAAAGTGCTGGTGTTGTTTGTGTGTCTGCTAAAGGTAGCTTGCATGAGTAACAGGACTCAAAGTTACCATATATGTTGAGTTTGACATGCCTTGAACTGCATGGAATGGGTGGCTGGAATGGCTATGCTATTTGGCAGTGTGATTTGTCTGTGTGATCAATACTTTGTTTACTGTTTGTAACCCTCTGATCAAGTGCAGATTTGTAGTGTGAGCCTGCTTTGATTATGATTTTGATATGCTACACGAATGATTCTGATCTTTGCAGAGGGATTGTTTTGTATAATGTGGAATTCATCACTCCTATGAGCAAAACAAGTTTGAGTGGTAAAAGGCACAGTTTTTTCTCAGTAAAAGCCTGTTCTACATTTACAAAATTCCTAAAAGACTTTGAGGAGCTAAGTAGTTCATTTTGACTGTCAGCTACTGTCTGAATCCAAAACCTGTATGAAAATTTATCACAGTACATAGGATGAGTTCTCTGTGCAGGTTGCATAGTTGCTGGCCTATGCATAGAGCACTATGTATGCATACATCCAAGGGTTATGTGAGTACATGTGCCTTTTCTACTTGTACAACACGTTAAACATCTATCAAAAACCAGCACAACTAAATTAGCTAGCTTCCCTTTTTTGATATGTTGAATGATAGACTTAAATTTTCATTTGTGAGGGATTGTGACAGTGACACACAACACTGAAGGGAATCATGTTTCAGTTTCCTCTATTAAAAGTACAGCCTTGTTTTGACTTAAACCAGTGTAGCAATCGTTAGTGTTGGCAGAGTCAGTGACCTGTAACCTAGTCCTACAGAGTACTGTGGCTCTTTGCTGTGTGACAGTTCCTTTAGGCCATATCCTTTGAGTGATGCTGCTGTCAGGAGCGAAATCCTGATGCTGTTAATTCTCAGTAGGCCCTCAAGAGGCCAAGGGATCAGTTGCTAGGTATCATACAAGAAAAATGATTTCGATATATGGAAAGCTTTTATATTTGTATTTGCCTTCAAAGGGGAACTAGCTTCGTATACTTCCATAATGCTCTCCCCTTTCTTTTCTGTTTTTAATTTTTCTTCTTGATAGAAGGGGAAAAAGTCTAGAATCAGAATACTGGACGTTTACCATGTATGAGGTGAATAAGTGATGATTTTTGATATTTGACTTGATGCAAAAGAACATGGTATTTGACCGTGTTGTCTACAAAGAAAAGTGCTGAGCAGAGAAGAAAAAGTTAATTGGTTTACTTGACCTTTATTTCCATTTATTTTAAAAAATATGAGAATGGCACATATATTAAAATTTGACTACTTAATACAATGTGATGTTTATTCCTATGCTGCTTTGTTTGCTTATTTTTCCCCTGGCATCAGAATTAATAAATTAAAAGGTTTTAATAATTTAAAGTAATACATATATTCATACCTCTTCACACTTTTCTCCGTTTATATGTATAGTTCCTGTAAATTATAATCTCAGTATATCTGTACTTGATATACTGTAAAGGCATCAAGGAAATAATGTATGCTGGAAGGTAAATCTCTAACAGAGATGGAAAAAAGTTATCTTTCAAGTCTTACACAGACCATTAAAGTGAATGAACTCCTCATCCTGCTTGTCTTGTCAGGTCTATAGACAGAAAAGCTTTCTTATCGTGTTGTCATTGAGCAGGCGTTATCTTGTATGATATTCTTCTCATTTCCAAATCCTGTACATAGAGCTTTAATGTGTCTTGATTAAGTTTACTCAAGAACAGGATATACAAATCCTTTTTTTCTCTTTTCTTTCTTTTCGTTTTCTCCCTAATTCTTTTCTTTCTGCAAAAAATCAAACAAAATTCAGCCCTTCTGTAAGGAGATACTGTAGAAGAGAAATAATTTATGTTTTATAAGCAGAATCATATGCCATTCTGAGTAGGGGTAGGAAAGTGCTTGTACAATCTGTGCCTTTTCATCTCTGCCAACAAATTTTGAAAAGTTGTTTACTGGCTTTTGAGGATGTGAATTGAATGTTAGAAAAGCAGTTTAGATCTCTGAAACGGTGATTATTGTCACACTGAAAGAAAATGTCACTGTCGATCTTAAATCTGAACTTCAGGTTCTTACAGAAAACATAAGAGATTTTTTTGTGTGCTTAGCTGTCTACATGATATATTTATTAATTTTTAAATATTTACACTGCATTTTCTTAAGGAGAGGCAACTATGGAACTTGTTAACCAACTAGACCAAACAGACCTGTTGCCTGTGCTGAAGGAAAGACAATCTTGTTTTAACAAGATATGAGCACGAGTTTCACATGGAAATGGTGAAAATCTAAGTGGTGGGAAAAGTTGTTAATAGCATCTGTCTCGTGAAAATGGAAGATACATATCTCCCTTTTCTTAAAATCAGGTGTGATTGTTATTCATGCAGGTTAGGTGGCATTGTTACACATAACCTTTGTATTTCATGAGCTAGGTGATGGATTTAAAAATTATTTCTTAGGCAGTGTCAGATTTGCCATGTGCGCTTTTGTTCATGGGTGGTTTGCCAGCCTGGATTTGAGGGTAGAACTAAAATTTTCTGCTTCCTTTCCCGCATAGCTCTAAACATATGTACACCTTGGAAAAACTACTAATTGACTTCTGATTCAGCTGATGAGCTGGGTACCAGTTATTGGACATTGAAAACATTCATCATATTGCAAATGGCAGTGTCTGTGGCACAATTTTAAGTCTGCTGCTTGCTGCCACGAATGAGCTGCTTAAAGAAACGTGGCACAGGATTGTTGCTTCCCACATCCTGCAGCAGCTTGGTGCAGCTCATACAGGTATATACATGACCAAACACATCTTGGGCTCTGTAACAGGATATTTTCTTATTTGGAAGAATTTGCATTTGAGTAGGTCATACAGAAACCAGGTAAAAAGGAAAAATCTCGTTTAGGTTTATGATACAGAATTACCTGTTTTTTTACCATTGCCTGCATGTCATTGTTTTCGTGCTTCTATGGGACCCTTCTGTTCTGTAGTATTGTCATAAACTAGTTTGCAGTGCTGAATTAATAGGGTCAAAAAACAATTGTGCTTGCTCTTGCATTCATTCATTTTACATTTACTTTATTAGGATCTGTTTATTAATGTAGCGCATCATGATTCATACTACTTGCGAAGGTAATCCTTCCCTGCTTTCCACCCACAAGCTTCTTGCTCTGAAAAATCTCCAAAACCAGTTATCCAAAAAACTCACCCAGCAAGTTTTGGAAGGTGGAGTTTTATGGTAATGAACACTGTGATAGTTTTCATTAAATAATTTTGCTACAGGCCTGTGGTAAACTTGAGATGATTGCCCACTGCCATCCTGGGAATTGTTGTTATTGTAATGTGCTACTTGGGAGTACCCAAAAAAATATTTTGTGTGATTTTAGTAATAATTTTTTTATTGGAGAGTGTGGCATGTTAGTTCTTAAGGGTTGCACAGTAGTTATTTCTTTGTTTTATGATGTCCTTTAGAAAAATAATGATGAGGTAGTGCGGGAGGATCACTTGGATAATTGTGTACTAAAACTGGATAACCCCTTAGAGGCCACCTGTATGTCTGTGCTATCCAGTGGGAATGAAAAGTAGACCTCTTTCCTGTACATGAGTGATCAGTCTGGTTTTTTTCCTACCTGTAGAATTGCTCAGATTCATCCTTTAGATAGTAACATGCTATCTAAATTGCTTGTAATCCATGCAAACTGTGCTTTGGATTTCTTATTCTACCTGAAAGAAACAGGAAATATCAAACTGATGGTATATATTCAAGCAGCCATCTGAACATTGTACTGAGAGACGTGATGTAAGTCAAGCTGATTGATTTGGCTTTGGGAAATGCTTCCTCAGTCAAATTGATAGTGTAACCACGCATAGTTTAGCTCGCAAAGTTGATTAAATGTCTTCACTGCAGCACTAGGGGGTTAACTCTCACAGCTAAGTTAGAACAATGAAACATGTAGCAAGAAGCCTGACGCAGATGAGCAAATTGGCGAACTGCTCACCTAAGAGAGCTCTTCATTCACAGTCTGAATAGAATTGTTCAGATGGTTAGACTTAATGTTTATATGTTGTACTCAATTTGGCAGTAAATAGATTTACTCCTCTCCCCCAAAATCTATTTTTATAATTCTTACTGCTGTAGCATCTAACTACCAAATGCGCACTTGATGTTTTTGCACAACCAGCTAAGCTTAAAAGAGACTAAAACAGCCACCTTTCCTTTGATGTGTGGTAAACTTGCTGCTCTTCAGCATTCTCAGCTTTTTATCTGTAGGCTTAAAAATATGTTGTTGATACCTATGATGTGTATAGTTTTTGGGCTGAGTGTAAAAGTAAAAGGTATACAGAAAAGGAAAAAAAATTAGAATCTTTTCTGAAAGTGAGGCTTAGTGGCATTTTTTGAACTTGAAATTCTGATCTAATACATTCTGATAAAATACCTCGTTAAAGGTATTTTAACAAACCTGGTGAAACTGCTGTCAACTCTACAGATGGGGTGTTGATTTAAATCTCTCCATCTAAGCTTGCATAGGCTGGATGCATCTAAGCTGAAGTATGGTTTCAGCATTGGAAGCAATTAAGTTTAAGATGTAGAAAGTTAATGGACCATAGGTTTGGGTATTCTGCCACTTTAATTCAGTGTCAGTCCGTGCTGCTGTTGAAAGGAGTGGTCTTGGTTTTTTTTGCATTACATCTTCCCAGTTTGTCTCCTGCTGCTTTTTTCTTTTGTACCAGCACTAGCATTCTTGGTAGGCCTACCAGGCAAAGTAATTGGAATCGATCTGGGTTAAGGGACAACCAGATGAATAAAAAACTAATTGCATGACCTGAGTCAGAGGGTGGTGGTTAATGGTTCACACTGTGTGTGGAATCCCATGGGGATCTATATGGGAACCTGTCTTTATCAGTGACTGGAGCAGGCAGTGTGGTGCACTCTCATCATGTTTGCAGGTGACACAACACGGGGAGGGGGGATGACCAGGTGATAGGCTACTTCAAGGGAATGGCTGGTGTTCAGGGATTCCTAGAAGACAGGAGGAGTGGTCCATCAAGAACATAAATATATTCAGCAGGGACAAATGCCAAGTCTTGCACCTGGGAAGGAAAAGCTCTTGGCAGGTATATAGGGAAGAGAGGGGGTTAGGGGAGCAGCTCTGCAGGAAAGGCCCTGAGGGCACTGGCAGACAGTAAATCCCTGGCAACTAAGGGAATTGGCCAACAGCATCCTGGACTGTATCACCAGGCACATAGCCAGTAGATCAAGACAAATGATTATCCCTGATTATTCAGCACTTCTTGCATCACATCTAGGTTTTAGGTCCACAATATGGGGAAGTTGCTGATAAATTGCAGCACTTTCAGCAAAACCCACCATGATGGGCATTTGCCCTGCTAGGATTGGCAGCAGGAATTGAGCTTGTTCAGCTTGGAGAAGAGGTGGACTCCCAGTGCCTATGGGGAGGTTATAGAGAAGATGGAATTGACTCTTGGCAGTGATTAAATTGAAACAGGAGTGATTCAGATTAGATATAAGAAAAAGGTTTTTTTCCCATGACTGGGTGCTGGAGAGGTTATGTGGTTTCTGTCTTCAGAGAATTTCAAGACCAGCTGAATAAAATGCTGAGTAACCTGGACTGACCTCACAGCTGAACCTACTTTGAGGAATACTTTGTACTAGACCTCCTGAGGCCCCTTCCAGCCTGAATTACTCTGTGTTTCTATGATTCTTGGTTGAATTTCCAGATTCCAGTACTGTGGATTTGAGCTCTGGAATGATCCTGCTTGAGAAGGGAGGTTGGACCAGATGACTCGCTGTGGTCCCTTCCTGACTGATTTTGTGATTCAACCTCTAGCTGGAAAGAACACTGTCAGCAATTAGGTGGCAGTAGAGGGAGAACTTTCTTGTTTCTTTAAACAGTGAAGATTTACACCTCTTTCCTGAAGATAGTCTTCAAACTAATCTCTTATTTTCTGTTGCAGTGGGCGAGGGGAGCACATGGTGGGTTATTTTTACTTATTAAAGTTGGAATAGTATGTCAGAGGAATTTACCTTATTTGCCAGCTGATGGTTAACCATACAGTTGTTGAAGTTGCATTTAAACCTTTAAATGTCTTTCAGGATTTATTTTTTAAGTTATTTTAAAACAATTTTGTATTAAATAGGAGTATTGTATTTCTAGAGACTTGCCCTCAGTTTATTTTCATTTATTTGTAAAAATAAGCTGTCCTTTCTAGGGGCAAGCTTGAGTCATCACATAACTATAAACAGAGACACTATACAAAGTTTAGGTGGCATGGGCAGTTGTCTCTTCTCACGCTCCCTAATATACCACCATTTTCTAGCAGCAAATTCCAGAAATTAAATGGAAGAGGAAAAAAACACATGTTTTTAGAAGTGGCAATGCATATGTAAAATGAGTGAAGATTACACTTTCTTCCCAGTATCCATTGCTTGACTGAGTCAGTTAAGTCTTATTTATATCAGAGGGAAAAGAGAAAGTCTGCAGCACTGCCACTGAAAGTATCACTGGATGACTCTGGTTTTCAAGGTCAAATTAAGTATTTACAATTGATGTTAGAAAGCCGGTATATAATAAATAGACCAAAAGATTTTAATGGTCACTGGAGATGCCTGCTTTTGCTCTCTGTGATTTTTTTCCTTTAAATAATGAAATATTTGTTGTAAACCAGGGAAAGTACTACAAAAAAGCATTATCTTAAACATAGCTCAAGTCCTAAAGGATATTGTGTCATTTTCAAAAACTGATTATACTCATCTTTGTAGTCATACCTAGGACTTTCAAAACATTATTCAATTGAACAATTTTAAATTTTTTTTTTTTTCTCTCTAGTTGTGGAACAACGAGGCCTGTGTATGTCATCATATTGCTTCATTAAAATATTTGTTCACTCTGAGCCATTGCTTATTTCTCTCCCCAAGTGCTGAAATGTGCTTATCTTGGTGATACTTTATGGCTTCCTTTAGGTACCTCTACATTTCACTCCTGTTGATAGGAATAATCTCTCCTTGAATAGCAAGTTGAATTTCATATGTACTGCAAATCAAGTCAAAACCATGAAGAGATCTCTCAAACTACTGCAAGTTTGTCACCACTTCCCTTCTGATAGTGTTAAGGCATGAACTGTGCAAAAACCTAATTCAAAAGCAGCTGTCTGAAGGTTCTTCAGATGCAAAATTCTTTGTAATGCCATCAAGCAAATTCAGCTTTCTTACTTCTTTGTGCTCTTCAGTTTTTCCTTTCCTGGTACAGATTCGTGTGACTGCTGGGACAAACTATTACTTGTTTTACTAAATGCTAATCCTACTGTTAGAGTTGTTTTTATATTATAATGCTAAAGAAGAAAGTTGTAAAATTATCCTGATGGTAAATTGTGTTGAGTGGATGGAACTGTTCTGTGTCCGGTTCTACTTAGTACTGAGCTTGTCAGATCATCATGAGTAAAACATATACTTTATTTCTAAAAATACAACAGAAAGAGTTACCTTGTTCATGTTTAGGTTTGGAGTCTTTTAGGAGGTGGATGTAAGAGACATTCAGCTTTAGGCTCTTAAATTAACATTTTCAAGTCTTATGTAAGATTAGTGCAATAAATATGATTAAAGGGTTTTTTTTTTTTTAATTCAAATTCTTACACTGAGGGAGATATTGATATGAGCATAGGTGTCTAAAACCATTTTAAACTCTCTGGAATATCATTTCTGGATTCTTGCAATCACTTTAAACCAGCCCATATTGTCCTGTGGTTTATGCCTTACCTGCAGTCAGGTGTTTTCAAAATGTTAAGCTAATGTGGTCCCAGACACTTGTGTTTGGATGCCTAAATTATTTAGAAAAACACTAAAATGAGGACAACCAAAGAAATATTCATGCTTGAGCTTTGAAATACAAATGTAGCTTGTAATGGTCACTTACTGTAATAAGCAGTTATAGAAATTGATTGCAGGAAACATTGGTTTGGTTTAACCCCAACCGGCAACTAAACAGCACACAACAGTTCGCTCACTACTCCTGATGGAATGGGGAAGAGAACTGGGATTAGCAAACAAAGCAAAACAAGGAATTAATTCACCACTTCCCATAGGCAGAAAGGGGTTCAGCCATCTCCAGGACAGCTGGGCTTTATCACACAAAAGGTTGACTTGGGAAGACAAAACATCATCACTCCAAATGTCCCCCCTTCCCTCTTCTTTCCCCTCCAGTGTTATATGAGCACGATGACATATAATATGGGATATCGCTTTGGTCAGCTGGGGTCAGTTCCCACATAGGTCCTGGCTGTGTCACTTCCCAATTCCTTGTGCCCCCTCAGCCTCATTGCTGGTGGGGTGGTATGAGGAGCAGAAAAGCCCTTGGCTCTGTGTAAGCCCTGCTCAGTGGTAACAAAAACATCTCTAGGTTATCAACACTGTCTTCAGCACAAGTCCAAAACACAACCCTGTACTGCCACTGAAGAAAATTGACTCCATCCCAGCCCAAACCAGTACAAACATAACCTTTTAACATTAAATTCTATTTTTTTTAATGTAATTACTTGCCTTATTAAAAAAAATGCTTTGCCTTAGCATAGAATTTTTTTGTTTGTTTTTAAGCTTTCTTTATTGTCAGTACTGTAGATGCCAGAATAATTCTGAACTGAGTTTTGGTCTGATGTGAACCTGTGCATGTGTCAGGTGAGGCTGTGGGCTGTCCATGAGACTTGGAGGATTATTGTTTTCTACTTTGTTTTTCTTGTTCCATCTCTCCACAAAACATACCAAGAAAAGGAGGGGTATGGGGGTGTCTACAGCAAGATAGGCTTAAAGTAAATGGAACTGAATTTGAAGAAGTTGGTTATATCAGGGTGTGTTGTTATATCACTTTTGTGGAAAGAACTATTAGAATTGGAATGAACTACACACGGACATGATTAAAAAAATAGTAGTGTTGCATTTGGAGAGAACTGTGGTTGCCATGAGGATGCAGGCAGGCTTCATTTTGAAATAGTGTCTGTAGGTTGGTTGTAAAAATGGTTATTATTGGTAGAGCAGATGATGTCATCTGTTGTAGGTACATGAAATACTACCTCATTCTGAGGTTCTGTTGTTTAGTTTCTGAGAAGTATTTTGTAAAGTACACTTGGTTTTGCAGATGATGGATAATTTGCCAGGTAGAAAATTGCCAAATCTTAAAGAAGTTATTAAAGGGTCTATGTTTTTGCACCCATTATTCAGAGACACTTTTTGCCCTTTCTGGAATGCTAGAGGAAGGACAGATTCAAGTTCCCCATGTCCAAAGAATCCACTAGGAAAGCAGATTTCAGCCAGGGTAGATCCCAGGGTAGCTGTTTTGAAGAGCCTGTCATTGTTAGCAAGGCTCAAATGTGTTAGCAAGCACTGTGAACGTTACTCTTTAACTCTCTATGTGACTCTTTCTAGTATCTGCTTTTATTTCTTCCTATTTTGCTTAAAATAGAAATAATTTTAAATCCTACTTAAACGTGAAAATACACTGCATTTATTGTCTGTATCTAATAAGGTTAACGTAGTGGAAGACAGTAGGCTTTTTTCAGTTTTCTTAAACTGTGATTTTGCAGTCTTAGGCTGCAACTGTATTTAGTAAATTTCTGTTCATAGAAAGTATGCTTTTCCCGAGGACTTCTGTAAAAGTTTTAGTAATAATAATATTAGCAACAGAAAATGAAAACCAGGACTGGTCAACAAGCCAGAAAGAAAAAACAGATGAAAGAAGATGAAAAAAGAATGAGTAATATCAGGATTGTTTTTAAGCTATGTGAAAGACATCAATGCGTAGTACAGTAAGAGAGGAGCATAATTTTTAAAGAGTTAAAGTAGAAGTGTATAATTCAAAATACTTAATATTCTGTCAAGTTACATAAACTGTAGTCTTGTTAAACTCATCTTTTCTTTGAAATACTAAAGGAGGTTGCTAAGGGGTGGGGGGGATGTCAAGTGAAATGGCTGCAATGATGTTATGCAACAGAGTTAATTTCGACCTACGCTCTGCTTCTCTGCAGAAGAAGTTGAAGAAGAGTCTGAAACTACAATTGAGGTTGATTTGACTGATAAACAGAAGCATCAGTTGAAGCACAGAGAGCTTTTCCTTTCTCGCCAGTATGAGTCCCTCCCGGCAACACATATCAGGTAAGAAGTAGTAGATACCATTTCTCTGCGTGTTCTGCTGGGATGGATTGTCTGCCAGTAGCCCACCTGCCTGAACACGTCAGCCTTTGCCTTGCAAAAGGGTATAATTGATCTTACCTGAGTTGTGTCAGATTGTCCCGTGAACTGCTTTACAAGCACCTTTGGTTTCTCCTTCTGTTACTTGATGTTTGAGCCTTAGAAGAGACAAGAGTCTCAGAGCTCTGGCTTGTAAATTAGAGCAACAGTTGATAATTTGGTATAAAATCAGTCTGTAACTACTTTGGAAGAGTTCTTTTTTTAATCTGCTGGCCAAAGGAACTTTGACCATTTTGTCTGGCCAGGGAAATTGGAGATGGGTTTGGAAAGGAGACAGTGGCTCAATAATCGGATCTGCATTTTAGGGCTGCACACACTTTAAAGTAAAATTACCTCAGCTTACTTCAGTAACTGTGAAGAAGTCATGATTCTTTGGCTAAATGTTGCAAAAGCATTTCAAGTATTGTTTTAAATTGCCCTAATGCTAAAGTAGAAAGAAGCTTGCTAAAGCTCAGAAAGGATTTGTTGACTTCTATCTGTAACTGATGCAAACACTCATGTCATCTCTGCTTTAGTAGTCAAGAAAGTTTGTTTGTTTGGTTGGTTTTTTTTTGGTGTGTGTGTTGGTATGGGGGGGGATGATGAACCTAGAAATGGAACAGAGCACAGTGACAAGGGGGAGTGTAGCTAAGTGTGAAACAAGGTTTCTTACGTTGCATTCTAAAGGAATTTTCATTTTCTCATTACATCCAACTCCCATCAGCTATTTCAGGCCATAAATGTCTAGAAGCCACCAAAAAGAAGTATATATTATCCAATAGGAGAAACACTTTATATGTATATATGTATTTTCTCTCTTATTGGCAAATGTGTTGCTTATCTCTCTCACTGACAACACGAAACCTACAAGCTGGAAATTTTTGTCTTAATTTCCCATGCTTGATTCAGATACTTGTTCTGACTTTGAGAAAGTCGTTTAACTGTCAAACCTCTACTGCTCCAACTGTAGCATGGAGATAATAATCCTGTGCAGTTTCTTTTCCTTACTTTGACATTTAGATATTGAAATAAGGTATTCTCTTTGCAGAGGGAAGATTACATAGAAGAAGTATTGTAAATGTCTTTTCACCTCACAACTCAGGGAGCAAATGCAATAGAGGTTCTCCAGTATATACTTCACAAAGAAGGCAAAAAAACATGAATTCATAGTACATGCTGCACAACACAGCAGGCAAATGCAGAGTGATGACTTGCATCTACTTTTCAGAACAGATGAATGTTGTAGGGCTGTGCTGTCACGAGTTACTAAGACCTTTACCAGATGAATTCTGGAACAAGCTCGATGTAGACTAATGGTGTTTTAACAACCTTAACTCTGTTTTAAAAGGAAACAAGAAGGAAAATACTCTGCAAAGTATTTCTTATTTAGCTTTTTAACTTACTAATGTTCACATTCTGTGATTCTCAGTAGTTTTCATAACTTTTATCAGTCAACTTTTCCAGTAAATATTGTAGAAATATTGTGAAGGTGGTATTCCTCTGTCTCCCATCAGTACTCAAGAATATTCAAGGATGCGGATTTTGCAGCTTCTCTGTGAACAGTTTGATGACTGTTGTGGTGAAATTTTTTTCCCAGTCATCGATTTGGGATTTCACTTGTTGAAAGTCTGCTACCTTGTGTCCTATCACTGTGCTTCTCTGAAAGAAGCCTGGCTCCATCTTAGTTATCTATCTTTTTATTAGGTAATGGAACACAGCAGTAGAATTTCTCTGTTTAGTTCTTATACCTTAAGAGTGAACAAATCCAATTTAATATAATCTGCAGACTTGTTAAAAGTATATTCAGGTTATTAAAGATATTAAACTGTTGGTCCCAGGGTCAGAAACTCAGAGATGGCCCCAGTTGCCAGCTGGATGTAGTATCACTCATTATGCTGAGGGTCCAGCTAGTTTTTTTCCAGCTTATTGTCTGCTTACCTGATCCTTATGTTTCCAGTCTGGTTAAAGGACACTGGAACACAATGCAGGCCTTACTGAAGTCAGGGTGGATGACATTCTCTGACTGTCACTGGGCTACCAAGCCAGTTTTCTCCATATAGAAAGCAAGCAGATACTTGTGCAATAAAAGTCTACATAGCTCCATGTTGGGCCTTTGGTCTTGGCACCTGCAGTTTTAGCCCCTAGATAGGAACAATTGGATTTACAGGAGAAAATAAATGGTATAGTGTTATAGAGATTGGTGGTTGGAAATCAGTTCTCTCAAGAGTAAGAACACTAAAAAATCAGTCCCTTTGGAAGGAAGAGGGGAAAGCCAAAGGTGATTTTAAGAGAATGGAGGAGGGTTTTTGCAGCTACAGACCTAGGAAATTTTACTGACATCTTCAGCCAAGAAAAGAAACTGAGTTTGGTTGCCTCTGTGTTGCAATTTAGGGGAATAAAAGTATTTTACCTGGTATGGTTTTATTTAATTTTTACTAATACAGTTTTCCTGCTTTCATTTTGTCTTTCTTCTTTTCTTAACTTTACTCTTTTTACATTTTTCAAACTGAACAGTAGAGGAAATTATACCTCCACCCCTCCAAAAAACTCTGTCACTGAGGTTACTTTTGTTCTAGTTCATGATTACAAATATGGTGATGTCTCATTTATATATACCTGGTGCTGTTACTTCACAGTTGAGTTACCTGATGTTATTTTAGTAGGTTAGATTTCTTTGGTGTGTTTGTCTAACTCTGAAGCTCTTTGGTCTGCAACTCTGAGCTTTGAATAATTCTGATGTAATTTGTTTGCTCTTGAATTACTGAAATACAGTTTCATTCCTTATTCTGATACTTTTTATTTTGCTATATACATTATATGTAACTCTTTTGATATGTAATTTGTTTTGTTAGAAATACTGGGACTTTTCAGACTTCATCTTGTTTCCCCTTTACATTAGGTGTCACTATACCATTTCAGTAACTTTAGGGAGTGGCATTGGTTTTGACATAGAGGAAAAATCCAGATTTAGAAAATAATTAGAAGCAGGTGGTGTAGTAGTAATTAAACATGGCAATGCTGCCTTGTGGACAGTGTTCTTGCCATGGAATGTGTTTAAGAAAGTGCAATTGTCTAGATCAGTGCAGCACTGTTCTGGAGTCATGGTGTGGGGTAGAGTACAAGCTGATGTACTGGTCTGGGGGTCAAAGGCAGGATTTGCTACCTTGGTGCCCACTTGTCAAGTTATAAGTGAAGCTGTTGCCTCTCCTGTCTGCTCAAATGTGTGAGGTCAGTTAACACCCCTCCAGTGGATTATCTCCTTCCTTCCTAATCCCTGCATGTTACAGATGCAGTTTTGCCAGGCTCTGTAATCCCCACATGTCCTTGTAACAGTTATGCTGCCAGCCAGACTCACTGAGCCACTCTCCTTCACTAATGTCATGTGGTGAATGCTCCCAGGATTTGTGCAGGTGGCTCCTATAAGCAATGCCAGTCCCAGAGAGGGGCTGAGTTGAGCCAGTGCTGTGTACTTTAACTTGGCATTTCAGAGATTTGAGCATTACCAAGTACAGCATTTTGGAAAGGCATGAGAAGGTACTGGGGGGGTAAAATGGTGAAAGTTGTCAGAAAGTTGAAATTGTTTGCCAGTGTTGTAAAATTCATCATAAAACTTAGCACATGGTAAAAATGGGTCCTTTGTGTAAAAATCTGCATATAGTTATCTTGTTGGAGATGCACTGAGTTATCTGACTTCTGACATGGGCTTTAAATTTACTTTTCATTCTTAAGCTCTCAAGAGTTAAAAGGTGTTAAACATGTTTAGATTGTTATGAAAGATTTACATTAACTTCTGAGATCCTTTGTAACTGCTCTTAAATTTAATACTTATATGAGTTGTGTAGAAGAATTTATTTATCCATCAGAGTTCATCTTACCATTTTCAGTATCTTTGCTTAGTTCTTGTTTGCTAATAACTGTGTTTCAGTCTTGGGGTTGTGAAGGTTTTTTATGTTGGTTAATTATTATTATTTTTATTATAATACTTTTAAGTGTTTGGAAAGCATACATAGTCCAAACATTCTCAGATATCATAATAAAATCAGGTAATCTTTTGGACTGCTTTATACTGCAAGAACAATCCCCACCCACCTAAAAATTTTAAAAAATATATTTCTTTTTGAATTTATGCAAAATAAAAAGGCTCATATACAGCCTATTTGACTGTCATGGTTTGAAATTGCCCCCCCTGGGAGCCGGGGGGCCTAGAAGTGGTTGGGTGCCAGGGCAGTCAAAACAGCTTGAGAATGGAGAAGAGTTTCAGGCTGGTGGCCATCTGTAAACAGGAAAGAGGATTTCAAATATAATTATTATTATTATATAATTATATTTAGTTGCTCTTATATTGGTAATTTAGTTGATACAATTGTCTGGGTTTTTGTTAGGGTTAAAGAATAAGCTAATAGTTTGTCAGAAGCCTTTCTGAGTTACACTGGGGTTACAAATATTTATCTTAAAGAAATAAAAATTAAATTTGCTAAATTTAATTTACTGAATTACTTCTTTCAACAACATTTCTGGTAAGCTGGAATATAGGCTTTTAAGAGTCCTATCCTGGGACCAAAAAGAGTGGTATTGTAATGACCTCTTCCTTTGTTCTTTTATCTGATTCAGGCCACACAATTATGTGCAGGGACTATTGACGTGATCCCAAGTGTTTGTTCTTGCATTAAATTGTGTGTTGCAGAGAGAAGTCCATGCTTAGTTGAAAAATTTTCAAGTGGTGGATAATTTACCATAATCTTTAAAGTTTTATCAGTTGCTAATTATGTGTGTTTGCACCACTCTGCTTTTTCTTTTTTCTTCTTAGAGACTGTTTGCACTGAGTACGTTTTTGCTTTTCTTGGGCACAATGCTGAAATTCTTGCTGAGCTTGATTTCTGGACTCAACATTGCTGCATATGATACCTGTGCATTATGTGGATGTTTGTCATTATGGGGATTGTTCAAATAATTAGTAAATCTACACCCTAATATTTAATGGGGGATTTTTATTCAAATTGCCCTTGCATAGACTAAGTATCTCTTACAGTCTTAGAGGATTATATTTGTTGCTTGACATAAGCAGCAAATTCAAATTTTCTATATACCTATGACCTTTAATTCAGAAAAACTTTCTGACCTTTGATTCTGAAATCAATCATACATACTATTTACTTAAAAAACTAACAAACAAAAGACAAAAAAACAAAAAAGAAACCTCCAAACTGTCTTAAGATGCTCTTGGCATGGTTTATTGCTTCTGTTCCAACACAGAAAGGACTTCAAGAGCCCTTTAAAGATTGTGATTGCATAAGGTAATTTTATTAAAAGCTGATTAATATGATTGTGGAGAATGTGAATATTGTTTCAGAATGCCTGTGCATTTGTGACACTAGAGAGTGTCCAAATAGTCTGATCATGAGAAGACTTCTTTAATTTTTACTAAGAAATTTGGAGCGTCTGCATATTCTTATGTGTAAGAATACAAAAAAAGTGGACTTAAACTTCCAAAGTATCAAACTGCAAGAATCTTTGTTTCCCTCTTTTGACATTATTGGGATCTGTAATGCAGTCTAGAACACAGTGTCTGGTTTTTTTTGGTTTTGGTTGGTTGGTGATTTTTTTTTTTTTTGGGTGCGTTTTATTTTGGGGTTTATGGGGTTTTTTTTATTGTTTAATAATACCCTTGCTCCTGGGTAGATTAAAGTAACTTTGATGGGCACCACTTTATAGACATCTCAAAAAAAGCAGCATGAGAATGTGTAGTTCATAAGAACATGCTGTGCTTACAAACTGTAAGAGTGCGATGCTTTTTAAATGTGTTGTAAATGACTCAGTTTTATCATGCAGCTTTCTTTTTTGCTGTTCTTTCTTCTTCATCATCTCATCAGGACTCACTAATATTGATACCTCAAGCTACTAAGATATAGAGAAGTAGTTTTTTTCTGAATGTGGGATTCCTTTACTAAAATGCAACAAATGATCTGAAGCTCAAGACAGATAGGTCAGATAAGCCTTATAAGCCTGATTTATTTTCTGGCATAAATCAGACTGGATAAAGAGTGAATTTGCTTTGCATAGACATGTGCTTACCTGATCATTTGGATTGTTGAGCAAAGTCTTCTTTCATTCTGGATTGAGTTTGTTTGGGGCACAGGGACTTTCGAAGCATATATGACTTTTTTTTTTTTCCTTTTTTTCTTTTCCAATAGAATTAGAAATAGTCTGACAGGAACTAAGATGAAAATTCAGTCTAGACCAGAATCCTGTTTTCAGATGTGGTCAACAATCAGTACTAGTAACAGTGTAAGAAAAAGTGTATTTATTGGTGGAAGACTGTTACTTAAATACCTGAAAATCAGTATATATTTCCCTGTGGTGATACAATTGCAAAGCAAGAGCCTTTCATAAGATGCAAAAGTTTTAAGTTCAGTTACACGGAGTGATTTGCATTGGTTCTGACCTGGGGGACCTTCTAATGGACTTGATGATCTTAAAGATCTTTTCCAACCTGAATGGTTTCCTGATTGTATGAAAAATCATTCTTAACCAACCTTCTCTGTTTTTGTTCAATTTATGCGCATAGGCGCTGCTGTGCTAAAATGTAACATTTTTACTTTGCAACATGAATTAATCCCTAAAGAAAAAATATCAATTACATGAGTTTCTTACAATAGTGTATAGAAGGTACACATATACAGTTATGTTTGTTTTGAGATGTTGAAATATGTAGTTTTACTGTGCCCACACCAAGAAAATATTTACCTTTTAATTACTTTTCAATCCATGTCAGTTGTGCACAATTTCTCCAAGAGACTGTCTGTAAATCCTACCAATTTGGAGTGCTCAAAATCAGTACTCCAGCTCTAATCAAGATTAAAACTCTGAATTTTTTGACTAAAACCCACATGTATTGTAAAAACCCTGGGCCATCTGTATGATCTATGCATATGTTTAGATGCCAGGCATTTACTAGTTCATTTAGATGTGCATAAAACAATTTGCTGTTCATTCTGGTTTTAGTTTTATTTGATCAAGAGTGTGTTAATCAGGTAATATCAAGTTTATTGGTTTATCTTGTGGCTGCAGATACACAATCTTGTACTCTTTAGGAGATTGGTATCATTTTGTCAGACACAGATCCCAGTAGCAGTCACCAATCAGATGGTTTCTGTTAGTTGTTTTTTTTGCCTCATGTTTGAAATGGCCCTGTAAATGAACAGAGGCAATTAAGTATGAACCAATACAATGCAAATATTTTTTGTCAATTCTAGGTATTGATTGAATATTTTAAACGTCAAACTGTAGCTAAGGATCTGTTGCAGATTTAAATCACTCTGATGATGCTGTTCATTTTCTTATGTGTTATGCAACAGCTTGATCCCCAGTTGTTAATCTCTTTGTTGTCTTGAGAGCTCGAAATTTGCTATAAAGACATTGGTATGTGCCTGTTGGCATCATTTTGTGCCCCTTAAACTGTGTTCCAAAGTAAAATACACAAGTACTCTTAGTACTGGCTTCCCATAACTGGGGAATCAATTAGATATAATTAGTAGAAGCTCTTTGGACTCCACAGTTCCTACTTTGTTGTTTGGTGATCGTCATTGCAATTTAGTCTGCTTGTAAAGGGATGTTTGATTGGAAATCTTTAAAACACTTTCTCATTTAAGACAGTTCATGAAAACCTTTGTCATTGAAGGTAACTATCTCCTCCTTTACTCAATATCTGTACCTTTTGTTATGCCTCTTTTCACTTCATGCTGAATATGGGAACGGTTACTCCCAAGTTCTACTAGTGCATGTGCTTCTTTCTATCCCTCTTCCGTATGCATCTTCTTTTTAGTTTAATCTCTGATTGCCACAGAAGTAACAGCATATGCTAAAATCAAATCAGATTTTTCTCACAAGCATAATATTTCCTAATATTCTTTCCTGATATTTTATTTTCAGACTGTCTAGTTAGTGACTTGTGCTTCTGTGTTCCAAATCTCAGCTGAGAGACTAACATTTCTTGGTGCAGATCATCAAGATACAATTGTGTATCTGTACAAAATTATCCAACGTAATTCTGTCATATTCAGGAGGGCAATTAATTGTTATTTCCAAGTCTGTAGGGGCATGCTTGCATATGTTTTTTTCTTTCTTCCGCTTGTATCTGAACAACCAGTGCGTATCAAGTTTCATTGACTTGGTGGGAACCCAGAGCAATGAGTTCTGAGAATTCTTGTACTACATCAATGTCATTCAGGCTGCATCTACATTCCAGTAGGAGACTTGCGTGGCATGATACTGTTCCCATGACATTGCCTTTTCCAGTGCTATCATTTATACTGGTTGACAAGCAGTAAGTGTTATGTTTCTTTCTGTAATTTTTTTTTTTTGCATGCCTCCTGTTCCAAAAAATCTAAGATTTATATGTTGCAAGCTGTCTTACTCATCTGATGAAAACATAAAGAAATAGTCTGCAAGAACAGCAGAACAGCAATTGTAGACATTTCCACTGTTTTAAAAGTTAGGGCTGTGCTGAAACAAACAGGGACTTCAAAAGATGAAACAGTTGCTGTTATTTTGAGTAATTTTGATAGTTTTAAAATACAAGTGTTTGCATCAGCTTTTTAAAAATTTGGTAAGGACTTTAATCTATATTTCTGATTACTTTAAGGAAAAACTCATTACAGAACAATTACCCAGACAGTGCAAAAAAGAAATCATTTAAGTGTATTTTCTGGACAGTTTGGTACTTTACTGTAGGTTATTTAAACAGGCTATATTGAAATCTTTTCATAACATTGTCTTGTATAATAGCCTTGGTACAGCTATTTTCAAGCTACTTAAATTCTTGAGCTTGTTATCTTCATCTTTTATCTTCATTGGAATAGATTAGTAAGACCAGTCTTGTACTTCTCTGTTTTAAATATTGATTGTTGTCACAGTCTTTTCTGAAATATGTTCCTACATCTTTTTCATTTCTCTATTGGATCTCACTGAAATGTGGCACATTTTTGTCTTTAGTTTTCAAGGTTTATTAGGTCCTGTCTCTGCTTACTGTCCTTGAAATCTCTCCTTCAGAACTCGCATACTAAATGACATCTCACGTGGAGTGTTGATTTCCATTAACTCCTTATTGAATTGCTCAAGACAGTGTTACCTGTGAGGGTCTCACAAAGCTGCCATTTACTTTTTAGAATTTATTTGTATTCTCCTTTTCTTTGTTCCACAGTAAACAGCACCTCCTACCCTCCATGAAAAATAGTCCCAAAAATGGAGAGGGGTTGGAAATAAATCCTTATGTTCACTGCACTGAGACTTCTATCTACCACAATGATCAGAATGTCTTATCATTTCCTTATAATCTTTATGTTAGCATCTCTATACTTTGCAGTTTTGGTTGTAGATGATTTGTATTTTGGTTTTGGGACTGTATGGTCCTGACTTTCTTTCCAAGGCTTTTGAAGAAATCCTTTCCTACAAAATCAAGGCACTTTTTCCAAAGTCAGTTTTTTGGGGAGAATGTGTGGTCTCGTTTATGTATTGGAACAGAAGGGATTCCCTGTGGTACAGAAGTACATTGTAGGCATGGAGAAATAGCTTATCAGGCATCCCTTAGCTCATGGCTGTAAATGTTCAGGAATTGTCAATATTATTAAATCAGCCAGCAACAGTTTTGTTGGCATTGTTGTCAGCTCAGTGGAATAACTTTTTTTTTTGTGACCAGTTTAAGTATGAAGTACATCTAAGAGCAGAAGGAATTCTGAAGGCACAACTTAGTCTCATCAGAATTAAATTGTAAGTGAAAACATACAAGCTAACTTATTTCTGTTGTTTACTGTTATTTGTGCATTGCTGAGGTTGCTGAAATTTTCCCTCAGCATTCATACAAGCTAAATTTTGCCTAAGTCTGTAGGAAGTAAAAAATTTTCTGAATATTTTTAATTTGAGAAAGAGGTCAAAACCAGATGTCATCTTAACATCACTGAGGCCTTCTGATGCTATTTACTAGTAATTCATCCAGAGGATACCAGTTAAGTCAAGAATGCTGCTTGGTGGAGGAATACAGCTTAAAGCAGAGAATCAGTTGCATAAGAGGAAGGTTTCTTATGTGAAAGTACAGTAGACAGCTCTCCTCTTACAGGTTTGTTTTTTTATTTCTCAAATGCTGCATAATTTAATATTTCAGGCAGGAGACTCCAACAGAACAGTGAAACTATGGCATTGTACACTACCAGTCTAAATAATACTCAAATCTTTCAGAAATCCTACTGTTTTTTCAAAAAGAGTATGATTTTATTTCACTATGTAACTGATTTTATAATCTGGTAAATGCAGTGTACGTTCTCTTTCATTTGTTTTCGTAGGTAGCTAGCTCCCCCTTTCTTTTCTGTGTCTAGTTTAGAACAGTCAGATTTTATCCTGTTACATTGATTATTTATTTAATATAGCTCCATCTGTCCCAGTTATCTGTAATTGTTTAAAAACATTAATGAATGAAGTTCCAGAACACTGCGAGGAGGAAAATATTTTATATTTAAATGTGGAGAAGCTCTGGGTTTTCAAATATATGCCTTAAAGAAATAACTCCCAAGTCCTGTTGTAATGTGGTTTAAATGATGTTAACTTTTTCTCCAGGGCATTTTGATTATTAGTATTGGAAGAAAGGGTGAAAAGTGCAGTGGTGGTTGGAGAATATTAAGTGACATCACTGCAAATCGATATTCACTTAAGTAATTTCCTCAGCATCCATGATTGAGAGATGCTGGAGACAATATAATGAACTGGATGCTTGGTTCAACCCAGTAGACCATTTACAACTAGACAGATAAGATTTTCCTCTGATTGGGGGGAAAAAAGAGAGGAGATATATAAACAGTAACCTTTTATTCATTTTGTAAAGATTCCAAAACATTTGTATTAAGTATTGCAGGTTTCTACATTATAGAAACTGGTAACTGTAATATATAGAGTCAAAATTAGAAAAAAATTCTGTAATTTACCTCTTTTCAAATGTGGGAGATTTTAGTGGTTGGTTTGTTTTTTGTTTTAGTGTGGTATCTACTACTGTATGTCTAGTGTTATCTTTTTTGAGACTCTAGTCTCTGCATGTGAGAGGTCATATACACATACAAAATGTTACCTCTGTGTGACTCCAGCCATGACACGGTTAATATGCTGTTCAAAGAAATGTAGCATCAAGTAGAAATTCACTCCCTTAAAGAACATGCTGGGGGGATTAAGCTCATCTCTTAATGAAATAAAATGAATTTTTTCGGTTACCAGCAACAAAATCTGAGGTCAGTCAATAAAATGCTCCTGCAGTTGTGATGGCAGTGAAGCAATGAATGTTTCTGCAGTAATTGGAGTTAAATAAGGATAGGCTGTATTGAAGAGAGAGCATTCTAGAGGTGTATGGAATAGCAGGAAAGGTAAACTCCTTTTTAGCCTTTTGCTCTAAAAAGGACGCCAACAAAACATTAAAATGAAGTCGGCAAACTGACTTCATGGTACAACATATAATGAATTTTTAGAAGCGAATCTTCTGGAACTATCAAGGCCAAAAGTTTCAAAGAAACCTTCAAGGACCTGGTGGAGTATAGAAAAGGTTTCCTACTACAGGAGTCTTTTCCTTTGCTCTTGTGTATTGTGCTCAGATTTTTCTCGCTCATCTTTCCACCATTTCTCTTTGGTGGTGTAGTTCTTCTGACAGGTATGACAACGAAGAGAAATTCAGGAGGTTATGTACTGAAGTCTTCATATGTGGATTAACTCCCCTTCTCAGGATGTGCAGTGGCAATGAATAAAACATTAGCCGGGTATGTTCACCTAATGATCAGCCCTTGGCCATTGGCATTCAGTGTTTCTGGTTGACTTTAGCAGTTGGCATCCACTGACAAGAACAGACTGGTTTTTACAATACCTTCTTTGGTGTTCTCTTAAAGTCAAAAAGATCTCTGCAAACAATTATTCTTTCTATATTTGTATGCTGGTCTGTTCCATGACAGAAGAAGATGGGAGACAAGTGTTCTGGGCAGAGGTCCTATAGCCATATGTGTAATGCCACTAGAACCTCCTGGTAAATACCAACTAAACTGAAGGTTAGGTGCATGAAATACAAGGTGCTGTATGTAAAGGGTAATAAGTATGTATTATAATTATATATATGTAATGGTAGTTTGGTTGTAAATGATAACATAAAAATGCCAGTTGCTAACAAGATGATTCAGCACACTTAACATTTTTCATCCACATCCATGTGTGTTTCTTTAAAATACCATTTGTTAAAAATAATTCTACAGATTATTTGCAGAGAAGATGGAGACAGAGGAATTAGAGGCCAAGGCAATGTTGGGGGAGAAGGAGATGAGAAAGGGGTGGGGGTAATGGGGTCAAACTCCCATTGCTTTAGCTACAGGTGTTACACATGGGCAGGTCTGTACCGCTACTGAATAACCGGAGCCTGCACAGAAATGTAGTCATCAGCATTTTAATGTGGTCATAGAAGAAATCAATAGAATTCCACGATTCATTATCAGAAACAATTCCATTCATAAGAGAAAAGCGCTTTAGTTTTACAGGACACTGGTAAAACCTTATATTCTTTCTAGTTTGGGTTATTTGTTTTCAAATTAGGCACCGAACTTACGGGACTTGAGTCACTTTGAGGTGATGTTTCATTGATGCAGACCTCTTTATTAGTTGAGTGTGTATTTACTGTTTGCCATAGTACCTCTTCACCTTCTTTGCTTCTCCATTCCTGAAACTATTTCTCAGTTCGGTGGAATTCCAATGTATTTGAATGTGGGTCGGTACAGCCATTTACTCGGTTGTTTTGCTGTTTATTTTGCTATCTTTAAAGTATGACAGTGTTCATTTTTATATTTTATAATATTTTTATATTTTTAGTGTAATAGTTTGAAGTATATCTAGATCGTTTTCTTGTAAATAACTTTTTCCTTAATATCAAATTTGAACTTATTACAAAGTAACCATTCTTCCTTATGTTTGTGTAGGGGAAAATGCAGTGTTGCACTTCTGAATGAGACAGAATCTGTGCTGTCATACCTGGAGAAAGAGGTAATATATGATTTCTATTTGGGTAAATATTGTAATGGGTTTGGTCTTTTACAGCTGTATTTTTAACAAATGGGCAAACAGTACTTTGAAAATCTTTTCTTGAAGGATAGGTTAGAAAAATTTTGTTGTTGAATACAGTGATTTAAAAAGATTATTTGATAAAATCTTAATTGACACTCTGAAAAGATATGTTTGTATTTAGAAAATAATTAATTTGAAGTAATTTATGTGGTATCTCACAGAAGAAAAATATACAGATGTTTTCCTGTAGCAGATACTTAAGGGAGAATTCACATGGCTTTTTTTAATTTTTAATACTTGGAAAGTATTTCCTCAGCTTTCATTTCCTGTGGAAAGTACTTAGGATGCCTAGCTTTACCAGAAGGGAAGAAAATACCCCAAGAACTTGAAAGATAATTGCAAAATATAGTGCAAAATGCCTTTAGAATAAACATATTTTTCTTTGGAGTTTCTTGATATAACATCAGGCAGACAGTGGTTTTAAACTGAAATTAGGATGTCTTTATTTTTCAATTTCTACACCAAAACCACTGATAATTGGTAAAAATGTTTCTGAAAACAGGACTTGCACTGTACTTTAGGTACTGTACCAGATTTGCCAATACCTATTTTTATGTCTGAGAAGGTTTACACAGTGTTTAATGAGTTTGGAGACTAATTTATCATGTGAAGTCAATATAGTAGAGATACTTATGAGTGGAAACATATTAAATTCAGAAAAAAGTTAACATTTTTTTTCCATTGATATATTTTTGTGTATGAATCTTTTCATTATTGCTCAGTTCTGAAATAAGTCCTAGCAAAGACAGAAGCTTTGATTACCCTTTTAAAAGCACTCATGAAACATCTGTGTTATGTAAAAATGGGATTTATGTGCCGAACCTGGGTTCTGTAAAGTGTGCAAATTTTCAAAAGGAAATATTAAAACTTCAGTTTTAAAGAGTATTATGCTGTTGCAAATGTGTCTTCTTTTTTAGGATACTTTTTTTTATTCACTGGTATATGATCCATCACTGAAAACGCTTTTAGCAGACAAGGGAGAAATCAGAGTGGGACCTAGATATCAAGCAGATGTGCCAGACATGCTTGCAGAAGGTAAATACAAGATCTTTGATTAGTGAAAAAAGTAAAAATTCTTGTCTTGCAATATTGCTCATGCTGACTCTTGAACTAAACTGGTACATAGAGGCAGAGAAAGTAAAATGGTAGGTCTGAGGAAATTCATGAATATTGCTAGATATCAGAAAGAAAGAAGGAAAGGGTAATTCAGTAGCTGTTGAAAAGACAATGTCCATTTTCAGTTTGTGCATAATGCAGTTTAGGCATTTGATAATTGCATGGTCTGCTTAGTTCTTTAATATAGGCTGCACAGAGAGAAGATTTTATGTAATAATAATACAGTAGTGAAATAAGTGAAAAATAAATTTCTTCTCTTCTTTTTAAACAGACTATGCATAGAGGATATTTCTTCATGTCTTCTTATTTTAAAATACTGTCTTTAATCAAAGCATCTTGTCTGTTTTGTAGCATGTTTGAAACAAATGTTTTTAGCCTTGGCATAGCTTTAAAATCGCTGATGATTTTTAAATTTTATATTATTTATTTATAATCTAGCACTACTACCTGTACCTTAGTATTTTGCTACATGGGAACTGTTATTTTAAACAAAATTTCAAATACAATATTTATTTAGTGTTTGGATGACATTAAAGAACCGTGAGCACCTGTGTCTTATGTCTGCAGTTATATTTACTTAGTAAATTTTAAAATGAGTTGGTTTCATCAGCGTAATTCCCACTCTATATTGAGTGCTAACAAAAGAAGAAAGCTTCCTCAGAAGCATCCAGATGTAGATAATACTATTTTCAAGAATCTTGATATTTATTCCTTAATGAGAAAAGATTATGTGAGAAGAGTATCACTTGCAATAAGTCCAAGGAGTTCTGAATATATATATTTGTAACCTTAAATGTGTTTTCTGTTCATTGTGGGCTGCTTTTTTTTTTTGCTGTATACTTTTTTAATTAAAAACAAGCCATTATTTCCAATTTCTACAGAGCTTATTTAATAAACGTATGAAATGAGATAATTTTTATAAAACAAGAAGAATTTGATTTCTGGCAAATGGCAGATTATTTTACCATGAATGGTCTCTAGTAGATCACCTACATTATTATTTTGACTTTTAATAACCAGAAATAAACTATAAGAAGTCATTTCCAGATTTGTTTATAAGGTGTACACTGCTATTCTTGCTGTAAAACGTACCTGTCATAAAGAAAAAAATATTTATGTAGACATTCATATGCTCAAGAGGAAAGCTTGCCGGAGGGCTAAAAGAAAAGGACTATCTCAGTGTGTGTATCAAGTAGCCAGGAAGTACTGATGTGATTCTGAAGTAGTTGGTTGAACTGTAAGGTTTTCAGGATAAGCTGGGGTTGTCTGCCAGACAGGAAGTCTTTTCCTGCTGAGTTCTGCTTACTTAAATTACTAAAGAAAGAGCCTAATTATGAAATAGTGAATATTACATATAAAGTAAATGTTTTTTCTGTTGAAATTTTAGTTATTTGATTTTTTTTTCCTAAAGTTAAATTCCATATTTATTAAAAAGTGAATTACTAAGTTCTTATGGAGCTTAACATTCTGTGTTAAATACTTAATTTAGTTAAATGAGTAGATCATCTCTCTTACATCATGAACACACGATTTCACTATGTTACTGTCTTCTTTTTCTCACACCCTGTTAATCCCCAAAACGCAATAAGTGATGCAGTTTTCTTGCTGTCTTTAGAAGGAAATAATAATCCATCAAAGTTTAAAAACACCAAGCCCACAAATCAAGGATCTGTTGGTACACAGAGCACTGGAGCGGGTTAGCTGGATTAATCTGCAGTTATTTCAAGTGGATGGTGGAAAAAAGGATTTGGTTTTAGGAGGATAAAAATGTCTGAATTATGGTAGTTTTGACTGATTGTTATCTAAGTGTTTCCATAGCCCTCTGACCTCCAGGGAAAACCAAAAGATGATTCAGCTGTTGCTGTTTCTTTATGTAAGCTGATGGCCTGGAAGCTAATCCATTCACTGTCAAGTCTTTTCATTCATGAAAACAAATCTAAATGATTTTTAAAATTAATAGAGTAAAAATAATTATATTTGGATTTTATGGGATTTTGTGAAGATTTTGAATCTTTATGTAGATTTCAGCCTGTACTGTTAGAAGTGGATAATGAACTGTATCTCCAAATTTTTATGCTATAATGTATGACTCTTTAAAACTAAAAGTTAGAGCAAATCATCTTATATCAAAAGAAAAAATTTAGACAACTTCAAGTCAATTAGGAAAAATCAGGTTTTATATCATCTAATAATAGTATAGTATAAAGAAAGAGAAGACACTGCTAAATTTATTCACACATAAAATTTGTCCTCTAATGTAAAGGAAGAATAACTTTTTGAAGGTGATTGATAGGTGTATTTTATGTTTACAGAAAATCCCCAAACTCATTTAAAAAAAAAAAAATTAAAAAACCTGAAGATTCACACACCATCAGTTGTTATATTTTCAAAGTTACTGACATATAAATCCAATTCAAATGACTGAAGACACACCAATTCTGCCAGTTCAGATTCCAGAAGACCAGTCACAACAGGGCTGAAAAATAAAAAAAGAGTCCTGGAACCACTAAGTTATTTTGATGTAAATACGTTGATGTATTCTAATAGATTAAAAATTCAAATTGCTTGCACTTTTTCCATACCATGATAACTTATGTTCTGTCTGAATGGACTACTGGTTTTTTGGTGATGATGGGGTTTTCTTAGTGTTTATTGGAGAAATATATGCATTTTTTTGTAGGAATAGATTTTTTTTTTCCATGCATTGATGTTACCATTTTTGTGTTATTGAATAAAATGTTCTCCAAAACCGGGTGTTTAGGCTTTGGATAATGCAGCATACCTTTTTCCCCCTGCCCCATGGGTGTATTGGATAACTTTATATTTCTCTTTAATTTTTGAAATGAAAAGAACTTTCATTTACTTTCAAAAGACAAACAGTTTTATTAAAATCAATATGCATAATGAGATATTCCAGATTCAACTGTTTTTCCACTTTAGAGATGTATTGAATCATAAATTCTTTACACAATTGCAGTAAACAAGTATAAACAAAGTTAAAATTTGGTTCAAAATGCATATACCTTGTATTTCTTTGCCCCTTTTGTTTGTAATGGTTTAGCTAAATCACCTAGATCACACATTTAGTGAAGACTGTAACTTTGGAGAGAGACCAGACCAGATTGCTTTGAGCAGTCTCTTACCACTTTTGTTATCAACATCCTTGGGAATAAAACGTGGGAGTAAAAGTTGTCAGATTTGAATGATGTTATGGTTGTGTGAAACCCTTCCTTCCCCCCAGTGCCAAGTGTTCCAGTTTGTCTAGACTCTAGTTTGAAGATTGAGTTTTTAGTTTCTTTTAAGACACTAGAGAACAGGAGACTGTGTTCTACAGCATTGACTTAGATTTTGCCTAATAGGATACTGAAGAAGGTCCTTTGTTTTAAAAACACTTTCTTCAGTGGCTTATTCTGTGGATGTAGCAGTTTATTTTCAAATCTGTTACCCCACACTGGAGACATTCTCCTCATCTGTGCAAAGCAAGAATAAAAAGGTTTCTCTCTGAGAACCAAAAGCATGAATTTGGACAAGCATCTTCTTTCAAGCATCTCTACAGTACAGGAGCAAGGTACCCAGTTCTCTGCATGTGATAGCCAGAAGCTGCTGTCTGGTGCATGCACCTACTGTATTTAAACAACAGCTTCTAAAATGTGTGACTAAGTTCAGCAAACAAAACTGAAAACCCCAAACAAGCAAGAAAAAAACCTATAGAGTTTTGCTTTGGGCGAGTAATTATTACCATTGTTATTTGGTTACAAGGCGTACTTTTATAAATTGTTCTGAAAATGATCAAATTCTTGTCACCTTTAACAGCTTTTATTTAGTCCTGTTTTGTGTACAGGGAAATTCCACCAAGACAAATCAGTTTAGATACATGGTAGACTTTTATGTAACATTGATTTTTATTTTTTTTTTCCCCCTCATCTCACAACTTTAAAATCCAAATGTTTTTAAATTCTGGCGTTTCAACCAGTATGGCTCAGCAGTGGAACTACTGACGCAGTGGCAGGTTGTCTTACATGGTTCACTAACAAGCAGAGAATGACAGAGAAAAGTGCTGGCATAGCATTAAGGATATCATTTAGCAAGTAGGATAATGCTTAAGAATGGGAGTAAGTGGGAATTTTTTGCTCTGCAGGATTTCATGTAATGCGTAATAGTTTCTGTCATATGCCTGCACTGCTCTTTCTGCCTCCTGCATGCTATCGCAGGCCTAATTGTAGTTGTCACAAAATGTCAACGCGCTTACACAAAGTAAAATGCACGGCAGCTTAGCTAAACAAATACAGTCAAAGTGGTGTTGCAGATAGGGAAGCCAATTGCTTACAGTAATCTCAGTAATTTCTTAAGTAATGCTTACTTTCATTTATTCATAGGGTTGTGGAGAGGCTGCAACAAAGGCAAAAAAGGCCAATAATTGTTTCTCTGTCAAACCTCTATTAAAACTTCTGCAGCAAAAGATATTTTCTAAATAAACCTAACAAAAAACTTTATGTTGACTGCTTTGTTGTCATGATATGGAAGTCTAGTGAAACTATTTGCAGTAATACTCTGTCTAAAAATACCCCAACCAAACTAAAGAAGTACTAAATTGTATTTTCAAGAAAGCTAATACAATTTATAGTAACTATTTCCTATTATTTAAAATAAAGCTATTAATTGTAGTTCATCAGAATAAATTTTCTGATGTTACATTTGCTTTGTGAAGCAATAATGAATGAACCATTTGTGTACTGTTGTGTAGAACAGTCCTGTTAGGCAATGTAACATGGTTGAGTGTTGAAATCATTTTCAAAACTTAGCCCACCACTATAGGAACAACCATGCTGAATCATACCATCTTCTGTCTATCCATGCAGAAGATCTTGCCTCTTGTTATTTCTTAGTTTTGTTAAATCTTATTTAAAGCCCATTAGAGACCCAATAAGCTGTCACCTTGAGCTTCCTTATGTATCTCTATGATCTTTTTGAAGAACTTCAGTAATTATGTGAGGTGTGATTTTTCTTTTTAAAAGGCCTGCTGATCTGTCCCTACTAATTTGGCTAGTATAGCTGTGAGCCTTGACAATGCTTAGTTGTCCACATTCCCTCCTTCACACCCCTAGGTATAAAACAAATGGATTAGAGTTCATGTGACACTGTTACTAGTTGTTGTATCCCCGAGATCTTGTAGAAATTTTGAGAAGATGCTTGTCCAAACTCAAGTAACTTGTTACTGTTCATATTGTATAATGGTTCTTTGACCTCTCCTACAGATGCTTCATTTTAAGGTAGATCTTGTAGCTCTCTTCATGAAGCATGTGAACATCTGCAGTTTTGTGCAATCATCACAAATGCAGAAAACCAGTTTAATTTCTCTTCCACCTTGAACTTCTCTTGCTTCCTTTTTAAACAGATCACATTGTCAAGGTCTTGGAACGTTAGGTAGTCTGTCGACCTTTTAATTCTATTGATGGTCTGAGAAGATTTTAGTCATTTGAATGCTCTCTGAAATTTGGATAATGTTGTAGCAAATAGGAGAATGAAAGTAGAGTGACAAGAAAAAAAAATTAACCCCACATCTGCTAATGTGTCTGACTCACAAAGCCTATTTTTCCTTTGTGGTATGAGATGCCAATAATTTTTTCTGAGCTGAAGGGAAAATTATAGCATATGAAGGTGCTTTTATTCATATATTTCATAAATGTATGAAATTTATTTGGGTATGAAGGAGCTGAGAGGAGCAGCTCTGTGGGAAAGGCCCTGGGATACAGGCAGACAGAAAGAGGATGTAAGCCAGCAGTGGGCTCTGGTAGTGAAGGTGACCATCTGGCACACAGCCAGTAGATCAAGGCAAGTGGTCATTCCCCTTTACTGATCCCATCTAATTACTGCATCCAGGTTTGGGGCCCTCAATATGGGAAAGCTATTTGTAAACTGAAGTAAGTTCAGTGGAGGCTGTCACACTTGTTAGGGCTGGAGCACTTGTCCTGCAAGGACAGGCTGAGGGAGTTGAGCTTGTGCAACTTGGAGAAAAGGTGACTTCACAGCAGGAGACCAACAGCAGCCCCCCAGTGGCTGGAGGGATATTGCTGAGAAAACAGACAGGTTCTTGACAGGGGTGTGTAGTGGGAGGATGGGATAAAGCTGTCATAACTTTCAATAAGAGGTTTAGAATGGTCATGAGCATAATTTTTTTTTCCCATGAGGATGGTCAGATGGTGGAGCAAGTACACAGGGAGGTTGTGTCCTTAAAGGTGTTCAAATTCCAAGAAAATACAGCTCTGTTTGATCTTACAGCTGAATCTGCTTTGAGGAGGAGTTTAGGCTAGAGACCTCCTGAGATTTCTGACATGAAAAAATCCTACTATTGTGCTCCAGCTTAACAACCTACTGAGGAGATTCAGACTATGGTCTTCTGCCTTTTATCCTGGGGAAGTGTGTCTTTGTAGAGAAAGAGTTGGGACTGGAAGTTTACCTCTTAGTAAACAGGCATGTGAGTGGACAGTTGTTTAATCAAAATACCCACACTTCAAAGATGATCTTAGAATGCATCTTTTTCTGTGCTTACCTACATTCATTTCAGTAAGAGAAGCTGCAAGAGAAACCTGAAACTGCTACTTAGTCACCTTCCCTCCAATGACGACGCTGAGTAGTAGATAACTTCTTTCTGTGTGTTCAGTCAATGTCATTAGCATGCTCAAGTTTCAGCTGACTTTTCCATAAAGACTTGAGACAATATGTTGAGCTTTTAGCAAATCTTAGTCTAAAAATAAAAGGAACACCTGAAGATTAGGAACTGCAAGCACTAATGTTAAGCTAACAGCATTAATACCTACCAAAAAGTTTTCAGTATAATTAGATTATAATACTGCAATATAGGAAAACGTATAACATATGCATAGTATGAGTCACTTAACAGAGCAGCTACTAACCTTTAAAAGTTTTGTTTCTCTTGTAAAAATATGGAATAATTTTTTAGATTTAGCACAAAGCCACCAACTTGAAAGTACACTGTACAGGGAGTTAACTCTGAATTTTCTCTACTTGTCTTAAGTTGCTCGGGTGCTTGAATGATGTCTTTGGGCACACAAAGATTTCCAAACTGTGTTATCCTGGGCAGCATCACAGGGGCAGCTGTTCACAGCTAAAAGTGTGCACATGCTTATCTGAACAATGGGAAGTGCCTGCTAAGAATGGTTTCTGCAAGTTAATTGCCTGTGTGTAGCAGTGGCTCCTGTCAGCTCATCCGGCTCTGCTCCTTGTGCCTGCTGTGAGGATTCTGAATGCTGAGCAAGTCAAGTAGAACCAGAGGTCACTGAGCAAAACAGAGACATGTCATAGAGGGAAATGGGAGTATGTTAGGTTTGAGTTGGGAAGTGAGTTTTCAGTTTCCATGCAGAGGTATATGGAAGGGAAAAAAGCATCAAGAGATGGACAAGTATGATGTGGAATGATTTGGTTTAAAGGTTTATCTAGAGAACTGGCTGCTAGTCCTACTTGAGTACTCCTACCAGCAATGGCAGACTGCAAGTACCTGTTTTAATTAGCCTGGAGGGATGTTCTTTGAACCACTGTTATGGAGATGTCTGTGTACTGCTCCATGCAATTTTTCTCATGCTAATGGTCCCCTCCCAGCTGCAGGCTTGTTCCCAACCCAGTGCTGCTTCTCTTGCATCTGGGTTTAAAAGGAGACCACTGTGTTCCAGGGAATTCTTTATGGAGCAGTGATCTGATACAATTAGGTACTCTCTGGCCATTTAAAGCAATATAGGAAGAGTGTGGATTGGGCAAGGACGAGGACTGTGCCCTTACTAAGACACACAGAAGAGGAATTAGAATCTCTGAAAGGGAGGAAGAAGCAGCCTGTAGGGAAGATATTCTGTTCAAAGCTTTTTTTTTTTTTTTCCCTTCTAGTAAATAAAATTGTAAACTCTATGCAAAGTATCTGTATAAAAAGCCAGACTCCCCCTTGCACAATTGATATCTAAAATGCATCAGCTGTTTAAGGTTAGATGAGATGAATCTTGACAAATAATAAAACTCCTGTTTATATGTACTCAAATATATTTTGTTCTCAAATGGAGTTTCTGTTGGTTGCGCTTTTGAGTTTAAGATGAATTTTTTCTATAATACCTTCTAAAAGAAGGAGCTGTTTCTTGAGGGTTATCCAATTTAAATGTGGTAGTCACTTGTCAGATTTGCAGATTTTTTTTTTCATTATTAAGCTCAGTGTAAATTTTGCATAATTAACTGTTAAATGCTTGCTCATCACAAACAGTAATGTTGTTCATGTCAAATTTTAATAGGATAATATCCTTTACATCAGTCTTACCAATCTCACTTCTAGGGAGCTGGATTAGAGATTTATGTGCTGGGCAATTCAATGCATGTTTATAGGCTTTTATCAGTTTTACTATAAATTAAACAAACCCACATGTAAATGGCTTTTCTCTACCTGTTTTCAGTAAAGACTTTGCTTCTGCCTAACCATGCAGTTGAAAGGAGAATCTGTAGTTTAGAGTTGCAACCACATGTACTACAGAAGCTCAGTGAGGTGTTTGAAGCTTTGTGTTACAAGCCATAGTGTTTTATTAAGTCTTTTCAATGTTATTTAAAAATATTTGCTGCCTTTTGGTACAATTTGTTTAGGTATTAAATGCATGTATAATTTTGATCAAACACTCAATTACATGGATCAAGTTGGGTTTTTTATTCCTTATATAGGAATAGTATAAGTATACTAAGTATATAATATGGTAACAGAAATTTCTGAGCTTCAGTTCTCAGATCATTCACAACTTCTATGTTAACAGTCAACTGATAAGTTGGAAAAGTTGGAAATCCTGCTGCTTATCAATTAGAGTTTATAAAAACTGTTCCACAGTTGAGGGGTGTTATGCAGGTCATTCTGCTTGGAGATTGCTGCAGGTGGGTGGTTTTTTTGTTTGTTTGTTTGTTTATTTGGTTTTTGTTTTGTTTTTTTTTTACCCTTACCCCAAACTGTAAAAGCAAGGACTGCCTTTCTCAAGTTTCATTTATGCTTGAAGAGAAGTCAGAGTTTTAGTTTCATAAAAAGAGAGCCATGATGTCCTGCTGTCTTTAGCTTCTTGAGAAGACTTAGGTTTCTGTTCTCAGTCTTCTGTTTGTTATGAACTTCCTATTTTCCATCAGCTTGAAGGAAATGGTTAAAGTAGCTGTCTTATCTTTTGCCTTCTGTTTGCACCATGAATGGTCTGTGCTGCGGCGTTTGTGTGGAAGGTTGTGTATGATTGCTGTTGGAAAGATTTTGTTATCAATAATAGCTGTAGAGTCTTGGCTGAGATTGTTCAAGTACTGAATGAGTTCTGTCAGGCAGTCAGTTTTATGAAGGATACAGGTTTTTTTATTACATGCTGTGTATGTACTTGTTATCCCTGTGAGCACTCAAATCACCTTTCAAACAGCAATGTCGCAGGGTTTAGTTGACTTTGCTGTATTTTCTACCTCAGTAACTAAATGGACTTATTCTAAGTTCAGATTCTTGCTGTTTTACTGCAAGTCTGATTTTTCTTTTAAGTTTATTCTGTAGAAAATGAAAAACAAATAGCAGATGCAGATGAAATGTGTTTTTTTACATTTGAATAAATCAAAATACTTTGCATCCTAAAGAAAAAGTTCTTCTCTAAATTGTTTTGTTTAAATTTCTTCACATGAAAAGTCCTATTTATCTTTAGAATGCTGAAGTCACAGGGAATTTGCATATGTATAATATTAAGGATTTTTAAAAAAAAAGTGAACCAAAACTGCAGGACCAAAGATTTCATTTTAATTTAGTCAGTTTTCTGTGTGTTTGCTTGTTCTGTGGTGGTTTTTTTTTTAAGGAATGCAATCTCTATGCATTGTGGTAGCCCTTTTTAAAAAATAAATATTTTAAATATTATTATTCATATAGGGTATGGTACTCTTATTATTTTTACACAGAATCACTTTCATTATGCTTTCCTAAAAACTGTATTACCTCATGTGTTGTTATTTCAGGAATTTCAGAAAAACTGTTGCAGTCTTTGTGTATTCAGATTGGAATAGGTGCTAGACCACTGTACAGTGTCTGTCAACCAAAACATATCTGAACTGGGGGTGGGGAGTCCAGAATCACATTGTTCAGGTTTATTTATGGATATCAAAAGAGTACAAGAAGCTAATTCCAAAATAAAGATGAATTTCAGGTATCTTTTCATTAGTTGAATATTTACTCTTGCCCTTGAATGGTAGGTGACCTTGTAGTTTCATGCATATAATAAAGTCATTGCCTTTAGTTTTGCTGTAAAAAAACCCCTAAAATGGATTATTTCATATCTGGGACTGTGGGGATTCTACCTGAATGTGATTTAATGTAAGGACTAAAAAGTGAGATAGTATGCCTTTAGGACATTATGTCTCCATGTTCTCTGATTTGTGTAAGTTCCTTTTTGCAGACTGTTCTGCAGGATTTTGGGAAAGAGGCAGCCTCATTTTTTCCTTCCTTCCAGCACTGGGCATTTCCATAAACCAGCCATTCTTGATGCAGCATTATGGAGAAGTTGGTCACTAATGCATGGTTACAGCTCAATTTATTCTGAACATGTAATTATTTCTGTTTATTTCTAGGAATTTAGAACTCAATGAATTAAATCTCTTGTGTGTTTTGTGAGTCTTGTTTTTTGATCACCAGTGATTGATTTATAAGAACCATAAAGCTGAACACTGAGAGAACTCTAAGGTTGTTGGAGGCCATTCTATTTCAAAAGAGATTTTTCCAAGTGAAGAATGACTTTTTTTTTTATAAATTCAAGCTCTAGAGGATAAGAGGCCACTGGACTATGCATGTTCTATTGGCTTTGAAAATGCTCGGTAGGAGTTTAAATGTCTGTCGACAAGTAACAGACCTGTTTCACCTGATATCTTTCATTTGTAGCCTCTATATGTGCCTATTTTTCATTTCTAGTCTTTATACATGTGTTATGTTCATAAATTGAGTTTTACCATGAGATTTGTGTAAACATACGACTCATTATCTGAATGGCTAATTGAAACCTGAATATGCATCTGTCAGGAAAGCTGAGGGAGAGGAGAGATTGTTCTGAAACGGAAAGGTAAACAAATAATTTTCCTTTTGCCTACACTTTTAAAATGATCTAAGCTTTCTCATGGTACTTTTAGAGAAGTTATTTGCATGTAACTCAGTTTTATTTTTTGAAGAGTTGAGTGTAACATAGAATCATGCTTATACTAGTTACCTTTGGGGTATTTGTCTACAGGAAGCGAAGTCTAAAAGATCTTTAATTTCTTGTACTTCGTCTTAATTGCATTTGGTTAAAAGTTTCACTTGGTTTACTTTTGTTTTGTAAATTTTTTCTTACAATTGTTTTTGAGGAGGGGCATATCATGCTTTCATTTGTTTAAAATGACTAACTGAAATGCAAATTTTTTTACTTTTTTTTCAAGAAGAAAAAATAACAACTTTTTTTATTAGAAGAAAACCATGAGAAATAAGGCATTGAATGATTGGTGAGGCATAAACCAGGTGTATTTCTGACCATCTACTAATGTTTTCCAGTAAAATTAATCATCAGGATTAGGTTGGCTGTAATAAAATTATAAGCAGCACATAAAATAAGTTGGATACACTGGTATGTCATACCCACTGTTCAAAAAAATAGCTCAGTATTTCTCAGAAGCTGTCATTGGTATGGTGGTGGTAGTGAGGAAAGGTGACGCATATGAAACTGAACCTTCTCAGATGTGCTGAAAGTGTTAAAAGTTAAACTCCCCCATTCCATTTTTTACCTGGGTTTTGCAGTGTAAGGAATTAATACTATGACAACTTTATCATCTGTTCAGTTTGAATGTCCTGTACTTTGGTGTCAAATTCTAACACTATAGAAGATAAATGTTGATGTGTTAACAGAAGTTGCATCTTAGTTTTAAAGGGTTCTGCGACATTAGAAATCCTATAGTATATGGACGCCTACAGGCATGATTAGCTAAGTAAAGATAGTCAAGTAAAGCAGAGGGGGTATATAATTATTATTTTGAAAGAAGATCTGTTTATCTTATGTGATCATCCTATACTGATACTTTCAGCACATGCAAATGAAGTTTGCATGAAAGAATGTTCATTTTTACTCCTGAAATGAACTTCCCAAAGATTCAACACTTCTTGACTGCTTCCATGATTTGATCTGTTTAAGGTTACTTTTCCTCTTCAAGTGATAATATCCTACCATTTAAGTGGAAAATCTGAATGAAGCTTTTTTTTTGAAGTGCAGTTTTGCACTTATTTTATGGAAACTGCTACCTAGCATTGTGCAGTGATATTTAATACTAAAATTAATTTATGGGTTTAGATTCTTTTGGTATAGATATTCTATTGCTTGTGTCCTATTTATGTCTACTGCCGTTACAAAATACTGCTTGGCAATATTTCAGAATCATTTTTATCAAGATTTACAACAACACTTTGTAGTAACAATTGTTTAATTACCTCTAATTTAAGTAAAAGGAGTAGTATTGCAATTTTTTTGGGTCTTTTTGCAAACTTGAATCAGGAGAGTGACATGTTTTGAATACTCATGCTATGCTTGTATAATGTTTTCTCTTTGTGAGAAGTGTACTCTGCCTGAGTTTTGTTATAATCTCCAGAATATGTCCTGAAACAGTTAAATATCATTAAAGATATTTAAAAAATATATATTAGCAGATTGAAATGAAGTGCTCAGAGATTACTTATAAAATGTAGAACATCACCCACAAAGTGTCTGTCACAGATGGAAAAAATGAATGTATTGACAGGTGTGTAATCCACTGAATGAGTTTTTAGACCTAAAATCCTATCCAAGATTGCCAGAAATTAACAGTTTGTCTCCAGTACTAGATGTGATTTAGCTTGAACAGAAGCAGAATTCCCATCAGACAGCCAATTCTTTATTACATGTGTATTGGAAGAAAGTAATGTACTGTGTTTTTCTGAGAATGTGACTGTAAAATTTGTTCCTGAAACATTAACCAGACAGCATGGTGCAGTCCCAACTTGTGTGATTGGTAGGGATAAATATATACCACATTTTAATTCCCTTCCAGAATGAATGTGCTAGAGAAACTCACCTTATATGATGTGATTTCAGAAGAGCCAGTACTTGGTTTGAAGTCTGCTTCCAACCTCTTAAGTATACAGGTTATTTCATGTCTTGATGATACTGGCTGTTTTCATTGAGTCATAAGAAATAGCACAGACTAAAGTGATCTTCTGTGTGCTCAGAGAGGTACCTACACAGCCTAGATTTTCAAAGGGAGTGGAATGGCTGTGTCTGACAACAGTTTTTTTATTCTCATAGTAGCTCATAAAAGTCACAGATAATACTGGCAACCAGCTAAACATTAGTGTTTTTCACATGTTTACTGAAGGAAAAACACATTTGTATTTTAAAAGAGCAAGGAAAGACAATGATTTTAACTTTATTGTTGTCATCTGTTGTGGCCACATATGTGTTAGCTACATCCCACAGGTAAATCTTCTTGGACCAGTAGAATACGTGGTGCTTGCTCCGTTAGCCTCTGAAATGTTTCTTATTTTACAGAAGAAGCTATTGGTGTAGTAGGCAAGACAAGATCTAGGCTTCCATATGAATGGGAATCATTGTAATGAATTCACACTTCATTGTTCTTCCAAGCAGTACAAATGTCATACTCTTGTAATAATGAATAAAGGACAAATTAAATTGCAGAAACCACCACCGTTGTTTCGGCCATGTGCGTGTTCACAAATTACTCTGTTCAGATAAATGGAGCTGGGAAATGATGATGTAGTATATAGTAAATTTCTTGTGGTGTAGCTTTATGTATTACTTTATAGGAGGACATAACTAGTCAATGTACACAGCAATTTTAATAGTATGATTTATGTTAACAATACAGATAATGTAGTGGCTGAAGAGGTGAAAAATATGTTAAAATGTAGTAGGCAGCATTTTTGCCTAATGATTTTTATTTTGGGGGCATAGAATAGAAATTAAATAGAATTTAATTACTGAAGCTGGTTAAGTGTAAAATTTATTTCAGTATGGATTAAGTGAAACAGTAACTTTCATATAGTAGAGAAGCAATTTAAAGAAACCACCGGTTAGTTAGGTTATGGTTTCAATTTTATAATCACATTTTATTAAGGTTCATTTATACTACACCTCCTAAGAATGTCTCCTTAAATTGAAATGTTGATGTTAACGGAAGAGATTTATTTTGATGATGCTACATTATGGAATTTAAATGGGTAACTGCTGATTGTTAAGTACTTCATGTGTTCATGTGTTTAAAAATGTACAATGTCTCTTTTAAACATAGTAGAAGAACTACACAGAGAAAACCATTGTGAGTAATAAGTGTTTTGTCCCATCTACCTTTTGACAGGAGAATTAGATGACAGAGAACAGGCAAAGCTGGAAGTAAAAGTATGGGATCCAGATAGCCCCCTTACTGACCGTCAGATTGACCAGTTTTTAGTTGTAGCACGGTAAGATTAAAATCCTCTAATAAAAAAATCCTTTTCCTTTTCCTGCTGACTATTTATTCCCCCATATCATGTTACTCAACCTGTTTGCCATTTTGTGAGCCCTACTCTTTCCCAAAACTAGCTAAAAGAGAAACTCAGACCATAACTTTGTTATATTTACTGAAGCTTCCAATACAGGAGACAGAAAAAGAGAGTTTTGGAATAATGCTGGAATTTGTAGTAGAATTTGATACTTTGAATGTAGATATCAGTCTGTTTTTCCCCTCAGAGTAAATGAAACAGGATTTCAGTGCTAATAATTCAGTCTTGTATTACAGTACTTGGAATTTCATGGTGTAAAATAGAAGTTAAGAGTAGAAATAAAGAAAATGTTAACAAATTAAATGAATGCAGAACTTGCCAAGTATGCATATAATCTGAATAAAATGCAGTGCAATTATTTTGGATGAATGTTGAAATATAAGTTTTGAAGTGTTGCATTTCATTAGTGAAAAAAATCAGGTCAGTTCAATTTTATAAATTAATGTGATTATGCAGATTTATGAGAGGAACATCAAAGCGCTTTGAATTAATAAATACCTTTAAAAATACTTCTCTACTTTTTTTTAAAAAAAAAAACAACTTCAAAAAAATCTATACGCTTCTGACTGAAGGACAATTCTACATTCATAAAATACACCAGGCTTTGCTGCTTACAAATGTAGTACAAAAGTACTGTTCTAATGATAGCAGAGAACTGTTAATCACCGTTAGCTCAGGGATTTTATCCTGAATCACTCCATGTCCTGTATTTTCTGTAACCTGGTTGCAGAGCATAGTCTCAAATCTTCTTAGCCAAATAATCCTTGTACGTGGTTTCTAGTTTTTGTTCTTTTTCTTTCTCCCTTTTGAACAAAGCATTCAAGGAAGGAAATGGAGAAGCTGCTTTATATTTTCCAGCCTATGTGTATGGTAAAATAGGTTGCCAATTTACTGTTTTACAGGTCAGATGCTGATCCACCTGTTTTTTTCTTACTCTCCCACTTTTAGTGCTGTTTCCTTTCTAGACAGTGCTAAAACTTGCCTGCCCTTGTTTAATTTTCAAAAGAGCCAAAGGGGTTTAGGCGTTATCATGCATCTATTCAGATCACAATGCCTGGTAGCTGCTCCATAGAACAGAACCCAGGAAACAGAACTACTTCTTCACCAGCAATATAATACCTGGACATGTATGGGCAGACTATTATGGGGTGCCCTAAAAAAAATCTGCATGAAGGTTATGTGAATTTTTGTAGAATTCATTCATTGCTTTTAAATTCCTACTTCCTATTTTGCAGCCACTCTGGGGAGCTGAAGTAGTATACTGTGGAGTCCAAAATGTTCCCAGAGGAGTGTAGCAGTAAGCAGTGTGCTGGAAAGTGACAGAGAATAAATTAAATACTTAGGGAAAAGCATACTCTTCTTTGTGTTACTTAAGACATCCTATGCAATGCTGTGCCCTGATCAAGATTGCATTTGTTTAGAATTTGGTAAATTTCTGTAAAGAAGTCTTCTGTTATGGTGGGTCATGGCTGACCAATTGTAGCTATTAGGGATCTTGTGGTAGGCAAACAACATCTGTAATCAGATGTTACTCAGGTGCATCTTTATGGATGTTCCTCCACAGAACTCTTCATTCTTGTATGTTGGTTTTTAACTGACAGAAAATGTTTTCAACCTCCTGTATACTTTCATTCACAGACTGCAAGATTGTATTCCTGTTTCTTCTCAGACAGATTTTCACCAATTTCTGGAGAAAGAGTTCTGTGATGATTGTGGCAGCTTTCAATTCAGTGTGTTACATGGTTGCAAGTTTTATACTGAACCGTTATATAGGACATTAAAAGCTCTTGAGTAACAGTGAAGTTGTTATTATATCTGGTAAACTGCTTACAAACAGCTCTGCCGTGGCCTAACTTCATTTCACTGGGCATTAGCTATGTCTGCTGCGTTTCCACTTGGAATGGTCTTTCTCTGGTTATGTTTAGTTTTGCAAATTTGAAAATCTGACAATAAGAATTTTTTCCTAAATGCTTTCCTAGATGTGTTTTTGGTTAAGTGTGTGTAAGCTATCTGTATTTGACATTTTAAAAGCAGTTTCAAGTGATCCTTTTTACATGCTGCATCAAAGGCATTGAGTATTCAGTTTCTTCGGTCTGATCTGGTTGAAAGAAGAGTTGCTTTTGTCCATAAATGCTTTAGTTTTTTCCATCACACAAGCATGTTTTGTTAGTTTTTTAGAAGGTGTTTAAATACGCTTTCTATTTATGTTGCCCATTTGCAAGAACGTTTATATTTGGCTTTTGGCACACAGCTTTCCCAGTCAGACAAGATTTGTTTACTGTCTCAGGAATGAGAGGTATTTTTCTAGGTTTATATGCTTGGTCAGTCTGGGACTGTCACTAAGCCCTATGTGCAATAATTTGCTGGATACAAAGATAGAAGAATATGCCTATCCTGTCCAGAAATTGGAAGTAGCAGTGCCAGGAAAATTGGTGAAGGTTTTGAAAAAAAACCCGTAAGGATCCATAACCTTGGTCTCCCCAGGTAGTCTTGCTCGACATACAAATCTTGAAAGTACCTTATTGCCACTACTGAAGCATAATTTGGGTAAGGGCTCTTGCTTGAACTAGCAAAAACATCTGTTAGGAGAAGCTTGAAGCATCAGACTAATGTATTCTGGGTTTGAGTTGTTTTTTGGATAATGTTTGTACTCTGGCAGTGAGAAGTCCAACAGCATTTTCTACTCCACTCAAGTAAGATACAACTTCATCAACCAGTTTTTCTTCTGTCCTATATGTTGGCAACATTTCTTCTGTGTCTGCTAGCTTCAATGAGCAGGAGTTTGAGAAGCTGCAACAGGAGTTTAGATCTGGTGACATTAGCAAATAGTTCAGTACAGTAGAAGGTGATTTGCAGAATTGAAATGTTTGGTGCTGAGGACCTGGTGTCCACACTGTACATGTTTTGAGCTTTATTTTTAGTATAACTCTAATCAGGCCCCATGGACTAAATATCTATGAGTACATAGAACTACTTTAACAGAAACCCAGTTTTTGTGCTATGAGATACTTTTTGTTGTTGGTTGAAGTGCAGTAGAAAAAAACAACTATGGACAGTGGCTTTGAAACTCCTTTCCTATTTTGAACTAAATGACTGATACAGATGTACCCTGTTTTCTCCAGTAATCAGTCTCTATCATTCCTAATATACAAGAAGTACTTCATTTAATTGTCAGATAAATAGTCCTGCCTGGTTTTCAGTTTGTCAGAATCATAAATGATCCTGCCCAGTCTCAACTGCGGTAGGAGTTGTGGGATCTGGTCTGGACAGATGCTGAGAGCTGTAGACGTGACCCTTTTTTTTCCTTTCATTTTTTTTCTTTCTGCTAATTTGTTTTATAATTCATTGCATGATACATTTTTGGAACATTCTAGTCCTGTTTATGTACTTTATGATGTGGTGAAACAGTTAACAACTTAGTTCTTTTATTCTGCTTCATCTAACTACGTTATCAACATAGTCCTGTAGAAGGAATATATCTCTAAATTAAGCTATTTTACAGACATTTGTGGTCCCAGTTTATTTTCAACTAAACCAGAGTTTTGAAATCTAATTAAAATAGCCTTATAGCATTGCATCTCTACCTTAAAATTTTCTACTTTTATTTCTATGAAATTAAAATGGTGTTACAGACCTCTGACATATTTCTCTTCATTTTAATGCTTTTTTTTTGATGTATAATCACAGAAGAATGGAAAATTACTTGTTAGTAATTTTAAATTAGAACTTGATTCTTCCTGTGTTGTTCCCACTTTCCCATTTTCTCTGATACAGTGATTATATTAATTTTCTGTTTGTTACTGTTGATTTAGTTATAAGTGCTCATGGTATATTGGTGTTTGGATGTGTTCTATGATTCTATGTGTGTTTGTTACATGAATTTATCTTATAGTGAGGAAGGGACCCCAATGCAGCTTCAACTGGCAAGGTGTCTTTCATCATATTGAGGAAAAGGAAACACCAACTGAGAACAATAAGTAAAAACGTTTACAAGTGTGATCAAATAGTAATGCTCTGTTCTTGCAAAATAATGCAATGTAGTCAGTGGCAGTAGACAAGATTCCCAAAAATCATAAATGAAGATAAATTCATTAAAGTCAGCAGTTTGAAAACTTGAGTTTTCAGTGGATGCTCTGAATGCTCTTTAGGTGGTAAGAAGTAAAAGAAATTGGAGTTCATTAAAGAGGTAATTAAATTTAATGGCAGCATTGCAACATAAAATAAAGCAGTAAAAATGGTGAAAAATCTTGATGCCAACACTGCACTCGCACAACTAGATGTTTGCTAGCAAGGTGAATTACAGCATTTAATGGTAGACAGATTGTTTGGCAATAAAAAAGAAAAATATGTTCACATCAAATTTATTAGGTGTATCAAAAATTCTACATTTCTGCCTGTCTTTCACGCTTGGCCAATATATATTTATTCCTTTGTGCATTTTGTATTACTGTACTCTTTGACCCAGATTCATTTGAAAAGAACTAATTCAAACTTGGAGCTGAATTTCTTTTTGCCTTTTTTTTTAAATGTATTTTGATCTATTGCAGTATAAAGAAAAAAAATTCTGTAGCAGCATTTTCATGGACCTGCTTTTAGGGGGCTGTAAATCTCCTCTGTGACTGTGAAATTGCAGGATGGCAGAAAGATGATCACTTAAATAACATCCCATGAATTAAACTACTTTTGTGCATCAGATTCTATTTCTGTTGAATAAGAAAGATTTCAGATGTTTCATTTCTATTCATATAGTAATGAAAGTGAAGGTTGGTTGTGGCATACATTTATATATAATGCCATCCTTACCCTAACTTTGAGAGTCTTTCAGCAAAAGAATAGTGGCAGGTAACTTTTCATGTTTATCATGTCATCTCTCATTGAGCTGTAAATATCTGAAGTGATAATAATGAAGCATAGCACTGCAGAGACAGTTTCTTAGAAAGGCAAGGAAAATATGTCTTCTGGAACAGCATCATTTTACTTTGAATATGTTCTTCAGGTCAGATTTTGCAAAATTGACTAGAAAAAATCTCAGGGGTATTTTCAGCTTTAATGTAGTGTTGCTGACATATATCCTTACTGAAGAAGTATTTTTTCTTTTTTCCAATATTTTAAGTATCACAAGACTCTTAAAGAGCAATCAAGTTATTAATTGGCTTAAAATTTACAGTAGTCTAAGAGGTCATCTTTTAGGACTGATTCCAATTCACAGTGAAGAGGAACATTGAAGTAATAGTAAGGAAAACAAAAAGCTTTCCTAATATGTAGAAAACCACCAAAGATCACTTAATTATTTTCCTCAAAAATATTAGCTCTTAAGTGAGGCATGGGTCTCGTTCATTAGTTTGCCAGTATATGTGGAAAACTGTGGATTTGCGGATTCATGTATGCACAAATGTGGTTCACTTCAAACAGCTTTGGCCAGAGTATAGCCACTGCTTGTCTGGTATCGCTGAGACAAAGAAATAATGTATAAAAGTGAACAACTTTAAAATATTCTCAGATTAAGAAGGATATCTGTCTCAGCTGGATTTTTGAGAATACAAGGTAGAAGAAAATTGAGAGTTACTGGTCTGGATTCAGAACTTTCTGGATCTGATTTGATGCTGGACTGCTGTTGTTCCTGGGGAAACCAGTGGCTATTTTTATCCTGATGTATAATCACAGTGGTTCCAGATTTTCTCTGGTAAATAACAGCCCTTTTCAGAACTAGTTATTGATGAGCAACTGAATCTTTGGAAGTTGTTAAAGACAGACTGTTGTGTCTGCTGCTTCATCACCACTAATACTAATCTTATGCAAAAATTTGAACAATTACTTCCTTTAATGTCCTAAAGTTGAGCTATAACAAATTTGGAGAAATGTATTTTCTGTGTTCAAAACCTAATCTGAAGTTTTTGCTAAATGTAAGGCACACAAGTATAACATCCACAGAAAGCTCACCCCAGTTTTTTTTGGACATAGATCTTGTTGAGTTTGGCTGAGTTTGTGTTTTAATTACTTGTTGAGTAATTTGTAAGTAGCTTGCTGAGCACAGTTTTTTGGGTTGAGTTTATTATTGAATTAAATGTAGCTTCAATTAAATATTTATAGTTATTACTTGGATTCTACCAACTTAATGGGATATCAACACTGAAGAGTTTTAAAAAGAAAAAAAATGAGTACTTATGGTGTGACTGTTCAACCTGTGTTGACTTCATACCGAGTTTTATTTTGGTAGCAGGTAGGTGAAGACAATATGTGTCTTCTGGAAATGGCATTGGCTAGTTACTTGTTTTTTCCTTTTAACATTTTTTAAACAATTCTTTGGTGTTATTATTAGAAAAAAGTGACAAAGGAAATGTTTTGACCTTTGCATCAATATGTTACTCATATCTGCATTTTTAATTGAAAAACATAAAAATTAGGGTATTTCAATGGTTTCTAAAAATCCGTATTGAATTAGGGTCTGAACTGCATAGCTAGATTATACAGAGCACTGTATATCACTATTAAGTTTTGAGCTTAGTTGCTATTTAATAGGCAAATGCTTTAGAATTTCTACACTTCTTTGGATTGTCTGAAAAATTCACTGTTTTTCAAAAGTTTCCAAGGAAAGGTGAACTGGAAGTTACTTTGATTTCAAGAAAGCCACAGACATGCACATACCCCCCCTGGTTTGTGTCCTGTACCATCTGCATGCCCTGTCCTGTCCCTGTTGCCCCCCCTAAATGGCATTATTGTTATTATAATGTTGGTTTTATTATTTTTTATTATACTGTTTTTAATATTTTGTCTTTGTGTGTTTTATTTATTTTTACCCTTGTGTAACTCATGCTTCTTGGTTGTGATCCTCACCTACTCAGTACAGCACTGGAAGCAGTATCAACTGGTGCATCAATTCTTACCTCTTTATCACTTATTCAAAATAAACCTTATATCATGACTTAATTTTTGACTTTACATACTGGGCAACATAATTCACATGCACTTGGGCTCTGAAATCAGCTTCAAAAGTTTGATCTACCAGAGAGTGACTTGTGAGAACATGTTCCTTGTAATGTTTATAGCAGACTCTGGTTTTACTTCAGAAATGTGATAAAAAGAAAATAGTGTTGATTATGCAAAAGGAAGCTAAGAAGCTAGTAGGTAGCAGCAAAAGGGAAATACAGTCATGTTACATTCACCAGTTTGAACAGTAATGACAGAAGGATCACAGGAAAGACTGTTCAACTACAATTGTTATCAATGCCAACATGTTGAAAGGGGTTGACAGACTATCAGGAAATGTGTTCACAATAGAGCCTTATTCTTGGGACTGATTGGTGGACAAATACTGTTCTATGTACTGCCAAGCTTAAAAACAAAAAGACAAAATAGAGTGTATGTGTGTGTTCTTGTCACATATTTGCGATCCCTGCAAAGAGGGAGCAAAGGTCATGGAACAGTGTTTGAATATCACTTATTTATTCCACAGCCTTTAGAAATCTAAGCAGTTAATATCAGGAGTCTGTGAATCATTGCTGTTGAACCTTAACTGTGTCTTATAAGATTTTGGCAGCAAGTATTGAAACATTCAGTATTAAATCTTTTCAGATTCAAGATGCAATTGAAGTAACAGACATTATTAGCAGTTTCTCTATGATCCATTATACACCTCAGCGAGTTTAAGTCTTGATGCACATTATTTTATTGATGAATATTGTATTTATAGAATACAGTAATGTGTGTGTGTGTTGATCTGACATTCTCCATTGGTATAATTTTGCACTTATAAGTTGTGCAGAGTGTAATTGCTGGGTGAGGCTTCAGTCCTTGGTCCAGAGGCTTATGCTGCATTAGAAGTGTTATGTAACTAGGTCTTGAATTTAGAAGGGCTTTACTTAATAACTGCAACAAATAGTTTTTTCTGAAATCACAGTGACACAATGCACCTCAAGAGTCATTATACAACTCCAGGTACTAGAGCAACTTCTCTTCTGTTAATTAATAACCATTTGTGTCGCTGCATCTTTGCTCATTTCCTATATGGGCTCAGCCCAGTCAAATTCTCTTATGCATCTTTCCCTTCACTGGGCATGACATATAGATGTACTTCCAAGAAACGTGAACAATTTAGAACAGTCACATTCACACTAATTCTCTACCTCTATTTCTTTTTGTTGCTCTGATAAGTGTGATAAATGCCATGTACAATTAATCAACAAAAGTGGACAAAAAAGGTAAAGGTTTGGAGAAAAACTTATCCATTTCAATAATGCTGGAATGCTTTTACTAAGCATGCTGATAGACCTGTTTATTTTATTGTTACTTAAAACCTTTGAGAAAAATAGGATTTTGGTGGTACCTTAGACTAAGCTGATATGCTTTCTTTGGATCACTGATGGTAGTAGTAGACATGCACTGCTGAAGTGAATAAAATTTCCTCATGGGGACATGGTGAACCGCTTTTTAATTTGTATTGTAATTTGTTAAGCATTATGGCTTTTTAACTTTAGAAATAAGTCATGGTTGTAAAACCCAAACTGTGTAGAATCTCTGACTTTGTAATTAATAAAAAAATTGGTATATTAAAAGGTTGGTACGTTACAATTCTCTGAGTATCTTTTGTTTCTATACTGTTTTTCTTACGTGTATGTTGTTACTTTTGGGTGGAGAAGGTCAGAGTTTTTGCTGCAGTGTTGAGTGGTTTTTCTTGAGTATCAAGCTGTTCATTGTTAACAAAGATCTGAAATCTTAACAGTTACAGTATGTGACTTCTGTTTTTAAAAGGACACTTTTATAGATATGACATAGTCTGATAATAAAAAGAGATTACACCTTTCTGTGTATTTACTGTCTCCACTGTTTGTCTGTTGTAGTGCGGTTGGCACGTTTGCTCGAGCACTGGACTGCAGTAGCTCTGTCAGGCAACCTAGTTTACATATGAGTGCAGCTGCTGCTTCCCGAGACATCACACTGGTAGGTGGCTTCTTAAAAAGCTACAACTTCTATATCTGTGAATTCAACACTGTCTGATACTCCACAGTCCCTATTTTCCTTCTCTTGTCCTTTAGAAACCTACAAGGTATATATACATGCATATATATATATATATTTATATATATACATTTATTTATGCATGCAAGGGGGGTGTGTGTGGTAGAAAGTCCTATGTGTTTTCTGTAAGCTTGGTGGTACTGCCTTTTTAATCATAGTGTAAATCACTTGAGTTTAGCTCTGGTAATTTCCACAGCAGAGTGGATAATGCACATTGTATAGGGACTCATTTGGTGTAATTGAGCAACAGTGTGATTTAAAGTATGTGGTAGTAAAGCTGATTGAAAATTGTATAGATAATACTTTTTACTTACTAGATATGTCATCAAATTTTCTAAAGAATAAGCAATTTGACTTTGTAAGCATGTTTTTGAAGAACATTTTAATTAGTATATTCTTACTGTGTTTCCTTAGTTTGTTAAAGTATTTACTGTAATGTAAGCACCTGCACCTTTTAGAGAAAGTTAAAAATATATCAATTACAGACCAAAGGTTTGTCTCTATATTCATACTAGCTGAGATGGCAAGATGTGCCATGGTAATACAGGTGTGCCAGGAAAACTGTGTAAGAAAAAAAAATATTACTGTTTCATAGAATCAGGTTTGACTTACATTTCCAAAGACATCAGGAGTTGTTTATTATTTTAAGTATTTATGTACAGAATCATGAAGACCTGCTGTTCTCCAGATACTGGAGTACTAGAACTAGAGGACACTCAATAAAACTAGAAGTTCAGTTTGAAACAGTTAAGACACTGCCTTATAAAGTGGATGGACAGTCCCTGAAATCAAAATTTTGTGGGAATGAGCAGTACCAGTAGGTTAAAAAAAAGAGTTAGAAAAATTATGGACCAATGACCATAAATGGGTGCTGAGGAGTGTAGGGAAAGGTGTTCCATCTAAACTTCTTAATTCCCAAGGCTTATAGATGCTGGTCAATGAAATGGGAATTGACCTCAGATTGTAATTAGACTTACCTGCACATTTTCTTAATGCAACATTCCTTGGTGCTACTGTAAGAGACAATGCTTGGCTAGATGGATGGCTGATCAGATTCAGTAGGGCAGTAGTTGTATTCCAGATAAAATATATTCGTTGGTATGATGAGAAAAATATTTAATTTATTACCTTTTGCAGGGTACTCAAAGGCTATTGAACAGGAATCAGATTTAGTCTGGACTATGGTAGTGTAATAAAGGCAATGGCAAAATGTAATGTTTTCAGTAATAATCAAAATGAGTTTTCAGTTTCACATTTGCTGATATGACTTTACAAACACAATTCTATTCACATTAAATACTTTATTTCTTTCATCTGAATAGTTCTTTAACATTTTTCATTTTATTAAGATTTAGTTAGAATAGGAATTTGTAATAGATTTCACATATTGCATATACTTCTTACTGTATTCAGTGATTAATAGAATAGATTCATCCTTATACCAATTTCTTCTTTGAAAGTACATGTGCAGTGCTGCTAATAAAGGGACACTTTCAGTGTTTGAGTGCCATGTAAATGTTTCTCTATTGCAAATGATCCATTAAGTTCCATTACACTTAATGAAAGGCATATCTTATAATGAGGCACCAGAGGAGCCACCCCAGGCTTAATTATTGTGTCTGTCTCTTCTCATTTTCCTACCCCCTCAGCTTTTTAAAACCCTTCTCTTTTGCTTTTTGGCAACGCTCTTCCTTCTAAGTTAAGAAAAGACATATTTGTCATTATAATAGTTACTTTTTCAGACATTCCCATGCTAATTGGGAACGTATTTTCAGCAGCAGTTAAAATTAGTAGAGACATTTGCAGGACCTGTGGCATATGTCATTTATGCTTTGGAAGGGATATAGGAGCATAACACTAAGAAAATTATACTTCTATATTCTTAATGCAAGGCAAATAACCCTTACACCTGAAGTGCTGTTAATGAGATTTCTGTACACCACACCTGTCACTTTCCAATATTCCTAATTAGTTGTTTCGATCAGAGATAGCTGACAGAGATTCTGTAAACAGACTGATACTAAAAAAAAAAGAGAGAGAAAAAGCATGGGTTATAAACAGGAATAAATTCAGGGAGGTCTTGCAGCAGAATAGCAAGTGAGAGGTGTAATGAGGCAAGGCAGGAAATTGCCAGTGCTTTTAGAAAACCCTACTGAAGATGAGAAACAATGTATATTTACCTTCTTAGATGATAATAAATGCGTTTCTCTTACAGTGATAAAGACTTGTGAGACAAACAAGTGAATCTTGCATTTCTGGGCTTCTCAGAGGCAGAGTTTTATCTTATAATGAAAACTGATCTCTAACAAGAGAAGAAGAATGAAAAGGCTTTCTGTTTCAGATTCTTAAACACTGCACATTGCATATACATATAAGTGAGAGCCTCTTAAAACAAAACAGGTTGATGGAATCACTTGCTCCTTGTAGTAGACGTTCAGAAGAGCCCTTGCTACTTTACTGCAAGGACTTAAATCTGGTTTTGGATGTCTCTTCATAATAAAAAATATGAAGGTTTTTTCCTTTGCATTTTGAATAATGCAATTTTAATGATTAGACTTCCATATATGTGGCTTATATAATAAACATACTTAAAATATTATTGAACTATAGAATCTGTACTCTGTTTCCAGTCTGAGTGCTTTGTTGGAGAGAGTTCAGTCTAGTTGCTTTAACTGACTACAGAAATTGCAGCAGGTTTAGGAGCTGTGTTGCAGCTTGTTTGCAGCATGCCCTGTCATGTCCTTTCTCCACTGCTCCATGCAGCCTTTCCTTAGCTTTTGGTGGAAAGTTTCTTTCTTTACCTGTTTATATTTAGACTTGAAATTCCCTCTATCTGTGTGGCTAGTACTTTTCCTCTGGTGGGCCCCCTTATCTGTGCTGGACAGTATGCTCTGGGCAAGAGTTGTTGTGGAAGGGTGGTTCTTCCTCTGTCCTTCAGGCCTCTGTTTGGGAGAGGCAACACCAGGTCTCCCAGCCTTCTGCTCCTTAGGTAACAGGCTTCCACTAATTGTTTCTTGCGGTCCTCTCATCCTTGGTAAAGGTACTCCAGGACTTTTTCTCACAACTTCTAGTAATGTCTTCGGGCTTCTCTTGCTTTTGCTACCACAATTTGCTCACTGCAATGTGGGAATTTTATTGCAGGTGAGGGCTGGCAAACTTGTAGAAGGCAGAGAGTTGTTATCAGAGAACTTGTCAGTGGTCTCTGTCACAGTGAAGACAGTACTTATCCATAGAGTTCATTATGAATCTTTTCTTTAGTAATATCAAGAAAGTGTACTGCTTTTCTACAATGGCTGCAATTTGAAAAAAGATTTAAATCTTGTTAACATGTCTACTGTAAGAGTTCAATCTTTAGAGCTGGTTTACTCATTGCCTGAATGATAAGCAATAAACCAGTGATTTCAGTGTACATTCTCTAGTATGAAGCTTATGGATTTTAGACCTTGTTAGCTTTTCTCCAGGCTGGTGAATTTGAACTGTAAGTATTGAACTCTGGAGAAAGACAATAGTCACTCATAGGAGATGGAAAACGATGAGAAGAATCCATTATTAGCAGTACATTTGGATGCAGAAGCTCAACTGGAATTGCTCTGGAATTGCTATACTGGCACATAATATAGGACTGTTCCTTCCTTGAAAGGTTTTCTCATGAGTTTAGAGCCATGTGAGAGTGTGCATGCTATGCTCACAGCTCGGCACTGTAATGGGACAAATACGAAGGAGACTGATGTTACACAGTCACATACAGTATCATGCCTTATAACTCTAATACCTCCTTCAGCAAAACAATTTATGCTTGTGGTGATGGGGTCTTTTGGGATGCCGAGTCAGAAAGACTTCTTGTATGTTGCTCATTTTCCCAATGGGTGGATTTGTTTACTTTTCATATTCCTCATCATTTGTTAGCAATGTGAGTGTTCAGTGTTGCTTGTAGTGTGAAGAACATTTTAACTTGTTTGTTTTCCATTTTTCTCTTTTATAACACAAAGAGAATCAACCAAAGAAACCTTATTTACCTGTCTCTGACAGCAGCGTTTAGCAAGAGACAAATATCTTGCTTCTTTTTCAGTATGATCATAATGAAAACAATAAATGTCTTCCTTCATCAGCAATGAGAATATTGAGCACTTAGATGTCTGAGCAGCTGTTTAGTTACTATTTAGAGCTTCTGTTAATTGAAGATGGCCCCTCAGTCAATATATGCCACTGTCTTTATTGGGTTACTTGGAACCAATTTCTACCAACTAAAGATTCTTCAGATATGTTTGCTAGTAATTTGCGGGAACTAATAAACTAATGTCATTTTTGGTAAACATTTTATCAAGGCATTTCCTTTCCCAAATGAAGTAATAAACAATTTATTTTCCTTATATTTCACAGCAGTAAACTATGATATCAAGATAGATTTGAAATTTAGCATTAGTTGAGGCTACTCGCTTGGCTTATAGCGAATAATATATTGAATTTGCATTAACTGAAATGGACTACTGTCTATTTAAACACATCTTAATTCTCTTCTTGTCCTTGCCAGTTTCATGCAATGGATACACTGCATAAACACAACTATGATTTGAGCAGTGCCATCAGTGTTCTAGTGCCACTTGGAGGGCCTGTCTTGTGTAGAGATGAAATGGAAGAGTGGTCAGCATCAGAAGCTAGTTTGTTTGAAGAAGCATTGGAAAAGTATGGCAAGGACTTCAATGACATTCGACAAGACTTTGTAAGTATGCAAGTTGTACACTTTCCTGTAGCTGTGTTTTCACATGGTTGATCATAACTGCTTTCTATAGGTTTGGAATATTTAGCTATTGGAGAAATCTGTGTGGCTTATATATGTAACTAACATACGTATACATTGTATCTGGCTGAAAATCAATATGCTTTCTTGTCTGATGACATTCTTTGGAAGAATGGTGACAATATCATCATGGGTAGGCTTCACAAACGAAGATTTGGGAAGGGCTCTACCCACATTTGCTACAAGCACGCTGGTGGCTGAAGAGGCCAATGCGAAATAGACAAGTCCAGTTGCAAAAGGCACAGCAGAAAGACTCCTTGGATGGTATTGGCAAGGCACGATTCTTTCTGCGTTGTCTTTTCTCTTCGATGGTGATCCTGCGTGTGTTCTCAAAGGAAGCAGCAGCATTATGGATTGTGTGTCTCCAGACCGCCCGATTGGAAGCCAGAGTAGACCAGCGATGAAGATCAATGTGACCAAGGCTGAGATGTTGTTTCAGGGAGTCCTTGTATCTTCTCTTCGGGGCTCCTCTCTTGTGGCAGCCGGTGGCAAGTTCATCATAGAGCAAGATCTTAGGGAGGCGGAGACGTGCCCTGCCCAACGCAGCTGTGTTCTCAGCAACATGGCCTCAATACTCATAACTGCTGCCTGTTCTAGAACAGATGTATTGGTCACATAATCTGACCAGTGGATATTTAGGATTGTATGGAGACAACATTGATGGAAGCGTTCTAAGAGTTGCAGGTGGTGGCGATAGATGACCCACAATTCAGAACCATATAAAAGAGTAGACAGCACTATGGCTCTGTAAACACTGATCTTTGTACTTTTCTTCAGGTGTTTATTTCGCCAAACTCTTTTATGGAGTCTTCCGAAAGCTCTATATGCCTTTGCTAACCTGTTGTCTATCTCTCCATCAATCTTACTGTCCAAGGGGATGATGCTACCTAGGTAATTAAACTGCTGGACTGATTTGAAAGGGCTCAAAAAGTGCATTGCCATATCTGACTTGGCTGTGCTGATCCTCGTGGAGTGAGATGATCATTTTAAGGAACTCAAGGGGACATCCTAAATGTTCCAAAATCTGCCATAGACCTTTTCTGCTCACAATATCAAAAGCCTTTGTGAGATCAACAAAGGTTACATAGAAACCTTCGTTCTGTTCCCTACACTTCTCTTGCAGTTGTCTGAGAACAAACACCATGTCTGTGATACTCCTGTTGGCTCTGAAACCACATTGGCTTTCAGGTAGAATTCCTTCTGCTATAGCAGGTATTAGTCTGTTCAAAAGTATTCTTACCAGGATCTTGCCAGCAAGGGAGAGCAGAGTAATACCTTGGTAGTTTGAGCAGTCTGATTTATCTCCCTTATAGGTGACAATAGATAGGATGTCTCATGCTGAGGTCTTTCATTCAGGATTTTTACAAGGATTTTACAAGCATCTGAAAAAGTTCCAGGAACTTTGCAGAATGCTTCCACAATTTCCAGTGAAATTCATTAACAGCTACATGGCTGACTCCCCTGGGTGTTTTTGAAAAGCTGGGTTTTCCCTCTATGGTTAGTAGAGAGAAATTTATGTTCAGATAGCTTTTAAAGTGAACTACAGGGAGTTATTTTGATATAGTAGGTGTTTGGACAGTTTTGTAAAGTAAAGGAAATGTTTTCCAATATGTTCTAACTACACTGGTTTTGGTAGTGAAGTATCACACTATAGGGCGGTAAAGCTTTAATTGGGTAATTCTAATGTGGAGTAATGAAATGAAATGGATTCCAGCACTGATCACTGGAATTGCTAGTAGTTTGCTGCAATTTTTTTTTTCGCATTTCATGGAGGGTCTTTTTCTTTCAAGGAAAAAGATTACCTCTGTTTTACCAAGTTCAAGCTGGGCTTCATGAAAAGGTTAGGAATTGAATCAAAGTAAATCCATTATTTAAGACTGAAGTTGATTGAAACATTTTCACATTAATCTCATTCTGCTTGACTCTGAGAGCTCATTTTTGTTTTTCTTTGCAAAATTTTATTAAAAATCTTTATTAGGGGAAAATGGTACTGTATGGTAAATGTAGAAGTCCTTCCAAGATAGGGTGTGGGACAGTGGGAGGAGGCTTAGCAGTGTGAGCTAAGCTGTCTTTCCTTCACTTTCACAGTCCTGAAATGAAACAGATAATTGAATGAAGGTGGGAAGGGAAGGCTATTGTTTTTCTGAAGAACTGACATTTTAATAGGTGTATTATATCTGTGTGCTTAATTTTGAGATTCCCAAGGGAGAAAATGTTCACTGCATTCATGACATTTGGTTGAAAGTTGCATCATGGATGAAATAGCTCTGTTAAGTTCAATAAAGTATTATTTAAAAATAATATTTTATAGAGTTTTAGAATTGAAATTTTAATGTAAACTACAGTTCCTTATTATTTCTCATACAGATAAATGGTTCTCAGCTGTAATAGTACAATAGTTCAGGAGCTATGCCTTCTAGTTAAATGGTTAGTAATATGTAATATTTGTCTTTTCAAAATACCTTAATCATATAACATGTGGCTGTTTACAAGTTGAGTCCTAACAGAATTCGTGACCAAGTATACCTATGGCTTGTCTCTGGTATTTATATAGTATTTTTATTTTCTGTATAATTTTTATGTTATGTATCCAATTCTATTGATATGCGTATGTTAAAATGATACAATGGAGTAATGTGTCTCCAGAATTGCTTCTGCATTTGTAATATTCAAATGGTAGATATTTGGATGATTCTACTGGAAGCTGTTTACAATGTTCATATTTTATCTTGAGTAGATTCCTGACACCTTCTGTCTTTCACTGAATCTTCCTTCCCAAAACACAGGTATTTTCCCATCCTCTCCTCCCAAAGAAAGAGATACACACACACACACACAGGTCTAGTAATAGTGTTGCGTAGCCTGCTGAAGTTATGTTCATGATAAGTCAGAGTGCAGCACAAATGGATGTGGGGCACTAATTTATTATAGCCTCTTTTAGTTAGTACAGCGATGTTGTCTATTCTCAGTCACTTTTTTAATCTTTTGAAAAGCGTCATTTTAAAAACACAGTTTATAACATCTATTTTATATCTCAATTTATATGACACTGGTAACACTGCAGTCTTGATTTAATTCTATCTAATTTGAAATCTTTCAATTATGTTAATCATTGTGTAGTCTTGGGATATCTTAGTTTCTCTAGAGTAAAATTTATCTGTTCTCACTTCCCATGCAGCATTCTAAAAGTATAGGGATTTGAAAACACACATTTGGTTTTTAAGTAATCATCGAAAATAGTCCTTTGAGATTTAGATCATGAATATATGAAAAGTGTCTGCAAGGTTATGTAGGTATAAATATGTAGCACTTAAACAGTGATTTTACACAATAGTACATTTATCTATTATCATCCCTCTCTTCAGTGGCAAGTCATTGATAAGTTTAAGTACTCTTACATGTGTTGTAAGAGCAAGGACAAAAAAGATAATGGACTGGTAGTTACATGTGAACTTGTTTGAGTCTCCACATAGGATCTAATGATAAAATTAAAGTGTGCACTGCCTGAGATTAAACTCAAACCTAGGCAGTCACGCAGTGATGCCACAGTACAGGCAAGACTGTCACGTTGCATGGCAGAAAGTGGTTGGTAGCAGTCTCCTGGAGCAGAAGGGTTATGTACTACCTGCCTGAGTCATTATATCCCAGAGGAGTTGCCTTTTCAAAGTCGGCCCAGATTTGCAAGGCATGGCAGCTGCAATTGCAGCCCGTACATGATAGTTCTGTAAAGGCCAGGTTCATTTACTTTTCCAGCAATTAGTAAGAACTGGCACTATTTGATGTTCAATGTGCAGCTCAGGTATTAAGCTATAAACACTAAATATTTAGAAAGCAAGATAATTATTATAAATTAAATGGTGTAAGGGACTTTACCTTTTTTTAATAGACAGGAGGAGCTCATTTGTAATCAAATTACCAGTCTAGCCTTTGAATAATCATTTTCATCAGATGTTGACTCATCAACTCTTTTAGGAGAGGTTCTGCTAGCTTTAAGACTGTCTGAATCCTAATCAACCTACACTTTATAAGCTAATTCAATTTACTTGATGTACTTGAATTATTTCACATCCCAGGGTAGGAGAATGGAATAAGAATGAATATTTTATGTTCTCCAAATATAACTATTTTCCTAACAATAAGACACAGCTGTTATGCTTGTTAATTCTTAGTTTTTCATTATCAACTGTTTTTACAAATTTAGAACTATTACATCTCAGATATGGCAGGAAAGGCCTTGGTAATCAAGACTTGGAACTCTTCATAGAAAGCAGGAACAACTGTTTTCCAGCTTCAGAAAAGTGTGGAAACATGCCTTAAAATTACCATGTTCATTTTAGGATGCTAAGTTTTTCTTGCTCATCTGATTTGAATGGTGCATTCTTACCCTGGAGAAACTAAAGAAACTTAAAACTCTCCTCTCTCTGCTTTTGTAGAGTTGATACTTTGTGCTAATTTCCTTCTGCAAAAATGTCACACAGATGAGCATATTTACTTCTTTCAAAAATAGAATTTGATAATGAGAATACATTATCCTGTGGCTGTTCACAGCTTCATCGGCAGTTTAGAGTATTAAGTGCGTAGGTAAATGGAATAAAGGTTATCCATGCTCAGTCTGTCAAACAGGTTTTTCAAGTTCTGAATCAAAGTGTAAAAAGTTGTGAATCAAAGTGTAAAAGGATTACAGTTATTCAATCCAAGCACCATAATTATCTTTCTTTATTCATAGATACCTACTGAGTGAATGAACATATTGGTGTCACAATCATAGTTAAAACAGATTAAAGTATTTTAATCTGTAAAATACATAAAGATAATCTGTAGCATGAAGTCATTAATAACTGTTCAGGATGGAAAATAAATATGGATATGCTAAAATGTACTAATTGACAATGGCAGGTAGTTGGGGTGGCAGCGTTCCATCTAGATGCCAGGAAGAATATGGACCTGGAGACTGAGAATCAGTTTATCTGTTACTTCACACCTAACGTGTTCTTGTCACTGGCCTTTTTTTGGGTAGATTTCTCTGAAGGCATAATTTACCTGAGAAAGTAAAAGGACTTTAGGGGATTTATGCAAAACTAGTGGTATTTTATGAGTGACTGAGTTGTTACGGGACTTGCAAAACCTGTGATCTAAGTCTGGTATCCTTTTTATTTTTAAAGAGAAAAATACATGAGACTTGCACACAGTCTCATCAAGATGATTTCTTTTAGTCCTAATGTAGATACACTTTATAATAGAGACATTACCTTCTGTGTTTCCTAAAGGAAATCTGCATTCTGTTTTGATCATTTTGTTTACCATATGGCTTAAAAAGAATAAATTACATTTAGATTTGGATGTGTGATAGTGTAATTCTGCATACTTCTTAATTATAAAGAAAGGTTGTGTATTATTAATAGCAATATGTGTTCATTTGCATATGGATTTTAATGTAGTTGTTTAATACATTCAGAGTTTAGTATTTATCTCAACTGTATTTGATTTTAACATGTGTTTAATAAGATGTGGACATTGCAATTTTTGGAACCACTTTAATTTTTAGCAAATGTTTTTCAGCTCCCTTGGAAGTCACTGACTAGCATCATCGAGTATTACTACATGTGGAAAACCACTGACAGATATGTGCAGCAGGTAATTTAATGACTATTTCAGCATGAACCAGTCTGAGACATTCTTAAAAAAATGTAATGATGTTAAGGCATAAAAATCTGTTCGTGTTCTTAAAAAGAAATATGGGGGAGCCTATGATAATATTTTGGGATATAGACCAGTGGTTCTGTGTTGTTCATCACATACCTGTGAAGAGCTTTTAAAGCCATTTGTACTGTATGCTGGTTTGAAGTAATAGGATTCCTGGTTCCTATTGCAGTATGGGATAAGAAGGAAATGGGCTCCAGAGCAAATGCTTTAGTCTTTGAAGCTGTGCTATGGGACTGAAGGAAAAGGGAAAATACGTTGTGTTAAAGTGGCTGCTACTGTTATGCAACTTTTATTGGTACTCCCTGACAAAACATTACTTTGCCATTACCGGCATTTAAAACCAAAACTGAGACCATTCTGCACACGGTGGAGGTGTTCATCCTTCTGGTTTGAGTGTTCAGCTGTTTGGGTTGCTCTGGAGAAGAAACGTAAGATTATGTTGAGTACCAATACTGGGATACTTTTAGCAGGTTTAGGCAAAATTTCAATGTTGGTGCTTTTTATATGCTGTACTCTCTATATTTACTCCTTTCTTTAGATATATAAAATACTTTAAAGTACTCCATTTTAATTTCTGATTTAATGTTTAATTTTGTAGCTCATTCATTTGCTACATAATTAGAAGCAATGTTATGTACAGAATGTTGAAAATAATTTTTTTTGCTGTAATAACTACAGCTGTACTGTTGGATGGATCTTTGGAGTTGTTGATTAAGTGTGTCAGAAGGAAGATTGCTTCAGGTTGTTCTGGTTTATTTGAAAAGTGTTTCTACATCAACTTGTTAGTGTATGGAAAGTAGGGTAAAAGACTTTTACCACATAGGAGAGTCTTGAACTATCACGAGGACCTTTTAGTTCTATGAATAATACAAATAGCAAATAATACATTCTCTATAAAAGCATGTTTTTCTTTGTTTGTCACCATTCATTTCACTTTTAACACTTTTTTTGCACTGTTAGTTTTTATCCTAGAAAGGTACTGCCAGCAGAGATTTGCTGTGCTTATCAGAACTTAAAGATTGGGCAAGAGATTATCTTTAAGAATCAGATAAAAAGATTTTATCCATACTGAAAGCCATGGAATAAGGATAAAATGAAGTGTAAATTGTCTTTTGTCAACACTCTTAGGTTGCTCAGAGACTGATCTTGTTTCCTGTAGTTTTTTCCTGGAATACTTGCTCTGGAGGGCTTGGCAAAAGACTAAGATTCCCTTTTTAGTTCTCTAGGGCTCTGTTATGATCTGTTGCTACAATGATCAAGGTGTGGGATGTGTTGAGATTGCATGTCCTTTCACAAGATGAGGCTCTATACAAGAAAAACACATGGGCTTTATGGTTATCTGCAACTTGAAGGCTCTTGTAAGTGCCTGTGTTTTACTTGTAACTAAGTAAACGTACAACATCCTACTGTAGAACATGTCAGTACACCAGGGGATTGAATGCTTTAGATATGTTCTTTCAGGGTCACATATATGATCCTCAATAAGAAAACCACTGTAGGCCAAATACCTGTTTTTTTATCCTGGTTAATGTTTCTGTAATCTTTCCTAACAAGGGATCAGAACTTCATTGTGCCCTTGTTTAGTTTGCTGGGGAACGGTAAAAATTAACACAGGTCAGTATCAATACAGTGCGTAGGGTTTGGGGTTTTTTTCCCAAAAAGAACAAGCTGTGATAATTGAATGTGTTTCAGAGAGAAAATATGTTCAGTAAGAAAGAGGGGGTTTCAGTGTCATTTTTCCCTAAATCTCATGCTTGAGGGGTAGGGTGACTTGTGAAAATGGGAAGACATAAAAGGTCGATATACCTACTTCTCTGAATCCTAGATTGATGTGATTTAATATGAAAATTTGCTTTTAATTATCTCTATTTCTTTGTGTGAATTGGATACATGATGTCAGGCATAAGAAAGATTTCCTTATCATAACTTCTACTAAGTGTTATTCTTGCTAGATAGCTAAAGCTGGTGATAGCAGTGGAGGTACTGCTACCACCTTGATTTCAGACCATCTTCTCTTCAAGTCAAGGTGAAGGGAAGATATGTTAAAGTTCTCTGAACTTGTCTAGCAAAACTAATTCAGGCCTTGAGTGAACATTCTTGGTCATATGACACTTCTCATGACCACTACTATATATATATAGTGTTTGAGGAAGGCCGGGTGATTGATTTCACTGAATGAAAAGTCTTCTCATTGGTTTTGGTGTTCTCCTTAAAAATCTGATTCAATACAAAAAGACTTTTACTGAGATTTCAGAAGAGGAAAAAGGGTGAACATATTTAATGGTAACTAAATTACTGTTCTGCAACAATATATAACATTTACCTCTCATTCATTTATTTCCACTGGTGAAAACAGTACTAATTTAGGGAAATGATCAATTCTTGGGATATTTGTAAGTTGATATTCATAACAAAAGTCCTTAAAAAGCACAAACACTCAGTTTCAATGCCAGTTGATTAAAAGTAGTAGAGCTCAGGTAAAAAGCTGAGTTGGTGTAGTTTGACCTCACCTAAAATGCGGTCTGTAAGACCTGTTTGAAATACTGTTGAAGATGTAATCTTTTTTTTTTGTGTAAAGCATCAGCTCTGTTTGTTACATTGCTCCAGTGCTTTGTTACAAATTGGTGCTTTGTTTCATGTCTAAATGTTTTCAGTTTCAATTTCCAACCTTTACCAGTTTTCGTCCTCTAAATTTCAACAAGCAGGGGTTTCATCTCAGAAACTGCAACTATTGATAGTTTTCTTTCTGCATCCTTTCTTCTCACTTGGTACTTGAAAGTTGATAGGTCAGTGTGAATTCAAGCTGTGACATGTTCTATTGCTTTTAGAGAGCAACGTTAGCCATAGTTTTAACATAAAAAATACAGCTTATACTGAAATGGCAGTGTATGACTTTTTTTTAGAAGGCGCCATATCATTTGCTTTAGTAAATAAAGAAGGGAAGCAGTTGTTAAATTGCATTCCTTACAACTCCCATACCAGTACTAAAAGTATGCTAAAATTCAATTAATGTGTATATAATCACTTCTCAGTGACGCTGCCATCAGGGCTTAATACAGCTTCCTACATACAGCTTCCTCAATACAGCCTTTACATTTTGACCATGCTTCAGGGCTACTTTCCTCATTTCTTACCCTTTATTGTGTTTTTCTCTTTTGCTCCTGCTTGGTGTGCAGTGAGATTTACCTGTTCTCTCTGTAGAATGGAGGAATTAGTTTGTTAGAAACCTCTGTGGAACACGTGTTACCTGCTGACTGGCACTTTTGCATACTTTTTCAGGCTGAAAACAAATTCTATGTTGTTGGGTATAACATGAAAAGGAAAGAGAGACAACTGTGGGAACTCTGTGGCTTGCTATAAAGCAGAGAGAGAGTTCACCGTTGAGACATCCTCTGCAGGCAGAGCAGACTGTGTTTGCGTTTTTGCTATGGGCCTGTTGAAGGTAGAAAAGTGTTGCCAAGCCTGGTGTTGGGGAAAGCTGCAACTGCACAGCAGTATTAATGGAATTCACTTCTGTAGCTCCAAACACAACCAGACACCTGTGGATGGCAAAAAACTGCCTTAAAAAAAAAAAAAAAAAAAAAAGATGTGGGGGCAGCTTATTTTGGAGATAAACAGAAAAGGAGTCTCACATTGCATAGGAATTAATTAATGATGGCATGGACTGCTTAGAAGTCTATTTATCATACATTACTCTTGAAAGGTGCAATTTTTATAAATGAGAGTTTTGTCAGTGGACGACACAGAGGCAACTTTCTGAAATGGAAAAAAAGAACAGCAGATTACCTGGGGAGGCTGACTCAGACTACTGGACTGGTAAAGCTGATTAACCCTGTGACTGACTCAGGCAAGAGACTCTCAGAGCAGAGTTGTCTGATGATACTGTTCTCAAGGTGGGAAATATATTCCCGGATTATAAGCCTTGCAAAGATTGGATATCAGAAAATAGGGGTATTAGCAGAAAGGAGAATTGGCTGTTGTAGGAGAAATGAAGGACTGAATTTTAATTACCTGATAAAGAAAGGCAGGTCGTATTGATTTAATTGTGCTGGCTATCAGTGTGTCCCCCTTTATCCTCTGTCATATAATTGACCACGTTTTAACTCCTTTTCTCTCTACTTTTTTTTCAAGGGAACAGAAGTAATGTTGGAGTGCAGGGAAATAATGTGTTTTTCTTCATCTTTTATATACAGACAAACCTGTAGACATCTGAACTCTGTTTTGCTTGTGCCATTACTGAAAACAAATGCCATCTTAGTTACCTGTGTAATATATGGTAAAACTAAAGCTTCTCAACATTTTTTAAGTTAGTAGGACTACCTACAAGATGGTTTGAGTTTGTTGCAAGTATGAAGAAAGTAATTTTTTAGTAAATTCACAGACTATCTTGGCAGTAGCGTAGCCATCCTGGTACTGTGATGTACCTGAGCCACAATTTTAATGGCATTTAACAAAAGTAGGTATTTAGTTATTTCTAGCAGTCAGTGGACTTTACTGTTCCTTATAAAATACCAGCCTCAGGCTGGACAAAGTGCACAGGAAGTATTGAGGTACATAAATGGTGAGGAACATATCGCGTGCAATTTCATTCATTTATTTTCTACTTAATTCTGCAATGAGGATTAGCCACATTGTCGTACCTGTTTATGTAGATGTAATGTATGTAAATTGTAATTCTTGTTTTTACAGTTTTGTTGTCATACGTGAGGCCTGTGAGTTTTACTTGGAAGGACAGTATAGTATAATTTCAAACTAATAATAAAAATGGAGAACTTTATTTTTCATGGTTTTCATCTTGTAGATTTTTATGCTTCTTTTGGAGGCTGTTGTGAAATCGAAAAATAGAAATCATTTAAAGATGGATTGTGTGCAGTATTATGAAATCTTATGCTTTAATGTAAGAAAATATTTTAATGTGTTAATTTTTCAACTAGAAACGTCTGAAAGCAGCTGAAGCAGAAAGTAAACTGAAACAAGTATACATCCCCACCTAGTGAGTATAACAACAAAGTCAGTTTTTTTGAATAATATACAGGTAAAATCGAAACTGTAACATGGAGTTACATGCATGGTAGTTTCATAGTCATATTTATAATGGTTTCTTTCATAGTATTTGTTATATACAGAGGTATAATGGTAGAAATTCTTGTCTTAAGTGACACCTTATATCTGACTGAGCCATTTGTCCATGACCTGCAAACTGCCTGTCTGGAATGCTGAGAATTTTTACAAAGGTGATCAAGTGCTATCTGTGGACTGCTCACAAGCAAGAAGAGCCCTATCATTTAAAAAGCATTTTTTTCCAGAATAATCTCTTCCAAATCCCTGTAGCTTCATATATGTGTAAATACTTCAGATTTCTGTAAATTCAATATTTCGAAATAGAAGCAGTTGTTAAAGTAGTTACATAAGACAAAATAAAATCAGATAATTTCCCATTACAGTTTTATCTTGTGGATGAAGTCTATTCTTCAGTTAGAGACAAGAGATGTTCTGGCTGTAAATTAAAGGTAGCACACAGCAACAAATCTTTCACCTTTGCACAAATCCTATTAATGCAATCTTGTTTTTTTCTGAGGCGTATTTAATCTGGTTTTTTTAGATTTAAAGTCGATGCTATATCTGCTTTTGTTAACATGTAGATTACAGAAACAAGATATAATCCCTCTTTCATATTCATAATTTCCTCAAGATTATAAAAGGAGAAAGGATTACAGTTGACATTTTTTTAAGCTTTCTGTGGATATATTCAGTTTACATATATATGAAGTTCCTGTTATGAGTGTTTGTATAACAGAAGACTGGAATACCAAAGGAAGTACTTTGCAAGGCTTTTTGATGACTTGTATAAATTGCATACAATAGAGCTTCATTTGCGTATTTCATACAGACTTTTCTCTCCTAAAAAGATGTAATAATGCAAACAGCAGATTGTTAAATTCATTGTTTTAATCTCGTGTCTGAAGAAATTTTCAAAATTTCTGTGAGTTTTTTTCAAAACTGTGAGTTTTGAAGCTCATGTCTCTAATAAGTGGCACTTTGAAAAAAAGCTGAAAACTCTAGTATGAGTGTTCCATAACCTCTCAGAGGAGTGGCTGCTTTAGGAAAACCATATGGCACTCAGTCTTTGCATAATCTTTTTCAATTTAATTTCCATGGTCTGTGTAGACAATTCAGGATTTTCACCAATATGTTCACTGTAAGGACTAGCTGTATTGAATGACAAAGTCTGTTTTGAAATGCTGGATTTTTGAGTTTTTATCTTACTGCTTGTCTTTTGCCTCCATTTCAAGACAAAATCCCTAGTCAACAGTAAGAGGGTGATAGGACTTCTCGTGTCTTTGGTAACTATGCAATCTGGGGTGGTGGATCACTAACTCTGTTTCAAGACTGATTTATTGCATTTGAAATCTGAGTAGAATTGATTCTCAGAGCTGATACCTTTTTGAACTTGATCATAAGGTATTTCCTGTAAATGCAAGGTTCTGTGCTCAATACCAGAGAGTCCCTTTCAAATTCATGTCTTTTCTGAAAGGTAACTTAGCAACAGATCATAATGTGGGAGACTTAGTCGTCTCTCGATCCATTCTCTTGTACCTTGAGCCCAAGGTACTTGATAAAGAGCATGTAGGAATTATAAGTGTCTCTTGCTGGATATAGTGAAAAAAGTGAAGGCAGGAGACAGACTGTTGGCATTTGAAATAGAGACTTGATACAGGAAAGGTTTCTTCAGTTAGTCGTTTTAACTAGTCTTGAATATATTTTATGCTACCTAAAGTAACAATTAATCATCTTAGGAATCAATATATCCAGTCTTGCATTATATTGAGAGTAATTAACATGCATAAAGTTGAAGCTTTGAAAATACTGTACTTAACGTAGCGCGGAGTATATTAATTGTCTGAATTAACTGACCTGTGAAGTCCAACTTCTCTGAAGTATTAGTAGTTACAATAATTGCAAGAACAATAAAGTATAATAATATTTAAAAGCCAAATAATAATATCCCAAACCAGTTATTGAGCATTTCAGAGAGAAAGTAGTTTAGAAAAGAACCTGGATAGAATAACTTGGTATTATATGGGAAGTTTTGCCAGGATTATAAGACATTCACTTCTACTGCAGTTGGTGGGAAGGTGTGTACTTCTGCTTGAGACAGGACGTGGACAGGGTGGACAACCTTGTCATATTATAGGCAGTGTTACTGGTCTTGCTTGCTATACTTTGTCCAAAGTCCACCTCAGCTTGTAAAGCCTTATCTTTTGATTAGAACCACCTTCTTAAATTCTGTGCTGGGTCAGACTTTTGTTAATACTTTGACCCCGAGACTTGGTCTTTTACTAGCTTGCCAAGTAGCTTAGAACATGGGACCACTTTAAAGATCTGTAAATTGGAGTATCAAACCAGCTCTTACATAGCAGGTCTCTGAAAATACTAGAGAAGTACAAAAATTAGTCTTGCTTAGAGAAGATTTTATACGTGTGTCAATAGATATCAGAATTACAGAATTATATTGCTTGTTTTCATGTTGACTAACCAGTTAGTAAAATCATTCTTTTTCCATTTATTTTTATTTAAAGCAATAAACCAAATCCCAATCAAATATCCAGCAACAATGGGAAACCTGCTGCAGTCAATGGAGCAATGGGAGCCTCTTACCAGGCACAGGCCCCAGTAATAGGTCGGGCTTGTGAAAGCTGCTATAGTAAGTAAATATTTTTTTTAATAATTCAGGAGTTTGGGTTAACTTTAATATATGCTGTTTTCTAAAAACAAATGCATGTACTCTTGTTTGCATGTTATAGAGGATAAGTTCCAGTTACTTGTGTGGCAGAAATAACTTTAAAGTTATAGCTACCTTCAGTATATATATATTAAATGTCAATATTCGAATAGACTTTATTTTTTTCTTTTAACAATTCAGAAAGTACAGAAAGATTGTTATATAATATGATGGCACTGATATGTTATTCCTTTACCTTCAGAATGCTAGATTCAAATTTATTTTTGGTTTTTCTGTAAGGACGAAGGGGTTTTGAGCTGGTTTTTTTTTGGTTGGTTGGTTTTGAGGTGTCTTTCCCCCCTTTGTTGTTGTTGGGAGGCATGGGCAGGGCATATTGGTTTTTTCTAGTATTTTGTATGTTTCTGATAATTCTTGTTTTACTTATTTAAATAGCAGCCTTCAACAGAGGTTTTGTGAGAGTGAGATATACTAAAATCCAGAAATTGAAAGAATTGAAAAGACCTGCTGTATAAGAGTTCCCTGCTTATCATTCCTATGGCTGCCCATCTCTTAAACAACAATTAAATTAAAAACATATTTTGTATGGAAGGTTTCCATTCTATACTTAGTTTTTCAAGTCATATTTTTTAAAGAATAATTTTCTTATGAAAAAGGAAAAAGGTTAAATTAATGCGCCCTTCTGGGTCTCCAAATGCACAAGATAAAAATATGTACGCATCTTCAAGGTCAATAGAGGATGTTCTTATCCTTTTCGAATGTGGATCTTAATTTATAAGTATTCAATTTGAATGACTTGAACTTTTCCAGAATTTCCATTTGGAGTTGACTTCTGTGATGCTTTTGTAAAAAATAAAGCAACTAACAATTCAAGTTTTTCTTCTCCATGTCAAATGTATTAAACATTTATCTGCGCAATGCTCTTATATTTTGGCCATATTTAGCCATCTATTACAGCATTTGGATTTATTGCAGTGCATGTAGCATGCACCAGTTCACCTGTGCTCTTTTCTCCTCTTTAGCTCCACAGTCTCACCAATGGTATTCTTGGGGCCCTCCTAATATGCAGTGTAGGTTGTGTGCGTCTTGCTGGATTTATTGGAAAAAGTATGGTGGCCTGAAAATGCCTACACAGACGGATGAAGATAAACTGTCTTCCAGTCAACCTACCGAGGTAGGACTGTGTAGATAAAATTTGAAACATAGTGATTTCACAAGTCTGCTGTGATTTGAATATTTAGCGGAAAGGGTTTTTTATGTATGTGTTCAACTTTGGTTGAATAAAACTCAACTTGTTAATCCTTTTCCTGTGTTTAAGTAGAACTGTAAAGTGTGCAGGCCCTGCCGTATCTTTATTTGACTAAGCCTTATGTAAACAAACATCCGCTTCATGCATTTTTGGTGGACAAATGTAATTTTCTCAATCAAATGGTGTGTTATGTATGAAATGGTAAATTGATTATACAATATCTCATTTAGAATGGCATTATATATCCATTCTTAATATAGTTCTCTACTCTGTGTTTTACAGCTTCCTACATAGGCCTCAGATTTTTATATTGTGCTTATGCATATTATTTGACTAACCTTGAGAATTTATCCAAGGTGTGGATATTTTAATGCTGTAATTCAGATGTACCTGTTATCATTTTTTGTTTCTTTTTGTAGGAATCGCATGTTAGAACTCACATGTCCCGGCAGGCCACACAGGGAACTCCAGTTCGTAACACTGGAAGTCCAAAGTCGGCAGTGAAAACACGTCAAGCTTTCTTTCTTCACACGACATGTTGGACAAAACTGGCCCGTCAGGTCTGCAAAAATACCCTCCGGCTGCGGCAGGCAGCAAGACGTCCCTTTGTCCCTATTAACTGTGCTGCCATTAAGGCAGAATGTAAGATGTTTTTTTAATTCTTAGTTCTGTGTGCTGTGCTTTCCACCCATTTTTGTCTTTTAATTTTATTTTCTTTTTCAATAAACATTTCTTGTCTATACACTTTTGCTTTTCATTTTTTTTTTCATTTGTCCAGCATATCACCTACACATTGGATTTCTGGCTGCCTTGAACAGATTTAGGCCGGGGAAACATTTCAAATTAATTAAAAAGGGGATAACTGTTACCTCATTCCCTTACAAAAATTACCAGTAACAAAAGTGGGTTTAGGAGGGGGAAAGCAATGCCATGACATAAAAAACCATGCTTCCTACTAGGCATTGTGAAAGAAGTTTGCTTTTATATTGTTCATTTATTCTTTCACTGAGCAGAAACTATAGATCTGTACATCTTTTTTTTCTTAGTGAGTTGGTAAAAGAATCAGGAGATGGGGATTAGCTCAGTTGGTCAGAGCATGGTGCTGATAAACCAAGGCTGGGGTTCGATCCCTGTATGGGCCATTCACTTAAGAGTTGGACTCGATGGTCCTTGTGGGTCCCTTCCAACTCAGAATATTCTGTGAAATCTGTGAAGAATTTAAATGGGGTGAGTAATACAGCCCCTTGTCACTATGATGATCAGATGATGGTGATAGCCATGTTTATCATAATTGCATCACTTTGGTTTTGTCTATTCCAGTTTTAAATTTTAGTTTTAAATAAAATTCTGTATTATACTTGTTCTTTTTATAGTGAAAATATAAAGAACTGATGAATTCACTAGTAGTATGACAAAAGGATATGAGTTATTGTGGATAGCAACAGTAAGTCTCCTCATCTGCATATGTGTGTTAGTTCTGCTGCAAAGTCACTGAATATTTCAACAGCTTTTGTATCTGCGCTAAGCACATTGTTTAACTGTTCATGCTGTCTGGTTATGTGTCCCAGTCTTCCACAGATATGGTTCTTGGAGCAGATGCTTGGTATTCCGAGATGAGCCATGCTGGCTCATCGTACTGTCAATTGTATTAGAATTGAAGAGACCTTTTTAGAATATAAAATTTTATAACATGTTTGCTAGATTAACACCAAATGTTTTCCCAGCATATTTAGCCGGGATGCTGATGATGTCAGTGTTGATTATAAGAAATTTACTCCATGGAGGCTTAAAATCTGATTTTGAGTAATTATTTTCCTTTTATGTACTTTAACATCAACTGTTATTCACATGCAAACTCTTCACCTGCTTCTACAGGTATCCCAAGCTTGGTGAATATTTCTGTTCATTGTCCTTGTCTAATTTTTTAGTTGTCTCTTTGACCATTTCCTTTCTTCTTTTAAACCTATGGAAGTCAGGAGCAACCTTCAGATTTAAGGAAACCATGTGTCCACTGTGTGAATAGAATGAGTTATACTTCATGGAAGAAGTGTGTCTGAGGGTGGACTAGGACTATATTTTTAGTTCTCAATCCAAAGTAAGAGTTACTTTCTGAGAGGAAAGCATTATACCATTAAATTTCTGTTTATTCTGAATCATGGAGGAAAACTTATAATTTCACTTGAACCTTGACTCTTTTTGTCCATATCCCTATTTCTCACTTACTGCAGTAACAAAACTCAAAAGAAGAGGAAACCGTTGGTTAAGGAAGAGAAAAAATAGAAGAAAAAGGTTTCATTCAATGGTTAATGGTCATACTACAACAAGTGTTAAATACACAGTTCAACTTTTAAAGAGAGGAGTGAAAAGCTGAGCTTTTCAGCAGGACTGGCAGTATCAGACTGGCAGTGCTGTGAGTGCTTCCTCTTTGTTTCTTTGAGTGAAAAAGTGCCACATCAAATTAACAATGAGCAGAAAGATTTTTTTTTCCCTGCAGTCTCTGTCTCATTATTCTTTTTGCTTATAGCAGTTTTCGGACCTTGCAATTTGTCTTTTTGAATTCTGATACTTTCTGATTAGATCTAACATAGATTGAAGAAAAAAAAAAAGTCACATTTGTCAAGGCTTTTTGAACACAACATTAAAATAATTTTCTAATGGTGGAAACCAGATTATACCTCAACTAATATAACTCACGGTTCTCTGTACACACACAGATATGCACAGACACATACACGTATTCTGTTTCTGGCAATCTCTCTATCTGGAATAATTACAGTGCTCTTACCTGCATTGTCATTGTCTTGGTCTAGTAAAGATTAATAAGTAAGTAAATAAAAAGAATGGTTTTGTAGTTTTATTCCTATACTTATATCTGGTGACCTCTGCTCAGTGCACTCTGTAGATTTTAATGTTAGAACTAAATAGTCTCTCTTTTCCTGAGAATGCCCTGAATCTTTTTCTAAGGTAATCTTGAAGCAAGTAATTTAAATTTAGATTTTTAAATGAGATACTAAATTAATGGAAATTATCTCCTATGCTGAATTGGCTGAGTAGTTACAATATTGAATGAATATCTGTAAGTTACAGATATGCTTAGATAATAACCTGGCCAGAGTAGCAGGTCACTCATGATGTGATATGGCATGAGGTGGTGTTAGGACGTTCAAGACCTGATTTGGAATTTGTTTTCCAAATTGTTGATGTGCTGAAACTTGAATCTAATGAGTGCTTAGATGCTATGTCAGACTCACCTGACACTTTGTGTATGCCAAACCAGTTCTTGAAACTGTAACCGTTTCACAACGTTATTGCATTAGGCACTATAACAACACTAAGAAACCATAAAACCCGGAAGGATTGGTAGGGTGCTTATTCCAGCAGTTTAACAGGTTTTATGCCACCTTAGTCTTGTGCAATTTGTTGAAGTGCCAGGTTGTAAATGAAACTAATTTCCAGTTCTGAGAAAGACTGTCTGAACCAGCATGTCAAAACTTACTCATAAAATAGATAGGTTTTTGCATTCCACCTGAATGCATCTGCAGGTACTTCTTTTGTCTCAGAGGAGCATGGAAGTCTCTGAGAATGCTAACCTCAGGCCCAACCATCTCTTAGGCGAAAACAGATTTCGACAGAGCATTTTCTGTTATTGTAATTCCACCCACATCAGCTCGCTCCCCCCACTGGCAGAAAATAAGGTCCTATTCTGTGTTCTTTATTCCCTCAGTTAGTGTAGAGAATTAGATTTTTCTCATTAATGAACCCTGTAGCATGACCCCTGCTCAGATGCCAGTGGGAGGTAGTGGAGATGGTGCATTTACTTCCCAGTTGAATCTAGGAAAGGCCACCAGGAGGTTGAGAAGGCACAGCACCTCCGGCTAGGAGCACAGCCCATTATGGAAACTTCAAACTTTGTTTTGCCTGAACTTAATAGACTCTCTGTAGTTGTTGACAATAAAATTGTCTGATGGATTTTCAGGAATAATTAGAATTGGTGAACTGCTTTGCTGAGAGGAAATTCTCATGCTTTAAATCTCACGCACTACCTACCTTTTAGTTTGAATATATTGCATGTTGTTTAGAAGGTGAAGCAAAACTGTCCTGTCTGTGGAAGGTCTCTTAATTAGAGGAAAGCAAAGGCGGCATTCTTCTCAACAGCCACTGGCAAGATTGGATCTGTTCCCAGCTTACAAGCAGGTTGATATGTGCCTGGCAGTGAGCCATGCATCTGCAAGCATTATTACTTCAGCACAGGGATATTTTGATGGATTTTTTTATTCCATTGCTTGGATACAGCTTTATCAGTATAAATATATGTATTAATTATAGTAATTTAAATCTGGATAACTACATGCTATGTGCATAGACATGATTGTCAAAATGTTTTCAGTGCACAGTAATATATTATCTGTATAATATATGTAGTTATTTGGGAATGGGTATACTGTTCATGATGAAAACTTATAACTTTGAATCTTCAAATTTATTAACAAGTTTGGTACACAGTACTTGCTTGTGATCTAGTTTGATGAAACAAAGACAAATCAAAACTAGGTAGAATATGCAAAATGTTCCTGATTTGGCTTTGTAAGCATTGAGCTTATATTTTACTGACATAAAACTACCCATTCATCTGAAGTGAGTAACATTTATGGGTATTGTTTCACAAACTGTGTTTTTCGTCCTTGATTTTGATAGCTGCAGAAGAGCTTTTGGCTGCATCTAGGATAAAAATATTTTCTCTCCGTTATCTTTGGGTACAATTTGTGCCAGATTTTAGTAGCCAGGAAAATAATGGAAAGAGCACGCTATTTTTTACTGAAGTTTTTAAGAAGAATACAATCAGGGAATACGAAGGGCACAGTACATTAATTAGATAATCAGAATTTTGACAGAGGGATGATGAAATGTCAGAGACAACTTGACAGTCTCTCTAAGAGACCTACAAATTTGTTCTAAAAAGGAAATAGTTAAAAAAATACTTTCAGATCTAAAAGCACAACCTCATTTGATATCATCTTCTTCATAGCATTCATTATTTCATTCACTTCTGTAATACCCACAAAAGTTATTAGTTTTCTAGGTTAAGAACTTAGTCTGTTCAAAACCTCATAAAGAATGTTTCACACTGTGGTTTGTAATGTTTGTAATGTTGTTTCCTGAAGTTTTTCTGATAGTACTGTATCTTCTTTAGGGTTATGGTGCCCCAAATTATGTGCACTTCAAGATACAGGTTTCCCATAATTTTAGAGAGTGCTGACTTCATGAATTCTCTTCTGCTTGGTGATGGTGTAGAACCCATCATTATGTGTATGTGCTACAGCCATTTTACCCCTTAAGAATTAATTTACATGTGATGTTTGATGGTGATGATATCAATCAGTTTTAGCTTTGATTATGCTCAGAAATTTCTTATCAGGAAATTTTAACTCTCTAATCACTTCTTTTCCTGATGTTTTGTATGTAGAACAGCACAGATCCTTTGAAGATTACATAGACAATTAATTTTAATAACGTGCTAATCCCTGGAAAAGAACTTTTACCCTGTAACATCTGGGAAGTAGAGGTCTTTGGTGACAGTTTGTTAAAAGCTCATTGAAATGCCAAGTTGGATGCCAGATCAGCTGCATGTGTACATGTCACGAGCCCTTCAGAGGATCCTGGCAGACCTATGACACTGGCAGTTACTGGTTTATAGGACGTGTAAGTAGGAGGGGACCCCTGGAGGTCTCTATCCCACCTCTTGCATAAAGTTCATGTGCTCATGAGCCTTTTGTCCAGATGGACATTATGTACCTCCAAGGATGGAGGCTGCCTGACTTCTCTGGGCAGGTGTCCAATGTGTTTGATCAACCTCCAAGTAAATAATCTTTTCCTTAAATCTAACAATTTCCTGTCTCCCAGCTTGTGGCTGCTGCCACAGAAAGCAGTGGTAGGTTACCCTATCCCTTCTTTACTCCGAGAAGGGTCTGGTTTGGTGTCTCTCTGCTCCACTGCTAGGAGAATGCAGGGGGCAATCAGGTCTCCCCTCATGCTTCTTGTCCCAATGCTGACCGGACCCAGTCCCTTGGACTCTGCGTATGTCCTGTACACCAGCTCCCAACCAGATTGTGGGCTGTCCAGTAGATGAATGTGGTCCAGTGTGTCCACATCTCTTCTGCAGTGGGGATCCCACAACTCAGCGTGGAGTCTGGCTGTTGTTTCACACGGACTGAGGGGACGGGTGACCTCCCTGGCCCTGCTGGGTTTGCTGTGCTCATAAGGCCCAGTGTGCTGTTGTCCTTCTTGTGGCAAGGACGCACCACTGAGTCGTGTGAGCACATTAAACATGTTTTCCCCTTTGCAAGGTCTTTGTTGGTTCCCTTGATATTTCCATATTTAACTGTGTGCCTCTATTAATAGTGCAACCCTTTTGCCACTCTGCAGACCTACTTATGAAGAATGTTATCACATTTGCCCTGTTTTTGTTCTCTTGAACCAAGACTGTTTAAGCATTCATTAAACACCAGCAGCATATGTGCTCAGTGGTTTGCTTGGATGAATTCCACCTGATCCTGGTAACTTGTTTTTATTCATTAACCAGTTCATTTGAAATATTTCCTGTGGAGTCTTTGATGTGACACAGTTCTCATACTTTCCTCATAAAATTATTTTGGAAGTGATCTTTAAGTGCTTCTGTAGTGAATGCTGATGCAAAGAATACATTCAGCTTTTCTGCTGTGCCTTTGTCTTTCTTGAATATTTTCGTCACACCTTGATCATCTCCTATTGCTACAGGCAGTAGCACACTTTCTGCTTTTGCTGTGTTTGAAAAATATACTATAAAATATAATACGCCTTTTTTAATAAATACATTTTTTCTGTTAGCTTCCACTATTTCACTGATTTTACTAAGATTTTTATTGCATATGGATGCTCATATTTGATTTTAGGACTTGTTTTTTATTCAATGGTTTTACACTTGAGAGTGATACACAATCTAACTTCTATGGTTTTTCTATGTGTTATGCATAGAAATCATAAACTTTATTGCACTTTGTATGGGACTACCATATTGTGGATCAAATTTTGCTGCTGTTAAAAGTACTTAACAGCTTTCACAGATGGGTGTGCTTTGTAATACTCAGCTTTGGTGAACATGCTTTACTTCAAGCATGGAAACTGTGCTGTGTTTGCAGTCTGTATTCCCAGTTACCATATTAATACATCTCTAGAATTTAATGTCTTTTTTTACAGTGAAGACACGTAGATAGAAAATGTTCTTGCTAGTTACTTCTTAGGCAATGCTTTGGTATTCTCAAAGTAACTATAAAATACTGTATAGCCTGTACTTATTTTAGTGAGGGAGTCAGTGGAGACACATTGTTCTACTCTGTCACTTAAAATATTTCAGGTGTTACAAAATATTAAAAATATTCAAGGCACCAGGTTTGAGCTTTTCCCCCTGTATAATGGTATATTGTGTTATTAAGAGAAGATAATAAAGTGCTTTGTGTACTCAGCATTAAGGCTCTGGAAGCTTTGGGCTGCCCAAATACCAGTTGGCGTTTCCAGAATTTCAAGTAGTTTCCCAAATATATTGAAGTAAGTTGTTCATTGTCTGCTGCACTGAAAACATCTCTGAACATCTGCAGTATTTATTTCAGTAATTGTCTGTGGATTCAGAACCTTCATGGTTTTTGCACAGAGCTACATAAAATACATTTCCCAAATCTTTGTTCGCGAAGCCTAGCCATGACATAAAATATAAGATTATAAATAATTCTACATGGTGTGTTATCTTCTTCCTGTGACTATGTACTTCATCTCATGTACTGGAATGAAGCAAACGTGAGCAGTTTGATAAAACACAAGGTGGATTTGCAATTAGAATCTATTTATAATGTGTACCTCCTATAAAGCTTGTTAGGAAATGCAGATCTGCATGCGTGAAACCTATACAAAGAAAAGAGTACATTTAGGTAGGTATTTGTGGGAAGTAATTCCATGTGAGAGAATTCTCAATCTACACAATCACCATATGAGTGCAGTTTTGTATAGAACAGAATACCTCTATACTAGGGATACTGGAAAATCTATATGGGGATTTCTTATGTGCTCTTGGAAGACAGATAAACCCAGTCATTCTGAATAACTTAAAAAAAAAAAAAGATAGTATATTTTCAGTAATTTTGGAATTGTTTACTGAAACCTAATGCCTTGTAAATTTTTGCCTTAAGTTGATTGACTTCGCTGTCTAAACATGAACATCTTCATAGTAACCCTTTATGTTTGGGACAAACATGGAATCTCTGCTCGTGTATTCAGAGTACCTTTAGAGGTGTGAGTTCATAGTAGTAGCATGAAATTTAAAGCAGTTACTGCACTGCTAGTTTTCATGTACTTTGCAGAAAGTTACAATCTTTGAGACCTTTGAGGTTTGCAATACTTGGTTACAACTAGCCACTTTGTTCAAAAGTTTACCATGAAGGAGTTGCTTTGTTTGGTTGGTTGTTTTTTTGTTTGTTTCTTTCTCAAGCCATGATAACCCCTGTGTTCAGTTTTACTTATTAGGCAGTATATGAATCACAATTATGCAAGTAAGAAAGACATGACAAAAGTCAGTAGTGCCAGCTTTGAATCCTTACCTCTGTGTTGCCCCATTTAGAGAAAAAGGAGCTTGTAAAAAACAATAAAGAATCAATGTAAATTACTTTTAATAGCTAGAGCTGCATTTCATTTAGTACTCATGTTTTCATCTGTGTTTCATTTGCCTAGCTGGCTTTTCATTTGCTTCGTAAGCAAAAAATGCAATCAAAATGGTGCTAAACCTTACATTGACTTTAAAAAAAAAAAGAATAACCATAAGATCATTTGCATGAATGAGAACATGTCCTGCCTTTAAATATCCATCATTATAAGTATTGATAAAAAAAGGAGAATATGGGCTAAAATGAAAAAAGAAATTTGTGTCAAAAATGCAAGGCAGAAAGTGGTTGGTGTGTCCTAATTCTATTGGTAATAGTAAAAAAATTAAACTGAGTTTTATTCTTTAAAATTCTCAGATGCAGATCGACATTGTGAACTTGCTGGAAATCCTCTGAAGATTAAAAGCACCAGAAAACCCCTGTCATGTATCATTGGGTATTTAGGTGCGTATCTGCCTCCAGAGAATAACGAACCAAACCAACATTCAGTGTGTACTGATGCTTTATAATCCCATGTGCATAGAAAGGGGGATTTATGCTTTGAGTAACAAGAAAAAGCTCTGATATTAATAAATTAATAATAACGATGGTCCACTAGCAGTTGCACAGCTGCATGATTGAACTTGCAGGATGTAGGCAGAAGTTCTGCTGATACTGGTTTAAAGTGTCAGAGTGAAATCTGATCTAATTTGGCATGTGAAAAATAGTGTGGTAGTCTAAATGAAAAAAATAACTGCTCAGAGGGGAGATATTTAGTATGCTCAGTGCTACTCTAGTGTGCCCCTTGAATACAATTGCAGTACTGTATATTTAAAAGAAGGGCACCTCAGCCACACCAAGACAACAATCTTGTAATCTGATGACCTAAATTTAAAAGGTGCAATGAGATCTGTACTGAGATCACAGCCAAGAGGTCAATGAACCCTTAAGTTAATGAGAAGAGGAAAAATTCAAGTAATAGTGATTCCTTGCTAAAACAAGTGAAAATCATACTCTTTTCAAGGAACTGTCACTGACTATTAAATATTTACACAGTCATATAAGAATTGTGATAACCCAGAGGCTGTTAATACTCAAATGAGTGTAGAAATCAAACCATTGATCAGAGAAGCAGTGAATAATTCTGCTGTTAATTACATTCTGCAGAAATGAAGCTGAATATAGAGTTCAGTCTAGATGTTTTGCTCAAAATTAAATCAACAAGAGTTTTTTTTTACTAGAACAAAGTAAACAGTAAGTCTCTTGCCTCACTGAAACAGAAATTAGCTATTTATGTAGTTACATCTGCTCTTCTAGAACATCAATTTTACCAGAATCCTAACTTCAGAAAACTGTATAATGAAGCATTAATGCCACTCTCAGTGAATTTTGATCCCTCCTGTCCTAGAGTTTAAGAAAAAAGCCAGTGATAATTTCCTACAGGCATCCTGGCTGTATATCTTACCTGTGCTGAAAGGACTGCTTTGGTTGACTTGGGGGAGCTGTGGTTGTAAGGGGGGAAGCCGGACCGGAGATGGCTCATCCAGTTGACCTGTCTGTGCAGCCAAAAGAAGAAATGGTAACATGGGTAAACTTAGAGGCCCCTGCATGTTTTTAATGCCTTGTTATTTAGTGACTGAGGGAGCATAACGCTGTAGGCTTAATGGGAGTAAATGGATGAACAATGTCAGACAGCATTTTGCACACTTAGGTGAATGTATGATAGGAGATTAACAGTGCTAAAATATACCACGTATCTGTAGAGTCTGCTTAGCATTTGACTGTATGGGAAGTGAAGGTATCCCACTACAGTTGAAGGCAAATAATGTGTTGCAGGGATATGAAGCGTACCCAGTGCAGTTGAATACATCCTGAATACATACTATACTGAATTAGCTCTATAAGAATGCCTAGAAAATGGCTTTTTTCTTGCCATTTAGCCTGGTGGATTTTTTGGGGGGGTTTTTTTTGTGTTTTTTTTTTTTTTGTTTTTTGTTTGTTTGTTTGTTTGTTTGTTTGTTTGGTTTTTGTTTCATTTGTTTTGTGGTTTTGGGGTTTTTTGGGGGGGGGGGTTTGTGTGTGTTTTTTTTAGTTTGTGACTTTTTTGGTTTATTCGGGATTTTTGCATGTTTCAGCAAACAAATAATTGCTTGAATTATTTTTCTCATAAAAATTAGTATTAAATATCATGTCATACCTTATGCAGGAGGCATTTGTTTTCTTTTTAAAATTCCTCCCATGCCATTCCCACAGGCATTTATTGGCATACAGCTAACTGTGTGACTCAGGGCATTACTGTTTTCAACCTTTCTGGTAATGCAGAGAGGATTTCAGTGCCCTGCACATCCTGGGTTATCACTTACTTTATCCCTGTTCTGCTTCTTGGCTGCCAGTTCCACAGGTGAGGCAGGTTAAGCGTTAAAATTAGGCCCTGCCCGCCACAGAACTAGGGCTAATCCACTCTAATCCCTTCAGTCATCACTGTGCTTACTAAAACAAAGCCCCTAAGGTGAACCCCTGGCTAATTAAATGTCCTTTGTTACCTCCTAGTTATGAGGAAACCAAACTAATATTTCCAGCTGGGATACATGTTGAGGAGATGAGAAGATATGAGAGAGAGAGGTGCAGCTGCTTAAGCACCTCTGGAATCCAGGATGCTTATTTAAGTGACTCACTAGGAGACTTCAACTTCTCTTTGTTTGCTTTGGATTTTTTATTTTTTTTAGTGGACTGACATGAGTGGAAATGGGAGAGCTTTTTAGTGTTGTTATTGTTATCCACTTGTTTGAGGTTGCAATCTGGTAATCTGATCCTCTTAATTGGTTTCCTAATATGTTGTTGAAACATAGCTTCTTACTCCTGTCTTATTTTTATTTAAGAATGTGGCCAACTGATTATTTGTTATGTGGGTAAAGGGATAATTTGGGTAATTTGGATGCTATAGTCATTTCTCTTGAGTTAGCAAAAGGTGCAGGTAGCTAGAAGATTTTTGGTGAATTACTAGGCAATAGAACAAGGATAAGAGCAGCAGGAATTAAAAGACTGATAATTACAATTATTCCATAATGCAGTTATCCAATGGGATAATATAATTCAGGTGAAACCACTGAAATGTCTCATTACCCCTCTCAGGTGTGATGAAACAGCTGGTTAGAAAGTGTTGATCCAAGGCATGAAAATATTTGAAGCAAGTCTATATGTAGAGGAGGAGCGAGTATGAGGTGTAAAGACCCCAAAGGAAGAATTCAAGTCCATTGGGAAGTGTCCTGGTTGTTTAATTAAGCTCCTTTTTGGAACTTAAGTGTAGAGCTTGTTCTTGCTGCCTTCCTCTACTGCAGAAAGAGAAGAGACAGCCTTTGTGGTAAACTAATGGAGGATTAGTGACTGCTGAACTAAGAAAAGTCGAAGAAAGGAAATGCATCCTGAGTCAACTGTTTGCTCATCTTGAAAATATAAAAATGCAACTCCTATGTGCTGCAGATGGAAGGAGCTTGAATTCTCATATGTTGACACAGCTGCTTGGGACTATTGTGGCTGCTGCTGGAACTCTTTTGCAAATGAAATTATATTTTAATGGTGTTAGCCCTGAAAATTTACCATTTCCTTCAGAAAATTGGAAAAGATTGCCAAATGAACATTTTAGAATCCAAATTCCAACTGTCTACAGCAAATGGCACAAGTGTTTCTATTTCAGTTTAAAGTTTTGCCTTAGCCATCAGTAATGTTCATAACATTAAGCATGCCTCAGTTCCCATTTTAGTAAAAAAGCAAAATACAAGATGCTTGTTCCCTACAGCAAGAAAAATGGGACATGTTAGAAATCTGCTGAGTGCTTGGCGTTCCTAAACTTTTTTTATGAAAAGCAGATGAATACTGCAGTGAATGTCAGTAAGAAGCTTTCATCTAATTAAGTGGTGAAAAATTTGGTGACACTAAGCTAGCCTTTAGCTGCATGCCCAAATCTACTGCTCTGGAGAGATTACCTGTACCCTCTCTCTCTACTTGCCTGTGCTTTACCCTGCTCTATGTTTCTTATCTGACCCTCCTGAAGCTTCTTGTATGAGGGTGTTCATGCTTTGAGAGTGTGCTGGCAAGCTCCAACCAAACCAATGGTGAACAGTTAAGCAAAGTCTTTTCCGATGTGAAAATTGTTGGCGTTGTCTCCTCCTGGCATGCTGTTCCCGGTACAGCCCGACCAAGTCACTGTGGCTATCCTGTTCCTTTCCACTCCTTTGGATACTGATGAAACTGTTGGTCCTTCCCACCTTTATGTATCTACCTTTTAAAAGTTATCACGATTTCTTGTGGCTCACCCCCAGCCTCCCCTGCAGCCATGGCCAGTTGCCTGTGGGATGGGCAGGCTGGGTATCTGCCAGCTGCCCATGAGGGCTCGCCATGAGAGCGAGAGCATGAGGCAGGGCAGGCAAGTGCTTGGATGTTGAGCTTCCTTCAGAAATGCCAAGGAGGAAAAACATGCTGTTGCAATAGACTTTGACTTTATGCAATGGTTTCCTCTGGAATGATAGCTGTGAATGGCAGAGGCTGGAGAGCCTTCTTGGATATCTGGCCTCACTGTAGATTTTGCTTATTCCCAGCTTCTGTGCTTTTTGCATACAGAAAAGCAGAAAGAAGCACTCTTCAGGAGTTGTAAACCTGGGCTGCATGTGAGAAAGTACTCTCCTGATCTGTGTTCCAGCCTCTCTGCCCTCACCTTCTCAGCCCAGAGGTGAGACAGAGGTGTCTTCTGCTGCGTGGGGACATCGAGTGGCTGGTGTAATTGGGCTGCAAGTGCCTCATAAGCTGCGCAGTGCTGGCAGCTGGTGCCCTGTGGCTGTGTCAGAAGGACAGGACCTGCCCTCAGGCATCTGACTTCACACACAGATTTGGGTCTGCCCAAGGTTGCGCGCAGTGGTGGCATTTTGAACCCAAATGTGTGATGGGAATAAGTTAATTGGTTCAGCAAATTCCTGATGAAGAACAAGCGGACTCAACCGAGGCTTCCTTTTTCCACTTTTGTCTGGCAGATAACTGAGAAATTTCCATACAGCTGTATCAGCTCTTGGCAAACACAGCAGCTGCCACCCTGAAGCGTGCTGGCCAGATGCACTTTGCTGCCTGTTACCCTCTTTATTCCTCTTTCTCCTGCTGTATGAAACACATCAGAATGCTTGAAGCTCCCCAGTAATGAGTATATTGGAGTGTTCCCGTTCCAGTTTTAGGGTAGTTTGAGCTGCAGAGCCCTACAGTGGCTGGCCTGCTGGCTCTCCTGCACCTTGTGACTTCTATGTGGGAAGATCCCTTAAAGCTTCTTATTGTGAGAGAAAATACTGAATAGCTTGAAGTGGTTTCACTATAGTAAAATGCTTTTATTTCATTGCTAAAAAAATCTGTAGGTGTGTAGCTTCAATACAAACCTCAAAAGGGTAAAAATCATAAACATAGATCTGTTTCAGATGGTTTTATGTATATTATCTCTTCAACCTCTCAAATCCTTATACATCTACACTATAGTATTGAACTTGGGTAATTTAAAGTGATATAGATTTTTCTTACTTGGAGGACCTGTGGGTATGAAGACTTATATTTGAAGTGTTATTCAAGCTCCTGTAAACACACAAGTGCGGAAGAAAATTTCTTTCACTGAAAATCAAAAGTAAATTTAATATATGAAATAGACTGGTTTTCTTTATTTTAAAATCAAGTACGTATAATTTCTCTCTCTCTTTTTTTTCTCAGAGATACATCCTGCTGTGAAACCAAATGTAATCAGGTCAACACCAAGCCTTCAAAGTCCAAGTGCAAAACGATTACTTGCACCCTCCAATCACTCTTCATTAAGTATTTTGGGAAAAAGAAACTACAGCCATCATAATGGTCTTGATGGTATGTGAAGGAATATAAAAGAAATACTCTTTAAGTCTCTGAATTGCAAAACTTTCTGTGAACCTGAGATGACATTAAATAAAAGGGTAGAGAGTTAAAAAATGTAAGATATGGATAGCATGTTTATCACATTGATGCAATGAATGGTGGTGTTTATTCATTGAACAAGGATATATTAATGCCCTCTCTTACAAAAACTCCATTTACCGTTTTTCTTACTAATCTTGATTAAAAAAAAAAAAAGGACAAGAAAAGAATAAAACAAACTTGATGAAGGCAGAGATGCAGTATGTTTTATTTTGATGACTCAACCATTTCCCTTGGCATCATGTTCAGTGCTTGACAACCCTTTCAGTGAAGAAATTTTCCTAGTATCCAGCCTAAATCTTCCCCGTCATAACTTGAGGCCATTTCCTCTTGTCCTATTGCTTGTTATCTGGAACAAGAGACCAACCTCCATCTTGCTACAACGTGCACATTTCTTCTTCAGAGAAGACTGTAGCAATAAGATCAAGGTAAACATTATTATGATTAAGTCCCTCCTTACCTCCCTGTAAGGGGGCATGCTTGGAAGTCTGTAAAATTTTTTTTCTACTTAGTTCTCTTCAAAGTAAAGAGTGTATAAAACCAGTCATTAGCCACACTGATTAGTTCGTATCAAACAGTCAGCTAACTGTGTTGAGGCAATTTGCACAAAATAACATCTAATTTGAAAAATCAGTATTGAGAATTTTAAGTCATTGCTTTAGGAGATAACTATTTCTGGCTTATCTATTTTCCATGGAAACATAATATACCGGAAAGCATATATCCTAAATAACTGAAATCTGTATTATTTTAGTGCAAAAAAGACTATTTTAGTACTTGAAAATGGTTATTTTGGTTCTTATCCTTACCCATTTCTTTACTTAAAGATGGTGAAGTGTAAATAAAATGCAATGAAAAAGTAACAAACTGATAGTAATGGTACTCAACAGCAAAGTCAAAAGGAAGGTCCTCTCTTCCTTTTGACTTAAAAATTTTTACCTTTAGTATTTACCATTTACCTACTCCTCTGGTTCTTGGTAAATATAAAATATATATTTTTGGTTGTAATTTATCCAACTTCTCTTCAGAACACAGCAAACACTCAGTGACCAGATCAACTTGGGAAACGGTGGTTTCTGTGTGTTTGTGCAGTGAAAGGTTTTGCCAACCCCCAGAGTTTTTGTGTTACTATAAATATACTAAAAATCTGTTTTGGTTCCAAAATGCTATCGATTGGTTCAGGATTTGTTGCATTGTATCAACTAACAGTATCCAGAAAGCCTGCTATGGAGATGATGACAGATTCTGTCTTTCAATGCATGCTTTGATGAAATGAACCAACGAAAAGGAGCATTGTCTCATTTCTTGCTATTTTCATAATGTTATTGACATAGTAATGTCTGCATGTTCAAGTTTACTTTTTTCCCACCAGTATTAGAAATTTGTTGTAAGGAAGCCATATAGATATGTTTACTTAAGATATATAATAATTTACAGCATTCAAGTAAATGTTGTTTAGGCTTGTGCAAATATATATTTAGATTAGCATAATTTAGGTCAGTCTTACTGCCTAGGTGAGTAACATATTTTGACAGAATTTGTTATTAAGCAAATTAATAATTATTGGTTTAGAATATAGCAGTGCATTATGGAAATGGCACTTCTTTATGCCTCTATGGGGAATTGGGGGAAGATTGAGAAACACCATTAATATTTAGTTAAATGCTTTTAAGAATAATAAACAAGAATATGATTAGCATTTCTTATAGGAATCCTGTGTTGGCTTGAGTTTTGCTTTTAGCCATTGCAGCACAAGATTCTGTGCTGAGGAGTCAGGAATTTCTGACTACTGTTGCTCCATCTTTATCAAGAATGATGAGGGAGCTCCTTTATCTCTTCATAAATGAGGGTGTTGTGCCCTGATATCTTGAGTGTCAGATGTGAGAGATGTAGTTGTAGTTGTATGCATGAACCCTTGTGTAAGTCACGGACATAAATGAAATTGCTCTGCTTAAGCACTGTGTATGTATGTGTAGCTAGATAGAACATTCTGTAGGTTTCTGTGTTCCTTATTGTAGGAGGAAGATTTTTGCTGAATGGTATTAAAAAAGTGTTTTTCATTTTGTTTTCAAACAGCATCAAATCTAGCATTCTGTAGGATGTAGTGAAAAATTCCATAAAGTGTGGGGGGTTTTTTTGTGGTGTGGGTTTGTTTTTTTTTTTTTTTCTGTTCTGATAAAAACAAGTCAGGGTACTTTGGGAAATTTTTGTATAATAAGCTGATGCTTTTAACTACTCTGAGGTGCAGTATGTCAATTGCTGCTGAAATTAAAGCCAGCATAAGATATTTAAGTGGTTCTCTGCAGTGAAGACAACCTTGTTCAAATGGGAAAATTCCATCTTCAGAAAATCACGATGCTGCAGAATGTTACGTGTATCCAGTTTTATGACTGGAGTTGATTATGGGAAGATTTAGGTGTGACTGTAAAGTGCTTTGCAGATATTTTGAATCTGATCTTTAAATTACAGTGTCTGAAATTATTCTGAGCAATTACTTTCACCCACAAGCTGCTTAACTGTGAGCAGCTGTACGTCCAAGTAGTCAAGTTTCACGTCAGCCTATTGTTTTGGCAGGGTGAGTAATGATAATTTTGCTTATAGTATTTGGAAACATCAAGTAGAGACATTTTACACGAGAATAATCTCTGTCATCTGGCACACATTTCCTTACCTTTACATGCATCAGAACCAGAACATCCACAGGATGTCCAAGATATCAACATCACTAATGAGGTACAGAAATCAGCCTGTGCCTGTTGATACCAATTGCGTGATTTGTGGGCAGAAATAAGAGAACTGACTGTTCACTGCTGAAGAGACTTCAGCAATGTTGATTCAAACAGCCCTGATCCTCTCTTCCCTGTCCAGACCTTTATTGCTGTGTTTCAGGCTGAGATGTCCTGGTGCCTTCAAGAGGATTCTTTCAACAGTCAAATTTCTGTTCTGCATATACTGAAGTGTGCAGCAGATACATGAAGTATCTAGGAATGAGGCAACAATTTTGGGCTCTGTTTTTCTAGGATCCCACATATATCTGGCCCAGAAAGATGAGGTGATTGGCAATTGTCAAAGGGAGAAAGACCTCAAAAAATGTACCTTCTCTCTTAGATGCTTTTTTGGTCAATCCTTCTATCTCTGCTTATGACTGATAGTATTGGCTATTCAGGAGATAAGGAAGGAAGAAAGGCTTATTCTTCAATCGTATTTTGCCATGGGGAATTTGAGACTCTCCTTTGACAAACAAATAACTTGTCAGCCAAACTGACAGGCAGGGAGGCTGGAGCCTTCCCTGCCCCAAATTTTCTCGGAACAGAAAAAACAATTCTAATACGTGCTTCATCATGTGTTCAGGTAAACCTATGTGAGAAGATGTTACAGGGAAGGAGTTTTCACTGTAGGATGGATTTTTTTTCAGCACTGTGTTGTTTTTTCTCAAAGATGTCTGATTGTTTTTATCACAGTACTTTTCAATAGAGGTGGAGATGTTTGGCTGTGGTGACAGGCTATAAATACGGATGGCATACCAAGAAACATCTGGCACTTTATTACTTTAAATTTTCTTTTACACATTAATAAACTATATACCAAAATTGTTATAAACCTCATTTAACATACCATCAATTTCCAACTGAAAGAGAAGAAATTAGTTGTGATAAGCAAGATACTTTTGTCATTTTTTCCATGGTGAAACACAAAGTACAATTAACTATGAATTTTGTATACTCACTCTTACCAAAAGTGAGAAATGAAGGTTGTATATTGTTCCACAGTCAGTTTTGCCTCTGAAGTTTACTCGGGACATCTGCATTCTAGCTTTGGTCCTTGATATAGCCAGAAAATGTTTTGAAATATTTAGCTACAGATCTCTTAGTCAAATGTGTGCACTGATATTAATGGAAATGCGAACATGGAAAATAGATCTCAGGAAAAGTTGATGTTGTGTTACTCTCATTTATCGGAGAAGCAGAGGACTATGAAAAGGGTGTTTGTGACTCTTAGTTATTTCCCCAAATATATTACTATTATGCTTCTATGAAAATGTTAAGAGCCTTGTCCTGCCTGTCTCTACAAAGTCATTAAAACCATCTCTGACCCTCAAGAGATTGACCTAACAACCTTTTTACTTTTAATTTTTGCAACTTGCAAAGGAGTAGCCAATTTCTGTCTATTTTCACTGACCAGTTGGAAGCAATAATTTTAAATATTTATTAGAAAACTAAAATGCTCTAAAGCTTGCATTACTGTGGTCAGGATATTCACTTGCTTTTTCTGAGGTACAAATGATGAAACTGAGGATGATGAACTAGTGGCAACTTACAGAGCCCAAGTACTGTGCCTGGAAAATGATACAAGCCTTAATTAACCCAGGGTGTTACTGTTGACATTGTCAATCATTTATAGAACTAAGCTACTGCATCTCATGTTTGCATGTCTCAAGTAATTTTTTTCCCCTTATTTAAATTTTTGTGTTATGAAACAATGAGTTGATGATTCCCCACTTCAGTCTTCGTTCCTCCAACCCCAGTGATGCAAATGGTATTGTGACTTAGCACAAAAAAATAATCACCTAGGAGGAAAATATTTTTGTCCATAAAAATAAAAGAGAAATGTCTTTTCCCCCTAGACTTTTTTAAAATTGAAAAAATTATTTATTGTCTTACAATGATAAATGTGTGATGATCATTTGCCTACATTGAATTCACTTTACAGTTATCTCCCAAGTATCTGAGATTCTTTGATTACAAATAAAAGGACAGTCTTCCATTGTGAAGTGTCTGAAGACTGCCCCAACTGCAGAATATTTTTCAGTGGGAGAAGGTAAGCAGTGAAGTGCTTGGGAGGAGCAAAACCATTTCTGCAAACCCATGTTTCCTTGAATTTCCTTTGGAAAAAACTGTTCCTAAGCATCAGCATAGAACTGTATTGTGGATTTTTTAAATATATAGAGAGATTGTTTTTGTTTTGCCAAAGTCAAAATATAAGTTTCATTCAACTGAAATGCTCAGCTTTACTGTATCTTGAGAAATGGGAGTTATTTCCCAGGGCGCAAGTACACTAGGAATTGCATAAGGGATTATTGTTTTGTTTGTTTTTTTTTTTACATTCATTTCCTTTCTTTCAAAAATGTGTCTTTGGTTGTGCCTAGAGTTGATTCACAAAAAAAAAAAAAAAAAAATAGGCACAAAACTAGACTCACAGTTTGAGTGTTCCATAGATCATTTCCTTTTTGTTGTACGAAGGAAATGAATGCTTATGAAAAGATTAGAGTGTTGTATTCCTGAATTCACCAGTGCAACATGTGCTTCTGATAACACTGATGACAGCAGGGATTAGAAAGAGCAAGGTGTGTGGGATGGCAGATGGAGGAAAGGGCACTTCACGGTGAACTGCCCCATTTCTGCTGTTGAATCGGTGTTTCCTTTTTAAATATGCAGGTAAAGTGTAGACATGAAACTGCAGTAACACTCTAATTGGAAGAATAAATCAGCCTTTAAAACAGCAAACGGCAACAACACTATAATTAAGTTAGCATTTAAAACACAATGCAGATAGCCAGAACTTCATTCCTGGAATCACTACTTTCCCCTAGTATTATTTTAAAGAATTACAGTTGCAGAAAGAGAATCCTGTCTGTTGGATAACAGGATTAGCAGCATATTACCTCATGAATTACATGTTCTGGATTCAAGATCTGGAGTTCATACTCAAAGAGCTTCTGTGTATGATTACTGTCAAGTACCTTGATTATTTTTCGTAAGCTGTGATTGCAGAGCAATAGCTCTTAACAATTTTAGTACATAATGCAATAGGGGAGGCACCTTCAGAAAGTGCTTAGGCAGTGGAACTGGAAAGTTCCTGTGTCTAGGGAAAATGCTTTGTGATAATTTTGTACATTTTTTCCTTTATTCATCTGTATATTGTTTCTCCAGTGTTTAAAATCTCTCTCTTGGCAGAATAAGGGTCTTCCTCAAGCTCGGTATTATTATAAGACATATATATATGTATTTATTTATTTTTAATAATGCTTTTGAAGTAAAAATGTCACTTAATCCATTGCTACAAGCTGGTAGGGAAAAAATATTTGTGTTTGTTACTTAAAACATTCATAACCCAAATGGAGAATAAATAACAAAGCAGTCTTCCTTCCTCAGCTTATTTCCCGAGGTGATGCATCCTGGATGAAAAGAACCTTTAAAGTCTTATGCACCATGATAAGCTGAGATGTTACTAGGATTAAACAGCTCTGCTATTGCCAGTCTGCCTTTACTTTCCATGTGTAAAATTACATTATCTTCAAGCATATTTATTCTGGAAGGTTTAGAAATAGGACACCTTTTACCCATTAGTATAGTTGATGACCCCATTAATATAAAAGAGAAAGAAATTATCAGAAAACTAAGTTTTCTATCAGCAGAAATAAAGAACAGCACGTACACAAATAACACATGAACAGCTGGAAAAGGACTGGAATGACATTAAGGATGTGGGTTCTGTCCTGGCTTGAAGAACTGTTAAGGGAATTAAAAAATAACAAATTAGTAGGGAATACTATGTACATTTGAAATAATTCTGTAGCTGACACCATCCTTTAGCAGTGCACTTTTTCCGATTTAGCCTTACATGGTTTCACAGTGGGAAATTTTATGGTCTCATAGTGCCTGTAAACAGGGAGAAACACTTGATTGATCAGAATGGTTGGTAAAGCACGTTTTAATGTGAAGAAATTTCTTCTACAACTTACTCATTTCTATTTGAGTTCAAATAAATGTGTTGTAGAAAGAGCACAGAAGCATCTTAAGGAGTTTCAGCTGTTGGTGCATCAGTTTCTCTACCATAATACACTTACAAACATCTTGTCAGCACTGAAGTTGCATTTACTGTAAATCACACATCACATCACCAAAAGCTCTTCTTAGTGATGATGATGTCTGACCATTTCTGTTTAAAGTGGAGCAATCCACTTCACTGGCAATGAGATGAGAATCACTCTGTATCCTGGAGTTCCCTTTCTACTGAAGTAGTGCAAGTACAGATCACTATTTTGCACAAAATCATTTGCTGTAAGAACTCATTTTATAAACCAGATGTCCACTGGTGCCAGTTTCACTGAAATTCAAACCTGATTATTTAAATTCCCTCAGGCATTCTGAAACTTGGCAGGTAAAACTGAAAATCCAAAGTTTTGTTTTCTGTTTTGTTGAACACCAAGATATTTGTGGTTTTTAAATAAGCTCTGATGCCCTTAAGCTTCATTGGTGTTTACATTGGGGTGCAGACTTTTTGTAAAGGTTTCAAATGCTGCGTGACTGCATTTTTAAGCAAGGACTTTCTTTCTTAGTTGCCTTAATTAAAAGTTTTCCACAGAATTGGCTGGTGTGTGTTCATGCATAATGTTTTGCAGAACTCTGCCAAGTCAGGGTGTAATTATTTTCTGGAAGAAATCAGTATCTCCTCAATTCTAAAATCTGAATGTTTGTGTATCAGAGAATATAGGAGTTTAATTTGAGTAACAATGGCACCTTAATTAGTAGTCTCTGCTAGACCCTAGAATCTTTTTACTATGTCTACTTATTAAATAGTTCTTTCCCTACCTTTTGATTTATGGATATACTGAGGTCATTGATGTTTGGCAACTTAGATGATGTTTCAGTATCTACAGCAAGAAAAATATAAGCAAAAAACAGAGAATGATTTTTATTGTATGATATAAGACAGGGATATTTACAAATAAAACAGATCTTTCTTCACTCCTGGGTTTTATTAATAGGTTATCAGTATGGTAATATCCTGAAGTTAACAGCTGCTGGCATTGAATTATCAGTGTCCATCAGGTTTTCTTCAAATATACACTGTTTAACAGCTTCCAGGTACATTCAGCTGTTCCTCAGTTCCTTTTAGGGAGATACTCTCACTCAGTTGTCTGTGGAACTGAGAGGGTATCTGAGCATTTTGGGAGAATCATGGCTAAGCATAGTTTTTATAGATTTGGCATAGAAAGCTATGCCAAAAGTATGGCATGTCTGAGTAAGAGGAAAGGTTTTATTACTTGTATCTGAATATAAAAAGTGTGAATCTTTGTTCACTGTGATCGTTTTGGGGGTGACTGAAAGTGCTGTCTAATGTATTTCTTCTATATTTCAAGAGAGAAGCAGCCTCTTTTTGTTTAACCTGATAATTTTGCCTAAGCTGAGGATTCCTCGGGAAATGCAGTTGTGCTTTTGGAGATAGATTGGTTGGGGTTTTTTTCTGGGTATTTAGGCTTATAAATTGAAGGAGTCTTAAGAGTTTTTCAGGTGGTTATAGCTCCATGAGTGCAGTCTCTGGGTTTTCTCAGGAGCAGTCAGATCCTGAAATATTATTTTACTGGTGTGTCAAAAAATAAGTAAAGTTGTCATAACAAAAATAACTTTACTGTGAAGATAAAAACAGATTATAGAGTTCTTCACTCTACTGAGATCTTCTCTTACTTTATAAGAATACTAAATATGTTCAGGTATCAGGAAACAATAAACTGTCACAGTATTTTGTTTTTTGTACCAGTTTAAAAATTGTCTGGAAGACTGGTGACCTAAATGTATTTTTACATACAATAATTTTTTATGTGAAAAAAGAGAGGAAAAGAGGAATTCACAACTAAAATATTGCTGACTTTAGGTAGGTATTCACATTACAGCACCTTTATCAATGTAATATTAGTGATATCTTTTTTTTTAATTGATTGAGGAGGAAGGCTTGTACAAATGTAAATATAAACTAGATACAGGAATTTCTGATGAATGTTGGAGTTTCTAAATAGTTTGAGACTATTAAATTGGGTTTATCTTTGTTTCTATCAGTGACTGAATGATATCTTCAGACTGGTTAAGATGACTTCTCGAAACGAAAGAGAAATATCAGTTTGAGAGTTTAATTACCATTTTTTTTTCCGGAAAAAGATGTGCAGCTGTTCTTTCTCATGTTCTTTTAATCTCTTTAATACTATTTTTAACAATAACAAAATCCCTGGAGAATTCTTCTAAGTGATACCAGTTGGAACCCCTCTTAGACTGGCAATTTGAAACCAAGGCGAGAATAACAAACCCATTGTAATTATTGTACTTTTATCTCACTTGCAGGACTGAGACTTTGCTGATTCAATTCATGCAGAATTGTGTACATTTTATGCAGAACTGAACATAGTGTTGATAACTATCTTATCCTTAAGAACTCTGTCTGCTAGAGCCAATAAGATGTCTTACCCAAATTTTTGAGTGAGTCTGTGAGACTGCTAGTAGCATCATCTTACATCTTATAGATCAGCAGTGAATTTTCTTGCAGGTTTTTAAACTGTTTATGAGGATGTTTCGTTGCTGAAGTTGCACTGCTTTGAAAAAGAACAATGTCTGTAATATGTAAACTGTAGTATTTTAAAGCCAAAGAGGGATTTCTGTTCTTGGGGAAAGAAAAAAGCAGAAGTAATTTGAGTGAAACAACAGGGTAAAATCTGTTACCTATTGTCTAGTAGTGATTCCTCTGCAATTTATATAAATATAACCATGAGTTTGCTTGACTGACTCTAGATTTATCATATAGGAGAGAATAGTTAACATGTTTGGATGTTACATCTCTCAATATACTTGTTAGTTTCAAACTGAGCATCCATCTCAGAATTCTCATAAAAATGGTTGTCTAGTTTTATAAAACCTTTTCAAATGGGAACAGTAATGGAATTATGTTGATACTGTCTGTATTTCTTTCTGTGGAGCTAATCCTCCGTGTTAAATGATGCCATATGTTAAAAGCAAAAGGAAAAAAAAAACACTTCTTGAAACATGAATTATGAATGAGTTCCATTTTTATATTTTCTTGTAGAAGAGGATAATTAAGCAAAGAGAATGAGTGCAGTTAACAGCATATTATAGTGTGCCATATATATTCAGGACCAATGATGATTCTCATGCTCATTTCATGAGAAATCTTTCCAGTCTCTTCATTTTTGATGTGTTCATTGTTGTAGCTGAACAGTAGCATCTTAGCCTTCAGGGTGAGCATGAGAAAATAGGGCTTTTATGGATAAAGACAATACTCTAATATGCTGTGGTTCTTTTGTTTTCCAGAATCATCCAGCCATACAACAAGAACAATAATGGTAAGTATAGAGGAGATTATAGGTATTGATCTGTCTATAGTTGTGATTTTTTCTTTCAAAAGGAAGTGGATATAGTAGTGTCCCAAGACTTTGGCATGTTTTTTTTAAAGTCCAATATCACTGTAGAGACGAGTCTGTCTTTATTTCACAAGAAATCTGGGGAAAAAAAAAGGAGAGTTTGAATAGCTTTAGAGGTACCACTGCTGACAGCTTGAGTGAGTCAAAAATCCAGTTACAGTTCTGTGTTATGTGTTTAAGTCATTTTTGATCATGTCAAATTAATGTTGATAAAATCTCTTGCATTCTATGTGTATCACATGTGTCAGAGCACATTTAAAGTTCAAAACAATAGGTGAGTAATTTCTTGCATCACAGTCCTGGGAGGCCAGTTTCTGACTTTACCTTGAGTTTGATAGTTCCGGTTCCAGAAATAGAGAAATGTTTAAGCAGACAAACACACCTTCAGAAATGAGATTAGAAAGTTTTATGTATAAAAATGTTGTGCACTTAGTGTCTATCTATTTTTATAGGGTGAGAAATGTTATCAGCCTCTTTCTGTTTCAAACTCCTAAATAAAAGTTAGGTAAGGACTGGACAAAAATTCACATAAAGAGAACCTTTCTCTGGGAATGATTGATGCCTGTCCTGTGGGTGTTTGGGGAGAGAGCTATCTGTTTTTGGAAAAAGACCAGTTTTTGAGGCAAGTTTTGAAATTTTAAAATAAACCCCAACAAGACATGATGTGAGCTTGTTTGTTTTCATTCCTACAGTTTTTAGGGTGTCGCCTCAAGTTTATTTACCTCTTCTGTATGTACAGCATTTGTGGGACATGTAAATTCCCACATGGATTACTTGATTCTACAGGGGACAAAGGGTTAATATAGTTAATTGCCTTTATCATCAATAGTTATTAATAATCCAGTACAAATGGATTATAAATAGGTAAGGACTACAGATCACAACATTTCAAAGTAGTAGAGATGTGTGAAAACAGTGATGTTTCTGTTTTTTACTGGGTATGTTGTAGTCATTGTTTGTTGTTTGTTTTAAATAGACCCATTTCAAAATAAGATGCTTAGTTATTCAAGTGTATTCCTCTGCTATAAAATTTTGGAAGGGATGGAAAAATTTTTCAATCTTTTTTCAATTCTTCATTGGTGTTGGGAAAAGAGTAGGACATTAATGATGAAGCTGGTGAAGCCTTTACTCTTCATTCTTCACACCAAAACATGTCCAAACTTTTAAAGAGATAAGCAAAAAGTTTTTAAATAGCTTGAGTTCTCAAGGTTCCTGTCTTGTGAACCTCTCCAGACCTCTCTGCTGACAACTCAGACTAATGTTCTGCACTCAGTGTGTAGTAATTTTCCATTGCACTTAAATAAATAAATGCACAAATAAAAATAAATATTCTGTGTAGTGTGAAATGGTTGTAGCCTATATCCACTTTTCTTTGCAATTAAAGCAAATTTAATTGAATGAGTAAAGGAAAATTTCTTACTACCCAATGAGTAGGTAGAAATTATGAATAAAGCTGAAAATATGCTATTCCTTGCATTAGAAACAGTATGAGATTATATATTCAATATGGATGTCCTCCTATTTTTTGTTTAATTTTCTTTTTCGTAAAAATTAAAAGACAGAAAATTTTTTAAGCGTCCGTGTCAGATGAGAGAGAGAGAGGGCATGCTCTGTGTTTTAACTATAAAACAAATTTCTTCTTATTCTGTGGATAGATGCCTAGATTAGTCTTTCATTACTAATTTGCTGATTTATATAAACAATGATTTACTTCAAAATGGTGCCTTTAAAGACATAATTTATTTAGAGGTTATATAGCTTTTATGTAACTCCTGTGACATTCAGAGGCTATAAACAGTAGTATTTTAGCCTAGATGCTTTGGAAAGTCAACTCTCATCTTTTGGGGAGAGCTGTTTCCTTTTGCTTTTTTTGGTGGGTTTTTTCCTTTGCACAGAAAAGTAAATTGACTTGGATTTTCAGCATTACAACTATTCTAGGTGTTTTGTGAAAGGTTTGATAGCAAATCCAGAAATTCCAAACTTGTACTTGTGTTGACTATTTGGTTATTTTCTTGTATATGATCTGTTGTTTGAAAATCTTTTATTTTTAGTAGTCTTTGGGTTTTTTAAATGAAATTCTATACCCAAAGTGAATGTGTGTCTGCATGCTGCTATCAACAGTTACAACTTCATGCTGTGTAGAGACTGTGGTTTTTAATTTTTGCATTTATCTTACATCTCTGTGAATAACTAAACCAGCCCCAAGCCTTGATGCTTATTAAAACTATAATAAGAACACTTCTGGTGTGGCAAAACAGAATCAATAGCTGATTTGAACTTAAGGTAATTCTAAACTTGTTTTAAACTATATCCTGTATAATTAGATCAGTGCAAGATATATTGAACCAATTACTATGGATTATTACCAGTCATCTTGAGCATATCTGGTTTCTTCTAGTGATTTTTTTCCTTCATGTAGTGATTTTCTTTTTCTCTGCTTGATTTGATTTTTTTGTTTAAAGATGCAACAAAAAAATTAAAAATGCTAATTTAAGGCAATGAGATTTTTTTCCTTTTTGAAACAAGGGGGAAAAGCATAAGGAATCATAAAATCAAGGAATCATAATAGGAATTTATGGTACACCTGTTAAACATTCTTTTAGCCACAGCATAAACGTTCACTGTTAATTTTTACGCTTTGAATGACTGTTGGTGTTATGTATTTATATCAAAGCTGGCTGTTTTTTCAGAGCTGGATGTCTTTTCAGAATTTTTAGTGGCTCTCAATGAATAAATACTAAGCCACTTATATACCAGTACAAGTTGAGAAACACAGACAGGAACCTCGACTGTGACTTGGGATCTGAGTCCCATTTCTGAATTTGTACAAGATTCCTCTCTTGACTTACAAATATGCGTCTTAATATCCTTGTGCTTGAAATTCCTCTGGGAGATAGTGAGGACAGGAGATTTACCCTCCTTAATAAAAATGCTGTCAGATAATTCTGCTTTCATATAAGGTGTTCGTGGAGTATCTTTGTAGGTGTCTTTGGAATGATGTCCAAACTTTGTTGGATTTGTAGCTGCCACTACATCACATATCACGTGTGTAGTGATTCTATACAGCCAATTCCTTGGTTGCCCTGACACAGAAAAGCCTTATGCCTACTGCACCTTGTATTGAAAAACCTGGATTTACAATTAAGCAACTGATTGAATTAGTAACTCTGCTGCTGCTTCTGGAAGATTTGACAGGGAGAGAGACATTGTTATGTAGCTTCTTCATGAAAGGATCTATTGTCTTCCTTGAACATTGGAGATGTCTCAGTTGCCCACTGTGGAATGAATCTGTATGCAAATGGGAAATCCATGCCCCTGCCAGGTGAGTTTTGATGAGCAGCATTTGCAAGCAGCAGAAAAATATTTTAGCAGGGGACAGATGAAGCTGTATAACAGTCTTAAACTCCTCCTTTTGAAAACCTTGAAAAGATTTCCTTTGATCTCTGGAGATGCGTTCAATCTGCAGCATGGAGGCCCTCTATTTGGCAGACGAAACTCTTCCCAGAGATAATCCTGTGCTGACTCAAATATTTGTGTTCTTTTCTGGATGTAATTTTCCTGAACCAGACCTCCCTTTGTCTTGCGCAGTTTTTCTTTCAAATGCGCTCAAAGTTAGGTTTTCCTCATGATGTCTTTTGAGACTGTTTTGTCCTGGAGGTACAAGAGATCTCAGTGAACATACCCAGACTGAGATGAAGAACTTGGGAGAGGGGAGTCACCCTGTGGGGTGGAAGGTTTGTCCAACACGCAGCTCGCAAACTCTGGGTAAAGCTCCTGCTGCTGTGGTGCTGCTCTGTGATGTGCCTCGGTATGTGGACCCTTAATACCAGTGGTGGTGTTGCAAACTCTCAGCACAGCTTATTAGTGATGGACATGATGTTTGCAGTCAAAATCAAACCACCAGCGGCTGATTGCACACGGTGGAGTTACAATGAAATTACTGAAGCTTTCTGCCTGCAGGGTTTTGAATGAGTAGGGCTTCTCTGGTAGCACAGGTGAGATTCCTGAGGCTTTCATAATCTTTCTAGCGTAACTGTGTTCTAGAGGGAGAAAATTTGAAATCATCATAATAATAATAAAAAAAAAGCATTTAATGAGTACTTTGTATGAAAGTTCATTTTGATCTTGATGTTGATATTAGTATGACAGTGGCATTGAATGTTTATTTTTATACACACTAGTGAATGTCCTTTTTGAGAGGAACTAATTAACCGATTGCCTGGTCAAGAATTTCAATTGTTTTGATTAACTTGAAATTAAAGATTATGTGCTCCCTAACACCAACTGGAGAACAGCAATCTTATTTTCTCTTATCCTTACATGAAGTGTAATTAATTTTTTCAAAGCTTGAAAGGGCCAGGGGAGAAAGGAAATAAAAGAGAAAATTCTAACCAATTTCCTGCAACAGAAATGAGATTATATTGTAACTCTTGCATAAATTTCTCTAATGCTATCCCTTGCCTGGAATGAGTGTTAGGGGCTAATAAAAGCAGAAAAAACAGAAGTTCAGAACTAGTAACAACATCTGTCTCTACCAGGGCAAAAAGTATTATGAAAAACCATATCCTTTTTCCATCAGGCTTCACTGTTCTTCAGAGTTTATGCCATAGGAAATACAGTTTTTATACCTTGTACATTTCCTGAATGTTTTTTGACTGCATGTCTTGTCTTTAGTAAAGGAAACATTCAGTGGTGTATTAGGAAGGAGCCTGAGAAAAGATATGAACTTAAACCCATTGATAGCTTAAACCCATTTCCGACTGGGGAAGCACAACAAAGGAAAACACCATTTGAGCCCTTGAATGTTCCTCTGTAATATATGTAATTAGCAATTGTCAGATATAAATATTTAGTGGGAAATCTTATGTCTGGCAGCATTTTCCATGCATGAATTCTTACTCTTTTTTTGAGCACTACCCACTTTGTACACTAAGAGATCAACATGAATTTCCAATTTCATCCCACCTATGTATTTTATCCTGAATTTATTCTAAATAACAGCGGAATTACTTCTAGTAGCATGCCCTTTAGTTCTTCATTCCCACCAAAATCAATGCAAAAAAAATGTGAAAGCCAAACTGCATTTTAGACTCTGAATGAAAAAAAAAACAGAAAAAAAAACCAGAAAAAAAATAGGTAAATATTTATAGGGACTACAAAGATAGATTTATAACCCTATGTGCAAGAACAACTAAATTCACCATAACCCTTGTTTGTTTCTAAGATGAAGGAAAATAGTTTAACTCTAAGAAAGATTTATATGTGACTCACTCAAATTCGATGTCTTGTTTCTCCTCTTCTTGTTTGGTTTTATTGCATCAGATTAAAGGAATCACAAAGGAAATGGCTCTTGCTGTAGCATAATGAACTTGCGGTACATAATGAACTTGCAGTAGCATAATGAGCACTGGAATTTTTTGTTGAATACATGAAATTTCTCCTACTGAAGGGAGCAAATAATGTGAATCGCAGTGCGGTGAAATTTGTGTCATAATGTGAATATAAGGCATTGCATATGAGTGTAAGAATTGTTCAGAAGAAATAAGGCCCTTGTTTTTCTTTTTTTGGCTGTTATGTTTTTATGACATGATTTCAGGGATCAGTTTTGTGTTCTGTTCTGCTGGTCTTTGTGGGTGCAACCAGTCCCTTCCTTACTCAGTGGCTGTGCTAGTGGTTCCCTAGTTAGAGGGTACTCCCATGAATCTGCAGCACTGTGTGAATTGTAGGAATATTGCAAAAATACTATCAGTGATGTGGAATACTGGTATTATTTCAACAAGAAAATAGTACTTCTTCCTAAGAGAACATGATGTTGAATATAAGCAAGATAAAGTATGCAAATTTTCACCTTCGTATAATGTCTTCTATCATATATGTTTTAATCAAAGCTAGTTATTCCTGTTGGTAGTCAATTATGTGGTAAACATGATTCAGATTTCCAAGATTAATGTATTTGTCATGCTGTATTCATGGTATATTCATCCAAAACATTAGCTCTCCTCATGTATCATAAAGCAGATTCTCTTGTTAGATCTGAGTACTTGCTCTTGTTGCACAATTACTCCAGGTAAAGGTTTAATAGAAAATTAATGCATTTTTATTGTTATCTGTTATAAAATGAATGCAGATGTATTGCAGTAGCTCTATTAGGTAGCAACTGGTGATTAAACCTAAAAACCATGGCAGTGGCATGATGGTATAAACCTCTACTTTTCTGCTTCTGTTTAGGTTAGCAGCAGGTCCGAAGCACTTGTCTTATTTAGTAACTTTTATTTAAAAAGAAAGACAGGCAGAGTAAGGATCTGTGAAGTGAGAAGTATGGATTTTTTGAAATTAGTTCAATGCTATGCATGGATGAAAAAGTAAGTCTCGTGTCTCATTGCTTGGGATGCTGGTTTTTTGCTCTGAAAATATTAATTCTCTCCTAAAATCAATGGGTTTCTGAACTGATCAGTTCATAGTATTGATTCAATATCTCTTTGTATAAAATGGCATTACAGTTAGTTAATTTACTTTATAAAGACCTTTAAAACCTGTGGATAAAATACGTTGATGTTTGTTGTTTGTTATCTGACCCTAAGGTACTGGTTGGGGAAGATGAGGTTGTTTTTGAGATGTGTGTAGGCTGCCCTTTACTGCAGAATTAGTTTGTAGAATTATGCCTGTTCTCAAGTAAATACCTTTCCCTTTTATTATGATTTCAGCATGCTGCTCCCCATATCCATATGACTAATGGTAAGGCCTTGCAAGCCAGTGCAAGTGCCATTAAGACAAGTACCATTCCAGTGATCAAGAGACAGAGGCAAAATTGGCTTGATGCTTCAGAAGATGGTTTCTTTATAGCTACGGAAGAGACCAGGTAAGAAAAATGAAATCTTAGCAGGGAATGAGGCTTCACAGCATATGTGTTACTGATCCAGTGTTTGAATAACAGTTTTTGACATTATTATTTGAGGTTGTGTTACAGCAAAGAGCAGTGTTATGTCAAAGCTTATGCCAAACTTAGCATCTTCTATTTACTAATATTGTCAGTATTTCGTTAATAAGACTTACAGCTACTTCTCTGTGGCAAAGATTAGAACCTTTTAATTATCATTAATTGTAGTTCATATACAGTGAGGCTTAAGACACTTCCGATTGTTCAATAAAATATAAATGCGTCCGCAGTGTAGGTTATACTCTAAAATTTTCAGAACTTGAAAAATAGCACACAGCGGAGAAATATACAGCCAATAGCATCTTTTCCAGACTAGAAATTGATTTCCTTTAAAAACAACTAAGATGATAATCTTCTTCAGCTTTTCATTTACAGATTAATTGGTAAAATTTAATGAGCTTTTGCTTTTCCCGGTAGAGCTTGATATCACAGAAGAATCACTAGTTTTCTGGAGGTTCCTCTTTATTTTTCTTTCTCTGTTAAGATCTGGCCATTCCCTGATTTAATTCAGACTAAGATAAGAAGTTATAGTCTGTTTTTGTAAGCTGTGCTTGCTGGGCCTGTTATTTAAAAACCTTTAATATCTTGCTTAAGCAAGGGGATTATTGCAGTGAGTAACATCAGACTGCTTCCCACTTTTGTGATTATTTCACAAGCCTAGAAAAGCTGGTAGTTGAAGAAAAAATGTAAATAATAAAAGAGGGAAGAGAAAGAACATGCGCAGATATGGAGCTAACGAAGGAAAACATACACATTCAGTCCCATTAATGATAGATTCATCTAGGAAAGTTAACATACTACCACATGACAATTTGATGGTTATTTCAAGATCAATTAAATATGTAACTTCATTTTGCTTTAGTATGAGGAACGGAACAATTCAGAGAGAGTGGTAGGAGGCTGATGAACTCTTAGGCTTCTAAATGCAGCCCAGATTGATGGCATTCACTATTTTGAGAGTTGTTTGATGCAAAGGTCTTAGTAGTATCAGACTAATCCCTAATGATTATATCCTGACACTGGTAACCTTTTCAAGTTTTAGAATTTTCAATTTAATTTTTTCCCAATTATTATAGAGAAGTGCCTGTGAAAGGGTGAGATGAGTCTTACACTGACAGTGACTCCCCAGTGCTCTTGGAGGCAGCCCAAACAACTTACCTAGACTAGATGTTTAAATTCAAGGTGGTCAAGGTATGGTGAGATGAGGCCTGTCTTTGCAAATCACTCAACCATGATAGCTCTGCTTGTTCTCATCCCAGGAAATCCCCCTCCCTGGCTACAGATACCATATCCAGGCCAGGGAGCAAGGCAGAACTAGCACCGTGTAAACAAGGGACTTAGTCCTCAGGGCTCTGCATCTTCTCCAAATAATGAAAAGCTTAAAGAGTAACATTTGAAACCTCCTGGTATGGGGAACATAGGACAGTTAAACCTCACTGATACTCTTCAAACAAGGAGGTTCTTGAACTTGTGCTGCTGCATCACTCTGGCAGGTGCTGGAGCAACACAGCAGGGAATGCTCAGGGACTGGCATGGGTTGAGCCCTCTCAGTACAGCTGTTTCTGGTCTGACAGGAGCTGACCTCATAGTTTGATGCCAGTACACGTGATGTCACCTTTCTGCTGTGAAAACAACACACCAAGAAGTGTTAGTGCCTCTCTCACATAAATCTTCAATGCTATAACTAATGGGAGACAGCAACTTCTTATCCTTTGGAACTCAGTTTCACATGAGAATTGTTCCTTCTCTCTCACAGGACTTTTCCTTTTTTTTTTTTCTTTTCCTGTCCCCAACCTGTCCCCCTTGATTCCTTCTCTACCCCAGGTGTGTTTTCTTCTTTCTAAGTTTTTTCTTTGGTTCCTTTCACCTTTACTCCAAGATTATTTAAAAGAGATGATGAAGCTTGTTCTTGTCCGGGCTCACAATTATCTCCAACCTTTAAAGCTCCAAGTGGAAAGCACTGCCTGGTTCAGCTTCTAGGAATATACTAATGTCCAAGATGACAATTGATTGCTCTGCTCTTTGGAGGAAGGTGGAGGAATACACTAGTCCCTGACAGCCAACCTATCCTCTAATAGATCACTTAGCTCAGCACCTCCATGATGGGTTGAATGCGATATAATTGCGATGGGAAGAGATGTCTAGAAGGAGATGTTTGAAAAAGCAGCACACAATTTACCCAGTCCTGACACAGAAAGAAAAAAAAGTAAAAAATAAAAATCTGTTGCCAGGTTGCAGCCATTAGGTTCTGAACATGTTCTGAACACTCAGCTCAGACATAATCATCCCATTTAAGGTAACAACTCATTCTTTAGGACACTTGTTTCGTGCCCAGTCTGTTTTATCATGTGAATTTGTTAATTAAAAATACATATAAGAGAGACACGTGCTAATTATAGCAAGAGGAAAAAATATTTTTTAGTATAATTGAAGCCTGCAAAAGGGAAAATAATTTTTAGTTTGCAACAGACTGTTGATATTATCTGAGGAAAAAAAGAATAATATTATTGCTCCTAAACTAAATGAGATACCAGTCTATTTCAAGTTAATCAAACCAAAGATGCACACGACCATTCTAAACATTATTATTCATCAATAGATTAGATAAACATATGTATTTATGACTAAAGATCCATTTTAGAAGATATTTTTAAAGAAATTATCATCCTTTCCCTCTCTGAATTTAAGCAGCAATCTTATTTCTGTAAAGTTAACTCTTGTGTATCTAATTGCTCACAGATTCAAGATATTTGTAGCAATGGGGTGAGCAGGGAGCTAAATATTCAAAGCAGTGAAAATAATTATGGAAATTATATATCTTGTAAACTTTCCAAGGTAACCCTTGGAATTACCCTACAATTTTAAGGCAATGCCCTTCACTCTGCACTCAGGTCACAGTTCAACAGTGCTTGCAGGTATACTTAAAATTTAGTATGAGCATATGTATCATTGAAATACAAAGAGTGGAGTTTACATCTGAAGTTCAACATATTTTTAGGTGCTAATCTGGCCTTCAGAGTAGAACAGGAATGTATTTTATGTAAGTTGTAATGTACATCCTCATACATTTCAGCTTTTTTTTTAAAGTTTTAGCTGTTCGAATGCAGTTTCCTTCCCTGTTGTTTGTTAGTGTCTGCACATCTGGGGAAAAATGGCAGCATAATTCTCATTTGTATTTCCCTCTTTCTCAACCCAGTTGCCTCTGCAAAGCCAGGCACTGTGCACATTAGCATAGTGCCTAGCCCCAGTTATTACAGTCCAGGGCTAATCTGGGGAATAGACAGAGTTTTTCCATCTGCCTGCGTGTTAGTGGCATGAAGGAATCATCCTTATGAATTTTTCTATATGAATCTGCTGATCCCCTTCTTGAATACCCATCAGCATGCTCAGTGAATTTTGCCAATAAATACAGAGGTCCCCAGTTTTCCTGTTTCATCTCTAGTGACAAGCTGCACTCTCCATTCAAAAACCTTCCTGACACCTTTGTGCATCCAGCTCACATGGGATTTCCACGCCTCTGTTCAGTCACAGGCTCACAGCAGGGATTAATCTAGGCAAAAAACTAAAGTGGCAGTTCTAGAACTCTTACCTTTTGACATTACATCACAATTTTATGTTGATCTTTGCTGGATGTAACATTTTTGTGGTTTTTCTTTATTTGTACTATTTTTGAATGAAAAAGGAACTCTCATTTCATACTGTGAAATAACTTGCTCAAGATCTTAATCTAAAGTATAAATCTGTTTACAAAATTAATTGAAAAATCAGTCTTTAAAGAGCCTCATGTTTATCACTGCTCACCAAGAGAATCTCCTTATTTCATTTTAGTATACTTAAACATTAGTTGCTAGGATTGTCCTAGCACTAAGTGCATGCTTTAGGATTAACCAAAAGTCTCATAACTGTAAAAGAATCTTATTCAGGACATTCTACTAAATGGGTGACTAGCTGTGATGTGGATTCTATTGTAGAGGTTAATGCAGGAAATTACCATATTCTGCGGAGTTAAATTCTTTATGCAGAATCACTGTTCTGGGAGCTAAATAATAATTGAAAAAAAAAATGAACAGTTCATATTATGGTCTTCAGAAGTTTAATAAAAATGTAATATATGGGCTTAATATCGCTTGCATTATATAAGACATAACCATAATCTATGAGTAAAATTAATAACATAACTGTTGAACTGTTGGCTGTCAGGGTGAATGTATCTATTGATTAAAACTTTTCCTACCAATTCTAGGCATGCAGTGTGCATACAGTCCCTATATGCATGCTCTGTCTGTAACAGAGCGCATGTGCATGCTGATGATCATACTTGTGTAGGGACAGCTGAAACACTGGTTGGTAAATGAATTATTTTTTTTTTTCAGCATTTGCATTATAAGAAATGTGTGGAAATGTTTGGCTGAATGCATTACAGCAGCAGATTCTATATGCTTTCCCTTCATGGGCCAAAAAGCATATTTGCATATAGATCTGCAGTTGAATGACTCGATGCTTGTTTCCTTTCAGTGCTGAAGCAGTTAGAAACCTTCTCACGGTAAGTGCAACTCCATTGGGAATGAGTTAACTGCAACTGCTAAAATTAGAACATGATCTTTAGCTGTTACCAGCAGACATGGCTTTCTTTCTTGCTGATAAAATGATTTGAGAGGCATCCCTCTGGCAGCATTATGTAGGCAATTTTCATATTCCTCACTTCATGTTCTGTCTCCAAAAGGAAAAGCTTCCCTTGATTTGTTGAGATACTACAAAAGGATATCACAATTGCTGTGATAATTACCTGATACCACTCATTTTTATTTATGCATGTCTCATAGCACACACAAAGAAGCTTAAAAACCGAAGTTGCATGTTCAGAAAGAAGAGAATGTGAGGCTGATGACCAGCTTCTGCAAAATGTTGTCTTGTCGTGCTGTCAGTGGTCTGGTTCTCTTACAGAAGTGGGGGACAGCCATGCTAGTGCTCACAGCCCTCCATGCTCCTGCTCATACTGTCATCACTCTGCAGTGTAGCTCTATCAGTGTAGACCCTAACCTGTACCTTTAAAAGCAAGCTGAAAACAACTTCGGTGAACCCAAGGCAAAATTAAGAGTTGTGAATGATCAATGATCTTCCCCTTCTCCCTCCCACGTGTGTTTTAATCAATGCTTAGACAAGGTCATGCAGAGTGTTTGAGTTACCACTTGTAGCACATTGCTTGGAGAAAAGGGAACTGGAGGAGTAAGTCTTCAGTGCCTGGGGTCTGATACACAGTGCAGGAGTGCAGGTCTATATCCAAGTCAGAGTTCCAGTGCTAACTGCTCTTCTCCTTCTTCCTCTTCACATGTGCAATTTCTATCACAGAAATGTCCATGGGTACGTTTACTCTTTCTTTTCCAGTTGTCCTCAGATGTGCAAAAAAAATTGTGCATCAAAAAAAGTATTTTGAATATACACACAGGGCTGACCTCTGCTTTTCATAAAGATGAGGCACTTTGATTTGAATTGGGATTCTGATTTTTAACTACACTGTACTTGGATCCAGGGCATAGTGCATTTTCGTTTCTTACCTGCATGGCACTGTGGCCATTAGACCCTAGTCCTGTGACTGCCTGCAAGAAGATACCTGGCTGCACTCTTGGAGCATCAGCCACAAGCCTGAGAATGTGATGCACCAGCTCTCTAACAAAAAAAAAAACAACAGACAAACAAACAAACAAAAAAATCAGCCTGCAAGGATTTAATTTCCTGGTTCCTTTACTTCTCTTGTGTTATATAGTTGTTACACATCTTGAAAAGCAGGGATTACAGAACATATCCTTTAGAATTTTGTCTAATTCCTGCTGATAGGATTGCAAATATCTTATTGATTGGCCACAGCTGAGCACAGGTGAACCTGACGACCTACTCCAGTCACTGTGACAATACTGTGTATGGGGAATTTGGAGAGGAACTGTCCTTGCTACCAGTCAGGAGATGTCATACTTGGCTAGCTCCTGTTCAAAGTTGTTATATACTCATGAGAGAGAATAATAGTTTCTGGGAACTGTTATTTTGACCTTATTTAGTGTGAACTATTCATGAATGCTGCACACTGTTCACAACTTATAAATCATACTTTTCTGAGCCCTAGCTGAGATACTGTGATACAGAATTGCAAGCAGCAGGGTAGACACTAGATCATAATCTCTTACCATTTCTCATTGAACAGTTTTCATGGGTATTGCAGACATTTTCTTTCAATATTTACCTACATGAGTTTTTCCTCTTGGGCCTTTTATAGTACCTACTAAATCAAAGTAACACTATTGTGATAATGAAAGTGTTTGTTTTTAAAAGCAGGATCATTCCATGGAACTAAAATCAACTCATTTGAAGAATGTGAATATTTTTTTAACTTAAGGAATCATAGCTATTTACAGGGAAAACATGTATGTAAAAAAAAAATCTCAGAGCTCATTATAAGATATGCCATTAGATGGAACTGGTAGGTTTGAAGAGCATATACTGTTATGAGTTTTGCTTTATCTGTCTTCAGAACAAATAAAATACAATCATTCTGTTTTGGAGCTATGTATTAATCCTCTCACAGTTTAAAATGGAGTTTCAGTTACATTGTAGTAAGCTACTTGTCATATTTAAAACTACAAGGTAGAGGAAGGATTTTGCCATGGTTGAAGTGCTTGCCTATGACTTGGGAAAACATGATTCCATTTCCTGCTCCCTCACAGACTTCCCAGGAGACCTCAAGCAGGTTTTTTAAGTCTGTAAATCCAAACATTTATATACCTAACTCCTCATATCAGAATTAAGAAGGTGCCTCAATACTTTGAAGATCTGAAGGCAATTACCAGTGTACTTTCAGTTCTTTACCTGAAGAATCAGATGCAGTGTTCTTCACTCTTTCACAGGGCTGTTGTACATGGAGTAGATCAGAAGCCTTATAGGGGATCTTTCAGAGAAAACTCTTTATTTTTACTGGTAACAAAGTCTCACTGAAATGCCACCCACAATAGTCCAGAAACTGTTGACTAAAACTGGATGATTTGTTAGTTTCAGAGCTGTCTCTGCTGATTAGCAGGTGAAAATTAATTAGCTCACAGCTTCGGTGATGACTGCAGGGAGGCTGAGGCTGGGAACAGATGGTTGTAAATGACCTAGTTACTTCTGCCTGAAAAGTCACACTGTTGGCTCTTGTAAAACGATCTTGTCTGATGCTACCCTGTTGTGAGCAGAAATTCAAATATGCTGCCTCTCTAGGGTGGCTTAGATACCGAAATATACTTTGCAATTGCATGTGAGGTAGCAGCTTGAATGTGGTTAATTCACATGACTCAGCTAAAAAGCAATGGCACATTTAGAGGTGTTACTCAAGCACTTGCAATCTTCTCCACTGCCTTTGACAAAAGTCCTTTCACATTCAGATGGTAACTGCCAGAAAATTTTATATTTGGGAAGGGAAATGTAGTTTCTGAAATGAGCCAAATTTTATTCTCTTGGGAAACTTGTGAGGGAAAAAAACCCAAATGAAATACAGGGTTGATAATAAGTGCATTAAGAATTGTCTGAAACACAGATGTTGGCGGAGAAGCTCCTGTATAAGCACTTGACTTTTCCATAAACCTTTGTTAGACCTTCCAGACCCAATTCAGCAAAGCTCTTAAATCCATTACTGACTCCCACTGAGCAACGTCCATCAGCTTGAGTACATCACATAGTCCGTAATGCATCTTATAAATCAGGTGTTAAATTGGGATGCCATGCAATTTTTTTAACCTTTTTTTTTTTTTTTTTCGTTCTTGACAAATTTTGAGTTTCCTGTGGTATGGTTGGCCATTTTGAAAGGTTTTCCTCCAGAAGCTGTCTTTTGTGTTTGCACAAAGGATTTGATGTAGCTGAACCCAATCCTCTTTACCGGATGTTTTAACTGAAAGTCTTAGGGCTTAGCTTTTTGTTAGCTTGCTGCTTAGCTTTTCCCTAAATCCACATCCCCATGGGAATGTGTCATCTTGTAATATTTGACCGTCTTCTATTGTGGGAGTTAAAACCAATTTGGTTTTGAACAAGAAGAAATTTTTCTATAAAGAATCATCTTTGTATGGGAAGCCAATTTCTCTTTCAAAACCTTGGGAAACATACAAAATAACAATAAAAAATGCGAACTCATCAGACCAATGTAGCCATCTGCATCTTTAAGTATCAAAGAAATGTTAAAGCCAAGATTAATTATACATTTGTTACCTATAGCAAGGCTAGAGTAACACTAGGGCTAAAATCAGTCTGTGCTCACCATTTCTATGCCTATAACCACAGAAGTTTATCAATCATATTAAATCTTAGCTATTGAGGACTGTAATCCTCAAAGACTGCACAATATCAGTCTTCAGGGATATTTTTTGCTCTTTACAATTTCTGTGCTATATGAGCAATACTAGTAGAAGCTGGACACAAGGTTAAGAGTTACTTCACTGAAAGGCAGAGAAATATACACCAATAATGTGCATAGAGACAGAGAAATTAGGTGAGTCCTGTGGTGAACACATGATTGATAAAGTTAAATAGCAGAAAAGATGATAAAACTGTACTATGGTGAATATGTTAAAAAATACTGTGTCAGTGATCCTCACAGTCTTAAAATTCACACAGAACTGCCCACTAAATTTAATTTATAAATTGTCTCCATTGGAGTCTTCATTTCAAATTACAGAAAAAGGATTTAATTCTGAGCTAGTCCATATTTCAGTGTATGTATTCAATCATTTATTCTTAACATTTTCCCTGATAGTTTGTTCGGTGGTTTTTTTTTTTTTTTTTTTAAACTCATGACCCTCTGGCATAAATGTAAGTAAGGCTGTGGAAAAACAAGTATCAGTTGGTCTCTTTTTGTGAAAAAGTTTGCATAAGTACCAACATGGGCATTTTAAATATAAAATACCAAAGAGAACATAATGACTGTGACTGTGAAAATCAATCACAAAGACAGCTAACTGCTCTTGTCAAACATCTAAGGAGACCTGACTGGCTGTTTTCATAACTTATGCTATGGATAGAAGCTAAAACAGATACCTGACAAAATACAATAGGAGTGTTATTCTAGTGGAGAAAGCACAGATCCAAACTTTAAAATTCCTCTATTGCTTGATGTGAGACACCAGGCAAGTAATTTAACCTCTGGGTTGCTCCACCTTTTTGTCATTTAGCTTGAATAATATTGGTGCATACCTACTCTTTAGGATGCTGTGCAGTTTTTAATTAAGCAGTCCAGCAGGCAGTGTGAGATACTGACATGAAAAGTGCTGACCATAACGGTGCAGAGCAGGATGAGTACCAGAAAATGAACTCAAATAGACCTTCAGTAACATGAATATTAAAAAAAAAAAAATAATAAAAAATTCCAGTCTTTGACATGAAAATGACCTTAGAAATTAACATCAAATTGTCCTCTGGCAAAGCTTTCCTCTGTCAATGCCACAGTACAAATTTCCAATGGGTATCCTGTGTTGGAGATTCTGTGCACAGAGAAGTGCTGATTATGCAAGAGGTTGATGGTGTGGAGCAGAGCCTCAGGGGATGGTCTTGTGAGGGAACTTTTGCTCTCCAACTGGTTCTGGTAAGACTGAATAATTTTTATTTTTCGGCTCTTGCTTAAGAGCAAGTAACCAGGATGCCAAGAAGCTCCTCCAAATATACTCTGTTGGTACACATGTTATTCCAGGAAAAGTAAATGCATAATTGATAAAAAGAAAGCATAATGTTAATCTTTATTAGCCTTAGATAATATTATAAGCTATAATGCTGTAAATACAGTGTTCAGGCCAAAAACCTCAGATGAAACCTACCCTGAAGTAATCAAAAGGTAAGGAAAAATAGAAAGAAAAATACTAATAAAAATGCAAAAGTAAAGTATCTCTTTTTTCCCCTGTGGAGCATGTTATAGAAAGCTTTCTCTTATCTTGGACTTAAATAAGCCTATTTAGTAACACAGTATTTTTGAAAATTTTCAGTTCAGTATTTGATGTTGCCAGGGAAATGGCACTAAATGCTTGTAGCCCAAGCCAGAAACAGAAGGTATGTTCTGAATGTTTTTTGTCATCTTAGAGTCTGGGATAAGGCTGAAATTGTGAATTAATATGCAAGGTATTTGGGGAGCAGTTGAAAGCAACATTGCATTCCACTCTGCATAGCCAGCTCTGATGAGCCTTCTCTCCAATTTCTTACCTGTCTCAGGAAAAATTATATGCTGCCATGTGGGTAATTTTTTCATCTCATAGCAGGTGATATTTAATCAATATACAGAATGGCCATCCTTTGCAGAATAAATAGATGGTTTTGAAAATTCCTGTTGTTAGAGTATAAAGTTATGTAGTGTAGGAATTCATCCACACCCTGTTGATGTGGTTAGGAAGAATAAAGGAGTTGCTTTGAGATCTGCTGGGATTTGTGCCTGTGAGCTGTAGAAGGCTTTCTGGACCCTTGGATCCCAGAGTGCCTGTGTATTGACAATTCTTCAGTGATCTTGTGTGTTCGTTCACAGGGAAGAGAGGTTAAGCAACTCTTTATTGAATAGAGCACACTTCCTGCCTTGCAGCCTTTGCAGTGTAAGGTAACTAAGGAGAGGCTAATGAATTTCAGATAAGGAGCAGAGCAGCTGTCCTGTAGCTCAGGTTACAAGTCTGTTGAAGCCTGAGCCATTGTTTGGTTTTAAGGAGTGTGAATAATTTACTTTTTTACCCATTCTGTCGAGCTACCTTTGCTTGGACTTGGTGGTTCTACTCCACTCTACAAAGTTGGACACTGTGATGAAATGCCATGAATCCAAAGACAGGTTTTCCTCCCTTCCTCAAGGGAAGGACTGTCTGAGGAATATGGCTCTGTGCATGGCTCTGCCATCACCGCTGCTACGTGGTGAGTGATGTCCCTGCTGAGCTCACAAAGCTCCACCCAACACACAAAGGCAAGTCCATGCTGAGCTCTGTGGTGTCCATCATTTACCAGATAGATCAAAGGTTTGTTTTTTTTAGCTACCACAAATTATCTGGTATGGCCTCCGTGCTTCTGGCTTTTCTGATAAGTCAGTCCTGAACTGAAACTGGTGTCTCAGCAGTAGGTAACCTTAGTCTCTTGGTGGAAAGTACTGAGCCCACAGATGAACTGGGAGGATAATTTTGCTGGTGGTTAAGATTTAGATTTAGTCTTCATGTGATGACTGGTGTGTGACAGCATCTCTTTATAATGTTTCTTAGGGGTTAGAAGTTTTCCTTGATTCCAGCATTCAACTGAAAAATGAATAATGATGCTAAGAATAAGATTTTTCTTTAATACTTCCTTCCTAGCATCCTAAAGCACTTTAAACTATTGATGAAATGTCCTCTTTTCAGGGGAAATGGAAGCATGTAAAAATCTATCGAATGAGGTGATTATTCCAAAAGCCATGACAGTTGTTTGCAGTAAAACTGGGTAGAAATCATCTCTATAGTGGATAAGGTTCCTGTTGTTCCAGGCACTCTAAAAATGCACACAAAGAGATGGCTTCTGCTCTGAGGAGATTTTGATCTGATTAGATTTTAAATCAGCAGTAGGTTGAAAGAGACAGAGAGGTGGTTTGTGTCATACAGTAGGCCAGGCATGATATAGTCAGAGAACTCTGTGCTTCAAACATTTGACCTGAATTTTTCCTCCCAATAAAGAAAATGCTTAAGCCTCATTATTTATGGCTTTCTATATATACATAGTAGCTATAATCTGTTACTCTGAAACACAAAACATCAGAGAAACCCTCAAGGTGGTGCGATACTTGAAAAAATTCTATATTAAGCTACTTAGGAAGACCTGACACCATGATTTGTAACTGGTGTGTCTAAAAATTACTGTTCATAGAGAACAGTCTTGCTCCATAAATACTGAAAACCAATTTGAAGATAAACACCAAAAAAGGAAAAAATTTCCTTGTTAGCAGGTGAAAAATAAGATAAACTCTTAAAACATTTAGATGATGTTGGCATGTCTACAGCAGCACTTCTTTAATCTTATAAAGGTTGTATCACTCTATCTGCCATCTGTATGAGTTTTATAATGCAACTACATGGCTCATGGCAACAGCTTTCTGGTAGCCCCATGTTGATTAAAACTTTGAATTTGTTTTTATGAAGTAACATTTCCTGATGTCCTTATTTTTAAAAGATGTGTTAATGTCAACCCACTTCTGCCTTCCAAATATATTTTTTCCTGGTTTCTGTCATTTTGGGGTTAGATAAAATTTTAATGGAATATGGGAAAGGTTTACCCTGAAAGTGCTGAGGAAAAAAAAACTCTAAATCAGCTAGCCAAATAGTTAATTAAAATACTTCTAATTTCCACACAGGTAGAAATGTAGGAAGTGCTGTGAGTCAGTCTTTGTAACCTGTCAGGCTTCTAAGGATCTGCGCCTACAGCTTTATCCCTGTTACATTCTCTTTGAGCAGACAGCATTGGACACATTTGGGCCTTTCACTTCTTTTTAAAAGTCTGTGGAAATTAATAAAAAGCCTATCAGCTTCCTAAGATAGTGTCCCCTCCTGTAATTTAATCCACTGAATAGTTATAATGTACCTCTGGATACAAGAAGCCCTGAGAGAAATGAGAAATAATTTCGCCTAAAACCCCTGAGGAATGATGGTTATTTTTTGAATAGTTGTTTTTGCCTACTGGCCTTGAGCTTGCACTGAAAATTTACATTGCACAAAATTTACATTGCCTCGGAGCAGCAGCAACTTCTCCTTTTTCCTTTTTTTTTTTTTTTTAGTTTAGTTTTTCTCTCTGAACAGCTCAATGGTGTTAGACTGATTGCAAGTTTCACGTAAAATTTGTGCCAGAACACAAAATTTCGCCGTCCAGCACTGGCAGTATTTCATGCATCCAGCACATTTAAGTTGCTGTTTACAGTTGGCAAGTCATAGCAGTATACTTTACCCCAGTTGAGAGATTAGGTGGAATTTCAACTACGATTGTCCAGGGAATCGGCTTTCTTACTCCTGCTGCCGACCTGTGCATTTTCCTTGTGCTACCAGCAACAATTAGTAACAATACATTTCCACAGCACTAGTTCTTATATAGAAGGATGTTGCTCAAACAGCATCAGTCTAGGAAAGACTCAGGCAAAAATATCAAACTAATTTAAGTAGAGTGTGAAAAATAATACTATGTCCAGGTTTGTATTAGGTCATTAGTGTATTTTCAGTGGAAACAGAGAGTCAAAAGCAATTCTGGATGTTGGTATTTAAGAAGAGTTATGGACATCACAAAAGTGCATATGTGTTGGGGACAATTCCTCTTCATAGGAAAATGTTTGTTTCTTTCAAAACAAGGTTTGTCACCTGCTAAAATGTCAGTGAGCCTTTACATGCAATTTGTGTCTCTCACAGTAAAAACTTCTGCCATAAATTGTATTTATTATATTACTTCTTAAGTACTGTTGGTATAGCTGATAATACCAAAGTTGGTCTAGTCATCACAACTGTGAGTCTAATGCAGAGGAGGCAAGACAGATGCACAACAGTTTGTATATAGTGTTAGAAAGATATGCTTAATATCAACAAAGCAAAAGCAAGTAATGCCTTTATCTCCTACTACAAAAGGCTTGAAAAACATATCCTTGACTAACATCAATTGGAGGTCACCTCTCTTTATTCTATTCAGGTTTGAAACTTGATATAGTTTTAGTGTGGGGCGTAATTAGAGAAGGGAACTTTGTGTCAGCTTTTACAAATGTGAAATTTTGTTACCAGCTATCCTATTCCTGAGAAATCTGGACATAATAGATTATATAGGATTGTATTTAACTTCACCAGATGGTTAGTTACATGGAATGCACTTGGATCCTGAGAAAGGGTTGCTTAGTTGAAATGATTCACCTGATTAAATTTAAGCATGGCATAAATGCTCTATACAGCCTATTACTTCTACCCAGTAGGTTTCAGTCTGTGTATGAAACTTGCAAAGAGATGATAGATCTTCATCAAGACCTTTATTAAGACTTAGGTACATTTCCATATTTCCCTAAGGAGGTGCCAAGGGTCTTGCATACCTTTCTCTGCAGTTACTAATTGAAGTATCATGCAGACATAAAGAATGTTTCTTATTCCTACATTAGCAGCAGTACATTGCATTTGACATAAAAATGAGCACAGTGGCTTTATATATTGATCACCTTTTAAGAGTTTATTTCATTCCCAGACCTTTGGTCTCAGGAGGGCTCGAAGTACAATGCAGAGGCTTTAAAATACTTTCAAATTTGCATTTCAAGTCTATAGTGCATCATGCTTCAAACACTAGTACGAAAGTCAAAAGAAAAAAAGGCAGGGGAATTGGCAATTACTCTTTCATAACAACTGCAAAGGATGTTACCCACGATACTGATATTAAAGCAATTTACTTGCCATCACCAAATAAAAGCTTTGTGTAATGAAAACATATGGCTGGTATTGAGTGAAAAAGGGACAGGAAATTGAACATTAAAGGTGACTGCCTTTAGTTCAGTGTATCCTTGCAGGAGGGAGAAGTGCTCTGAGTGAAAGGTTGACAACAACTTTATCTTTGAATTTCCTGCCTTTCATCAGCTACTATTACAACCTGCATGTTTAAGTGAAAATTATAAAACCTGATGAGTGCGTCTCGAAAATCTTTACTGTATTTAGATGCTAAATTTGGATTGTAAAGAGTCCATTGCCTCCATCTTCATTTTTTTTTCTTTTTTTTTTTTTGCAGTAAAAAGAACAGTTTTGGCTTTTAGCAAAATGGTTGTTTAACTATAACATTTAATGAAGTCAGTGGAAATTTCCATTCATCCAATTTTATTTCTGAAAGACTGTATCCCAGACAGCTTATTCCTGGAAGCATTTTCAGAATCCTGTTTAAGTAAAAGTGCTGGATTGTCTTTGCAGAGTGCATACCAGATTAGTTCTTCTGAAAGTCTGCATAGAGCTACTTTCATTTATACTTAGTGAGGAGTTGACTCTATTTGTGGTGTGCTTGATGTAATGATGTGATGACATTCTGCCTTTCTCCCTGCTGGTTTTGAACCAGTATTTAATGAGAATGACTACATGTTTTATTTTACTGTACTGTCCTTACAAAATAATCACAAATTGTAATCTCAAATACTTTAGTGTCCTTACATTTCGTATCTGCTGCAAATTGCTTTCATAAGTAGGAACTTCTTGGCAGTTTATGAAGTTGCCTTATTAAAAATTCAGAAGGGCAAACAATTATCAGATATTTTTGTAAACCATGGGCTTCTCAAATGATTAATAGCCACATTTGTTCTGTAAATAAATATGAAGTTTTCCAAGCAAATGTATCAAAAGGGATCCAGTTCTGTAAGCTTTTGCTGAAATCATCCCTATTTATAATCAGTATGGATAATAACTATTGTCTATTCACATGAATTTCTAAAACCCAGTTGTCTCATTATTTTAGAAATACACGTTTCTGCCAGTCTCAGGTTACATTTCTATGATCTTACTGTTCTAGAAGGTATGTGATATCTTGTCAACAAGCTTAATATCTTCTAAGGCCTAGTTTAAGATGCCCATGTAAAGTAAGTACTTAAATAATAAGGCTTTTTCTTCGTGGGGTTGTGTGAAAAGCCTAAACTTAACTTTCTAGTGATTTCTTTCCTTTTCTTCTGTTGTGCTTATTGCTGAATGATGCTAAATTGTAATTTGTTATTCCAAGCCATGAAGACATCCTTCCTTCAGGTATTTAAAAGGAATACATCTTTGAACCTTTAAAATATATTAACCAAAGCAGATGTATTTTTCAGGCTTCCTTTAACCTCTATTACCAGAGTATATTCTCCTACTTTGTGCCTTTTTTTTTCTTTATGTTCTCTTCTGTGGCCCAGTTACTTGACTGGAAGCTTATATCCCTGAGTAACACTCAACCTGTAACTAAATATGTGTTTGAATTTAATATGCAAATTGTTATTTTAGGATTCAATGTAATTTATTTAGAGCTGATCCTGTATTTGCAATGTCACTATTTTTCAGTTTGAGAGGTAACAGCCCATTTAGATGAAAGGGAAAAAACCCTTCTTGAGTTGCCATCTCAGAACCTTGATGTAGGTGGGCACCTCATCACCCTGTAGTTTGTAGGTCACACTCTCAAGTCGGAAAGCTTGAATTAGGAAACCTGGTCTCATTTAGTGTTAGAGGCTCCAGTTTGCTTTAATTCATTTCCAGAAGCTCAAAATCCCTGTAATTTATAAAACTACCTAAATGAAAGCTGGGTTTCTTGAGTGTATTCAGAAAATAAGTAGTTTTCCAGTAGCATCTAATATTCAGGGCTCTGCCAATGAAGATAGTTCTTAGCATGCTTCGTGTGTGCCATTTCTGTGTTTTCTGATACTCTACCCTGGATACACTCAGCATTGTGGTTATTGATTTATAATGGTAGAGAAACAGAGCAGTCTCTCTAGAGAGACATAGCAAGACTTTATGCATCTTGAATGTATAAGATTACAATACAAACAACATGGCCACCTGTAGTTAATATGTTTGATTTTTCATCTGAAAGTCTAAAATGAAAGTTAATTTACTGCACTTGAATGGCACTAGTTAGAAAGCCCAGAGATCCGGTTTATGTGTTATCTGCAGAAGTGATGCAGTACAAATAACAATAATTGCTCCCACTCCACCACTTTTTCAGAGGTACCACATTCACTTGGGTGCTAACAAGGTTCCTTCTTCTGTGTTTTTTCATTCCCACATTAATAACACATGTGAGGATTCACCATTTGAGCATTCTGGCCCAAGATTTCATGTAATTAAATACTAATGTCCAAATATTATCTAACACCAACCCACTTTTCACTGAGTCATTGTCAGACAACTGTGAATCATCAGTTGATGGACAGGGCTCACTCTTGTTGACTGCAAGTGTTTTCCAATGAACTAACCTTCCTGCTCTGGTAAGAGTATTTGTTATATTTGTTATTGGCTCATGGGCAGTCTTCTGTTAAAGACTGAGATTTATCTCTTCTGTTGTCTCTCTCTTCTTTCCCTCCTTTTCTCCTTCCCTCCTTACAGAAAAATCCGTAAGAAGTTCACCAGGTCACAGCTGAAAAGAGCTTCCAGAACACCTTGTTCTTCAATCATTGCAAAGACAAAGTCTCTCATGAACAATAGGCAGGCACGAACAGAGCCAGGAACCATCATGCACTGAAGATATAACAGCATCAGCACCATAATAATGTCAAAATTATGTTTAATTGTGAATGCAGATACAACAGTACTTCACACATCTTTGAGACAGAAACACTATATGGACATATTGTGGCTGGGTTGTGTGTTCTGGGCAGGATCCAACAGCAGCCCTTGTTTTCCCTCACCTCTGCAAGGGCTACTTCTGGTTCACTGTGCAGGCCTATCCCGGATTCTCTCTATTCCCAATCATCAGTGTTAGCTGATGAGGGAGGAACTGTTTGCACTGACCACACTGAAGGAATATGGATGCAGAGTCCACCCACCACATTTGTCTATGCCTCCTAGTGGCTCAGTACAAAAATATGCAGCTTTCAAAACGATTGCAGTGTCTTTAAAGTGGGATTTAGCCTTGAGGGGTTGCATTTTCAAAAACAACTACAAACTGTTGATATTTTTCAGTATTGGTTTGAGTCACTTTGGGTTTGATTTTCTGAACTGCTGAGCATCCAGATCCTGAAACAAGGACAAGGTGTTGTTTAGCAGTTCTGAAACTTTGATTGAATTAGGAAGTGCCCATAACTAGTGGCCAATTTTTAAAATGTAGGCCATATTAGCTTTGATTAAAATCCTGGAAAGTATTATGTGTGGCTGTGAACATCCAGCTGGACTAGTTGCATGTGTAAGAGCTAGTCCTATCATCTATATATTTGCAAGCATCCACTTATTTCTTTGGGTATTTTTTGCATTTCTTGAAGTCTATTCTGAATAGTGAAAACCAGCAGAACACCATTCCCAGAAAACATCAAGAAATAAACTATTTCCTATTAGAAATGTCTCTCCACAAAATAATTTCTACATTTTGATATGTCTGGATAAAAAGATGTCTTGCAGAATGCTTTGAAGTTCATAAATGTAAGGCTACAGGTGGATACTTACCATGGAGAGATGATGTGCCTTTTGAAACTGCTTGTAGGAAACTGTCAGTCTCCCAGAAAGTGGGAATGGCAACAGAGGCAGGTCTTTTTTCTACTCAGGTACTTACAGGTGAACAATCTCTGTCCTACTTTGAAATCCAGAGAAAACCAGCGTGTAGCACTGCTGTGTAATGTGTCAATTATCTGAGGCAAGTTGTCCTTCAGTAGGCTTGGATTCTGTGTGGCTTTTTACGATGTGGTCGGACACTGAACGTGTCATAGTAAACTGAGATGAGCTTCAAAACTTTTTTTCCCTCCCTCTTTACTACTTAGCTCTAATGGTGTAGTAATAATTGTGAGGTTTTCATCCAGTTGTGGACGTGCACTCAGCTTTGGGGTTAGAAAGACAAAAATGTAAGTGATGTGTCATGCCCTCCGGATGATGCCCCCAAAATTATTTCCCCCCATGCATTTTATGGTTTCAGTCTGAAAGAGCATCTGTGACCTCAGCCTATAGCTAGCTGTATTCTCCGTGTAGGATTTTGAGCTCTTGAGACAGAGACCCAGATGCTTCTTCAGAGATGAAAGCACCCTGACCTCTTGAGGGGACTTGCTGATGGTTTTCTGGAGTGATGGATCCAGGTCTTGTCCACTGTCCTTCACCAGCAAGAAAAGGGTGATGGAGAGATTCATGACATGAAGTGCTTGCTCCTAGTGCCCTGAACACCTTAGTGAATGTCACTGATTTGGACACAGTTGGAGAAGACCTGTGATTCATCTGCTTACAGTACTTTCCAGTAGCCACTGAAGTGTGCAGCCCTAGGAGTCTCTTCTAGGCACAGGATCTGCTTCTTCCTCTCAACAGGAGGGCTCTTCATCAGATAACTGAGCAGAGACAGCCTACTCTTATTATTAAGGATTGCCTTTATTAACTGCAACATATGGAAACACCTTCTGTATAATACCTTCCTCACCCATTAAAATAAAGAAAACATGATTACTCAGCAATCTGTTTGACTGAAAGTATGAAAAACATTAACAGAACAAGCTCCCTCAAACATCAGTGAAATCACACACAGTAGACTCATTTTCGAAGTGTCATTAGCTGTAAGGTTGTAGATTTTTTTATCCTGCCTTATTAAGCTTGTACTCAAATTATTTCTTTAGTCAGTGTGCTCCAGTGTCTAGACAGTATTTTGTAAAATCTCTGTGTGTTTCTGCTTTTGACAATAGTATTAGTATCCGTAATAGTCTGATGTGAAGTCATTTTTTCTTCTTTCCCTCTGAGGAAAGATATATTGGTAATACAGCTCCCTGTTATGCAGCCAGCTGCCTGGTACCATTATCTTTTGCATCAAACAACCAAGGTAAGGAAGAATCCTTTGCTGCTCCAAGCTGAGGTGCTTCATCTGGATACACTGGAAGTAATTTCACCTCCGCCCAGCAAAGTCATTTCACAGGTTGCAATAACCAACCCTTGGGGTAGGTAAGGCATGGAGAAGACTAATTGCTGGAATAACTTCTGCTCTGTCTTTAAACTGTTCTGCATGCAGCTGCACAGAGACTTTGTCTCCTCTAAACTGCACACAGTGCACAGAGAAACTGCACGCCATGTATTGCACCTTTGTCTTTACCTGCTCTCTCTCCATCTTACCTTTCCTGCAAGATGTTCTTCAGAGACGGATACAGGATTTACCTGTGAATTTCAACTGAGAGCGTTGATGGAAGATCTGCTGAAGACATGTTCCTGCTGCATTTGTGCATAATGATTTAAATTTTTGTAGAAATTGTGACACTTCTTACTACAATATCATGCAATTCCATGCTTTCTGTTGAGTTAAAAGATTTTTCACTGACTGTGAGCAAAGATGACACATTCCTGTGTAAACTGTAACAGTGTATCCACAAGAAATCAGAGCTCTGTACTTTTTTTATCAAGCTTCCCAAGTTAATTATTTTAAAACCAGCTAACATATCTCAGTCATCAATAATGACACTGAGTATAAACATAAACCTTGTAAGCAAGGACAAGAGGTTTGGTACTTACCATGGGTACGAGCAAGAGAATCTAGGCAGCATCAGAGCTGCATTTACCGTACGATTTATTTTCCCGTTAGCTGAGTAAGAAATCTGTCTGAAAGTTTGCCTTTCCATTTACAAATATGGGGCTAGAAAACCATGCAAAATGCACAGTCTTTTTGTGTTCAGAGGCCTCATATAGAAAGTAAGAAGATTGTTTTAACATCTAAAATGTCTATGTTTGCATTGTCATCTCTATAGCTACTCTGCTGTCTTGAAATATTGTGTATACTGTTTTCAGATTATTTTTAAAGGTCCCTACTTAGAGATGGAAATTTTGATTCTGTAGGATGGAAAAGGGAGGTTTTGAAATACTCAAGATTGTTTGAAATGTGTTCGTGTTATGAAAACAACAGCTTTTAAAACAGTGTTTTGATTAAGGGCAAATACAGCCTTTGTTTCTGCAGTCCAAACCTTGCAGCATGTTATGAAAAATTTGGAATTGGAACTGAAATGAAGAACAAACAAGCAGTAGAAATGGTGAAATGGAGCCTGCACTTACAGAATGTGCACTTTTTTAGTAAACTAAAGTGATTTTTTTTTTAACAAATATAATTTCAACAGAGATACTTTCCTAATTATGAAGGCTTAAAAAATGGAATGGCTGCACAGTAATTTCCAATATAATCACAGCATAACATGCCACAGCCTTTGCAGAGAACAATTATAGTCCTTCAGAAATACTATATTGCATAGTACGATTTACTGGACACAGTGTCTTTATATATGTGTACTGCTATGGTAATGGAATTGTTAGAATCCTTTGGAAATGTCAGCAAAATAATATGCATTTTTCATTTTCTTTTGAAGGTCCTTTATAAAACCTGTGTCTTCATAAGCCAGAGGGGGTGTCAAGAGATCTGAGTTTATATAACTGCACAGTGGAATTTTTTTGAGTAAGTCAGGACTTTTTTATTCAAATGTTGCATGTTGAGGGAGGAAACCTAATTTTGGAATACATGGGGTTTTGGATAAGAGTTTTGAGGTTGTTCTATATAGTGATCAACAAATTTGAAGAATATGCTCCCGTTACTCATAAAGATTTAACAGTTGGTATTGAAATACAGTATTGATTAAATAAAAACAAGAAGCATTAAAGAGTTGTCTTTTTAAAATTATGTTGTTTAGACTAAATATTAATTTCTCAATGGAATGGTAAAACTGGGAAGCTCCATGTTGGGTGTTTGAGGATGTGTGGAGCACCTTAGAATGAAACAGTACTATTTGATTTGCATTAAAGTGTCTTTGTGTACAAACTCTGTGACTCTTGGCCCTTTTTGCAGGAAACTAAATTTCTAGATTGATACTGTCATCCCATTTTACAGTAGGCTATTGAATAGTCAAGAGAATGAAAACTGATGAACTGCATGAGAGTTAAAAACACTAGTAGATAAAATGGGGATGAGGAAAGAAGACTCAAAAGTTGGGGAAAGAGAGACATGAAGTATTGGTCCTTGCATTGGAACACTAGAAGACTTCTCAGGATTGAGCTGAAATCTAGGCAGAAGGACTCATAGTCCACAAAAAAATACAAGAAGCTACAGTGCCTTGCAGTCTCCAGTGCATTGGCCCATTTAAACTTTGCAGATCTGTATTAGTGTCAGAAACTTTGCATGTTGTTCATTTGGTAACACCTGGAGCTGGTGACTTCTATGTAAATATGAAACATTATCTGAATCCTCTTCTTTACTAACATCTAAGGTAATGTCCACAAATTAATCAGATGTTTTTTCCAGGGAAGGAGAATCATATAAAGGGCTTCTGAACAGAAGTAATGCCTGCTGCTTCACAGGTTTGTTTGAGGCAATTGTTTCAATCTCCTAATTCCCTAGTCTGTTTTAGGAAATGTAGGATGCTTGGTCCACACGCTTACTATTGTTACCAAATGTTTGCATTAGAATGGATTATCTTTTTCTTTGTTTTCTCCCCTCCCCTAAAGAGCCTTGTGCACATTCCAAGTAGCAAAACTCATTTCAATTTAATTGGTAAGATAAGTTATATTTACTAGTCCTTTGAGTTATATTTACTAGTCCTTCTGGACGAGTTGCATTCATAGCAAGGAGGAGATAATCTCTAGAAGCAGTCCTTTGCTGGCAGAAATGAGGAACTGGGAATCTCTTTAACAAGGTTTAACCAGGCTTACAAGGAATCTCAGTCAAAAAGGAGGTCCAAGGTACTCCTCGCTTTCAAAATATGACTTTAAACCCTTTCCCTTGTCTAGTTGAAATAGTTACTTAATGGATCATTTTAGTCTCTCAATTTTTTAGTTCACTGTAAAGGTATTGATCACATACAAAGCCTCAGCAATGAAAGGATATAAAGTGTTTTTCTCTCCCTTGCACTAGCAGTCAGAAAAAAAGAAAAATATTAAAAACCCCCAAATTAAAAGATTAAAAAACACCCCAACCAACCAATCAACCAACCAACTAACCAACCAAAAAAAGAGACAAACAAACAAAGACACTCCCCCCTCCCAAACAGCAAAACATGGCTGTGCTGTCTATTGGAAAGCAGAAATTATTAGAGAGGGCATTTTACTAAGAGATGAGTTTTATTTTGGTCCTTGGTATATGCAGAACTTTTGTAAAAGCTTGTAAATACAGAAAGCATTTTCTGTGAGACCTGTCTGACACCATGACACTTTTTCATGAAGCCAGATGCACTATGGCTATTTTATAAAACAGGAAAATAGAAAATACCTGAGTGTTGCCAATTCAGCTTAACATAAAAGTCCTACGTGCACTTTAAGGCCATTATATTACAGCCCCTTATTACCACTGTGGCAAGAACAAAGGTTCTTCAAATATACATTATTTGTGTACACATTAAAGTGTGTTCCTTATAAGCTAAGCAGAGGGATCTTTATAGAAATTAAAACTCTTTATTACTCATTTAAATGATGATAAAACCTAGGTGTCAGGCCAAAGAACTGTCTGAAGTCGTATTTAAGATACACACTCAAGTCAAAGTCTGCTTTGTGTAGCTGGGATATTCCTTAAGTATTAGAATTGACACTGATGTTATGCAATAAGGCCATTTGTTTTTATTTTAAATGGTTTAATAGAGCTTTATAAGGAAGGAAACCACCTGCAGAAATAATCTTAGTCTGTACTGCTTTGGGCAACAGAATGGGAGGAAAAGGATTAGAGCCACATTTTGATGCTGATTCTCTTCCTACAAGTTATTGATTCATGGCTGCAGAACTTCCTCTCCAAAGCTAAGCCCCAGTGAGCCTGGAGAGGCATGACAACTCCCACGTTTATTTGTAGGGATTTTTTTTCCCCTTCTTGCTAGCTGTGTTATTACTTCAGAGATGTGCTCCTCAGTAATCTGAATCAATAGTTTCATTAATGTGAATGAGGCAGTTCATATCACCTTTGGGTTAAAAGTGGCTCTTTCCCTAGTTTCTTTTCCTTAGGCACACAAAAATACATTCTGTATAATAGCAAAAAAAAAAAAAAAAGGAATTTCACAAGGATTTATATGAAGCTAAGAAGTAAGTAAGGAGTGTACAACCTTAAACTAGCAGGATATAGCAGAAGAGGATACTGAACATGATTTTCTTGTGTTACATGGGTACAACTGTCCGTGACTGAAGAATCATTCTTTCAAGCAGTCCTTTCTCTTCCAGTTCACTGGACACTACACTTGCTTTTCCTGTATTAATCAAACTCCTCCATTTGTGCTGTTTGCCCGGTAATCACGTATTGGGAAAACAAGCTACTCATACTTTAACTTTTCAATAAGAGAAGTCATTGGGGCAGATGCAATGGACATTTAGAGTCTATAATATTGATGAATGGCTCCATATTTGTTTTCTTTCCTTCAGCCTAGATTCTATTGGCATTTTAATCTTTTTTTCAAGCAGTGAATCCAAGAAAAGTGACACTGCCTTCGATCCTTAAGATATACATTTAATCCATAAAAAGGGAGTTGTGTTGCACAGTCTGCTTGCAGGAGCCTGACGCTATCCTAGTTGTTTGATAATCCTGCCCCCTTGTTTGTTTTCTGTATTAGGAACAGTAAGTGCAGTATTGATTGGCTTTTTCAAGCAGACTAGACTCCATCCTGCAATTTGTACATGCACAGTTAAGGCATGTTTAAATATTTTCTCCTTTTTTTTTGGTCTCTGCTTGCTCTCCTGCTTCTTGTACATGTTCAGAAGAAATGAGAGTTTGATGCTGCTCCCCTGCCCAGTGTGTGTGGATTTGGTTCAGTTGCTGCTGAATGTCTGGGAGAAGGAAAGACTGGATCACTGCGTGCAGAGTGTGTACTGGGCACTACAAACGGCTCCAATACTTCTTACTTTGAAATTCACCACCTACCTGGCTGGTGCTGCTGTCATCCATAGAATGAGAGTGTCTTGCTCTGTGGCTAAAGCAGGCTCCATGGCACTGCTGCAGTTTGGAGTGTACTAAATGGTTCAGAGTAGCTGAGCCCTCTGGAGATGCTCCCATTCCACTTCTGCATAACTGGAATACAATGCTAGCCTTCTCATTTAATGACATATTTGGATCCTAATGGTATATTTGGATCCAATCCCCTTCTAAGTTGCTTCATCAATGCTTAGGCACCCTAATCCTACCATATTGTGTATTCTTTGCTTTGTTGAACCCTAATCTCTATGAATTTTAACTCACTTTTCAGAATGATGTCAAGGAAGATTATAATTAGGATTCTATAAGCATCTAGAATCTTTTTCTCCCTCACCGCTTCTTCATTTTTCAATTTAAGGCCATTTTTATTCCATCGCACTTTCCTTTTCTCCTTGCTTTCCATTGGTCTTTCATTTACTGATAGGGATTCATGTAATGTGCTCAGACCTTATCTGAAATATGACATAGTCTTCAAAATAAAAAGATTTGTACCTATTGGGGTGAGGGCAGTGAATGTTTGATGTGGCTTTACAGCTCAATAACCCTAGAGAATATGTTGGGTAAACTGTCAGAGTTTGAATCCAGATTAATATTTTAAACCTGCTGTGTTTCTCAGCTATTTAGAGCCAGTGGTTTTGTGTTGTCCCTTCCAAAGGGAAGGGACTTGCTGCAGATTTGCAATCTCAATGTGTCTGGCTTTCTTTTACCATTCTTCAAGGTTTAGAGGAGTTCTGCTCTAGGGTTTGGCTCAACTATACCTATTACGCATGCCTTACCAGCCTGTGATTAGACCTACTATTTAAATGCTGAGTAGCTTTCTTCTGTTTACTGGTATGGATTAAATTTGAAAGATTGCAATAGAGGAATATAAATGAAGTGATTGCCTAGCTCTGGATTGTCTCCATCTTCCCTTGATGCACTAATGAGAATCAATTGCAGTTGCTTATTATTTTTAAATAGCAGTTAATTTGAGAAAATCTGATTCACTAGCTCTTTTCATTTTGCTGATTTGATTTCAGCCTTCTGCCCATCTGGGCCAACCTACATATACTGTTCTAAAACCAGTGCATAAACTGGTGCACATAACCAAAGTCAAAGACACTCAGCCAACTCAGATTGTCACTCAGCAAAGTGTTTGCAACAGTGTGCTCTGACCCTGTTTTCTTTTTGGTAAAATCCTCTGTGAAAGAGGAGGCTTTACTTTGCAATTAATTGTCTCTTCTGCTTGAAAGAGAATCAGACAGATTATAGAAAAGAACTCTTGTTTATCCATTCAGTTCTCTGAGTGTTAAGATCTGGTGACAATATATCAGAATGCGGAGTTGCATAGTCAGAGAAATTGTTTCCTGAGAGCTGCTCAGTTTATTCTACCTGGGGATGTTCTGATAGAATCCCATGCTCACCGTAAAAACTGTAGAATTAATCTCTGTGAAGTCATGTGATGCTTCTAGAAATGGCCTTCTGGTCAAACTGCTGCATCTGTGCAAATCCCCTTGATGGCAATAAAGAATTCTGAAGTAGGATTGTAGGCTAAACTGTAAGCTCTTTAGGTTAGGGCAATTATCCTCCTGTAATTATTTAAAAATGCTTTTTAGATTTATAGCTTTGTGGCAATGTCTGTGATAAAAAAAGAATATTCAGGAGCTGGTAGTGTATGCAGGGTCTTTAGCAACAGGCACAGCATTGTACGTCATTAGTTTCTACAGAAGAAGTGTGCTGTTATCTGATACGAGGAAGGAAAAGATGTATTCTTCTTCTCTGAATAAAGGGGTGGGTGAGGGTTAGTATCTCCTAATGGTCTCCCCACATTTAAATCCGTGGTGATTTCTGTTCTCAACTTGCTAAATGCTTTTCACTTCATGGCAAAACAAAGATAGGATAATACACTGAAAGTACAGGATGGTTGTATGTGATGAAACATCGCCTTTTTTTCCATTATATACACACAGGGAAGTTGAAATGTTATTTGTAGAGGATAAAGGTGAACTTTGCTCATGGTTTTATGAACTTCTTTATTGCACAGTTCTCTTTGTGCAAACAGCACTTGACACTCTCTTGCCTTTTGTTATTTTCAGCAGATTGGAGTCATTTGTTTTTTTAATGTTGAACTGTGACAGAGTAGCAGGTGTTGGATAAAAAGAATCAAGATCACTTTGGGGTTTTGTGCAAATATTTAGGGGGATTTGTGAAGTCCTGTAAAATGCAATTAGTTTTGCTTCCTATCTCCTTTTCCTGATACCATTTTTGCAATTCTGGAATAATTTGTCATTGTTTTTCCCAAAGCGGAACTGGGAGCTGGTCTGGGCTAAGGCTCTTAGCCCAGTTGGTGTTGCTGGGGTTGGTGTTCACTTTGTAAACAGCCATGCTGGCTGAAGATGTCACCCTGAAACAGCTGCTTGCTACTAGTCCTCTGCTGGGCATTTCTGTCCTCTCTCAGCAGAGAGAATAGCATGGACTCTACTGTTTTCTCCTTTAAAGTTAGACTGAAAATTAAGCTTAACTGCATGGTATTTTCTGAAATGAAAGAAAGAGGATTCAAGTGAATCCACTAGCAAAGAGGGAGAGGAGTAGGGAAGAACCTCTGATGGTCATGGAAGACAAATAGCTCAGGTCAGTAGCATCTGCAACTGCACAGCCAGATCTGGAAGTGGCCATCTGTCCATAGCCAAGTTAGCCTCTGGATTTGCCTAAGAAATTATTAACCTTGCAGAAATAAATAACTTTTCATGAGGAACTATTAAGGTATTGAAAAAGTAGCAAAGATCTCAAATTAATTAAAGCAATGTCATCAGCCAGATTCAAGCATCTCTATATTTCTGTCTAGTTCATTGTCTGCATGCACCTCTAGCTGTGACAGGTCCAGCATTGCTGTCCATGTCTGCTTCTCACCAGTTTTGTGTCCTCACCTCTGTCTGTGACCACTTGTGTCCAATCACTGCCAGTTCAGGGGGGTCTGTCAGTCTTCAGCCAGGACTGGAAACATATTGAACAGTGTCAGAATCTGAATCACTTAGTCCTTTCTCTCCGTACTGCTTGAAAAGAGCCTAATTTGCTCAAAACTCAGACTGTGTCTAGGATAAAGCTCAGTGACATACTTGGTCCAGTCTTTTCGAAATGTCAAGTAATATGATAACTTCTCCATAAACTAATAGGTTAATCCAATATGATCACCGAGAAAGAAATAATTCTATTTTCAAATGTTTCCATGACCCAGTATTGTCATGAACACAGATACTGGATTTCTGATGGCTGGTGAAGTGTATTTCCATGTTGTTTATAGCTGTGTACTTATATTCAGGTAATTTATTCAGCTTTCAATAATTCAGGATAATATAAGTGACTGCAAAAATTTCATAAATATGCAACTAAAAATCAGGAATGATTATGAACAAAGACAGTGAAAAAACAGCTTTAGTAAAATGATCAGCAGTCAGGAAGAGGCTGAGGTGAGTAGTCAGTTTTCCCTGATTTCTTGTAATGAGTACTGAGAAGGAAGAACCTGTATTTTGCTAATCTCATGAAAAGTCTATTGAAGTTGCCATTCATTTTTTAACTTGAGCACCATCTAGTGTGCATTATAAAAATAATTAAAAAAATATATATAAGGCCAGTTCATTATGGCACTTAGCAGTGGAAGTGCTGGCATGTTTTCAAGGTAAAAAAGGAAAAAGCACATCAGAGCTTATGTCCTGCTAACTTTCAGTAAAACAAGCTTCAAGTGACAAACATTCTTGTGAGTGCACTCCCTCTTTTATTTTGTGCTTGCTTGCTTGCACTTTCTTGCACTTAAAATAAATGCAAGAAGTGAAATGCACAAAAATAAATGTATTTATTGACAAGGAGGTTATAAATAAATAAAAAAAAAACAAACTATAACTGGGGTTTTTTACGAAAATGCAAATGCACGCTTGTATATTCATGCAAATGTAAATACGGAGTCCTGCACGTTGCTGAAAGTTGATACTATCTGCTCCACCAAAACCCTAGCTTTCAGATAAATGTATCTTGGCAGATGTTCACTAGATCTACCCAGACTTGGAATACAGTCAGAGATTAATTTCTTTCCTGTGTGCCTGGATCAGAGTGAGTGCAGTTATAAAAAGTTCAGTGTGCTGTTATTTCTCTTATTAGCATTGTTTCATGCAGCAGTGTGCCCCTTTGACATGCTAAGGGAGCAGCCCATCTGTTATTACCATTGCTAATGAAGTTCATTCAATACATTTTGTTTGCACCTGTGCTGCAAAGTCCCCCTGTCAGTGACTTCTGCCCTTTTTGTAGTCACCTCACATTCCTCCATATAACAAGATTTAGAGGCGCTGCTGGGGGCCGTTACTCATTCTCAAACATCCATCACCAGTCAGATTTCTGCTCCTTGTTACAGGAGTTCCAGTGTTGAGGGAAAGATCTCCTGCTCCCATGTGTACTTCTGGCTTCTGAGTAGTTTTAAAATCACGGGAGATCAAAACCTACTGTGAGATGTTTTAAAAAAACTTAAGATTTGTGCATCAAGTGAATTATTCTTTTGCGAAGTGGGAGGCAAAGAAAGGGATGTTGCTAAGATTTTTTAAAATTTTCAGCTTGAGAATCTACTTATTTTTTGCTGAAACTATTTAATTATACAGAGGCTGCTTAGACAAACCAGTATTATTTTAAGCCCAGATATGAAATCCAAAGCTGGTAGAGCTATACCCAGAGAATCAAGTTTTTATGACTTAGTTTTGGACATGGATGTCAAAGTTTTGGACATGGATGTCACTGACTCTAACAAGCTCATGTGCTCTGGCAAATGTAAGAGCTCCTTGCTTCTATAGTTTCTGGGTGATGTGGCTTTAAACTGAAGTAATTCAAATCAATAACCACAATTTTTAATGCTTAATATCTGTATTTGGATAAAGCTTTTGAACTTGACCTGTCATTTGCTGACTTGCTGCCCAGACATATAGTTTGTAGTGCAGGAAAAACTGTAAACTTTTCACCCAAGCCACACATCAAATGCATTTTCAGAATATATTGTCCAGATAATAAGTGATAGGAGCTGCATTATGGTGAATCACCCCACTTTGCACTGGGGCTGAGAACTGTTCACCTTCCATGTGTGAGAGCTGTATGCCATATGATCTAGGGAACAGATTTAATAACCTCTTGTTTCAGGGGGATCCTCTGGTGGGGTTTACTTTCTTCATCCAGAACATTTTTTCTTTGAACTATGCTAAGTAAAGACTGTGCAGTATGAGGCAACCTCTTTAAGCAGAGGAAGTTATCCCTTTCTAGACATTTACTACACTCTAGGAATGAGATACCAAATGGTAAATATACCTAGAAAGAAAGGGATGGCTCAATCTAAGTTTGAGTGAGGTGGCAGAAAACTGAGAACGCCAAACATTCATGAAAATAATTTTAAAAAAATGTTGAAGTTAGAACCCCTACTGTTATTAGTGTTGTGTTTGCTGTCTGGTAGTTTTATGACATTTATTTCGGCTCAGATGGTACTATCAATACTGTTGAATGATTCATAATAGACTAATTCAGTTTTTCTTTTGGAAAGGAAAATTTTGCTGCAAACCAGATGTTGTGTCCGATCTGAATATGTAAACTGATTACAAAAGCACAGACAAATGTGTATTTTGTCAGAGCCTTGAAAGTGGACAGGAACTGCTTGTTTTCCCTTAAGTGGAAATATGTTGAAGTAAAGTGATTTATACAGTAAAGGGATTTATAAGGACTGTGAAATTAGAAGTCTTCAACATTACCCGCCCCCCCCCCCCCCCCCCCCCCCCCCGCAGCTCTTCCTCCACATGCATACCAAAAGACTTGTAGTCTTCTACATCACTAAGGCATGATTTCCATTCCTGTCTTACCAAAGTTCAGGAAGAGTTGTTGCTTTCTGGTATGCAGCATAGAAAATGCCACCAACCTAAGAATTAAGCCTGTGATTCTGACACTAGTGGAATTAGTTTGCTCACCTGAAGCACACAGCACAGAGAATTTGGTGGTGCTGTTTCTTAGAAAGCTCTGTTTCAGTGGTTCTTAATTTCTTTGTGTAATTTCTGAAAATGTTAGCATTTAATTCCTAGGTGTTTTAATACTCCTTGCACAGTCAGCTATTAAAGTTATTTGTATGGAAAAGAACTGCTTCCCATTAGTGCTTTACTGTCAGTACAGGATTTCGGTATCTCACAGAGGATTTCACTTTATCATTTGGAACATGGTTCAAGAGCTTTGCCATTCTGCCTTTTCATCAAAATTGTAATTTTCAATGGGATTTGCATTGAAAATTTTCAATGGAGTATTTGCAAGCAACGATACGTATTTTTTGTTTCAAGGGTGTGTTTTTAAAAGCACTTTGATTTGACTTAAAGCCTTTCTTCATCAACAGTAGTTTTGTAATACTTGAGGACTGTTAAGTCTACTGCAAAAATGCTTTGGTCCCAGTCCCCTCCAAGAGTTTATTTAAAAGATAAAACCTAAGGGATAGGTGAAGCAGATTGGGCAATCATATCATATGGCATGAAAAAGGGGCATCTGACAACCCAACATGAATTGCAGTCTGAAGCCAGACAGAGTTAACACCACAGAGCTCACAGTCCGTGTAGCCACTTTCAGCTGGGGCAAAGGGCTGTGCTTGAGTGCTTGTGACAGTCCCATACAAAATGTTAAAATGGGAACAATTAATACTTAAAGACATGAATGAAGAGGAGAGCTGCTGGTCTAATGCCAGTGAATGGGGAAGTCTGAACACCAGCACTCCAAGGTTCCTACCAGAATGACTGAAATTGCTTTGAAAGAGGTATCCTGAGAGGCACAGTATAATTCTCTCAAAATGTTGTCATTTAATTCTGTGGAAAAAGTAGCAACTGGTCCTATTCCCTGAGCTAGTCACCTGCCTGTGTGCTACTGCAACACCATTTGTGAAGTTAATGAGTATGAGCTCACTGAATTCCCATCTTACCAAGTGTTCCTTATTTGTTGATATCTCATGAAAGAAGACATGCCTAACTGAGTAAATGGGTTATCTGCATTTTTGGGGTTTTTCCTTGGTTGTTGGATGTTTTTGTTCTATTAATTTTTTTATTTTCTTTGTAAGTCCAGGGACCTGAAATCTTCAACTGTTTCTTTTTGATCATAAGTGAATACTTGTTTGTACCAGAGTCTGCAGGCCATATGCCTGCATGTTCCCATTTCCTCACCCTATAATTAACTCCTTAAAGCAGCTCCCAGGAATACTTAAAATCTTGTTAATCTTATAAAAATGAAACAGCTAGCCATAGGAGAATTGGTTAGTTTAACAGGGAGGGTTTATAAAATGACTCTGAACAGAGAAATTAAGACAAATTGAGGAGAAGCAGACTGACATTTGGCTGTGGTTGTATTGAAGAGCATCCTTTATGGCTATTTTTTTTCATACGGATCTATTGCATATTGTGCTTTCAAGAATAATTGGATTAGATTATGTTAAGCATTTTCCCGTTTATGTCTGGAAATTAATGTGACCTATAATTTTTTTAGTCTGTCTGTACTATTCCTGAAGGTAGTGACCTTATGTATCAGTGAGATAACAGAAAATAGAAATAGACAACAAAATATTTTCAAATACATATAGTGCTCATGTTTCTCTTTAGAGCCTTTACCATTGGTGATTCTGTAACTCTGTGGAATTGTGCCTTATAGCATCTTCTCTGCTAGCAGGCTTATCGTGGCATTTCAGCCTCATGTAGAGATCTTCAGTGCACGCCACAAGCATAGCCTGAAATGGCCTAAGTAGTTTGTTTCAAAGAGTGTGTTTGCTATCTGAATACTTCTGCTGAACCACCACAATTAAAACCCAGTATATGAAAGAGAGTTGACTGAAGTGCCTGTTCTTCTAAACATTTTGGACTAATAGCTGTGATTCAGTATCTGCTCAATCAAGTTGTTCCTGCAGCAGGAGCCACTGCGATGCAGTGATGACTATTTTGCTTGAACAAAATTTACATTACTTCAGTTGGCAGCAGGGGAACTAGAAGTTGTCCTTATACCAGGTCACATTTTCCTCATGTGACCTTTTTTCCTGTTAATTCAATGGAACTCTTTAAATACTGTGCCACAGGCTTTAAGGATGGTTTCTAGTCTGGATGTGAAAAACAGAAGAGAGTCACTGGAAATAATCACCTGTCAGAGAAAGATGTGCAAGGACATCTCACACAGACATCTGCTTTGGTCTGCTTGTGTTTGTAGTTTGAATGGTCATTTAATGAATGTATAAGAGTCTCCCACAAACTGTCCCCAGCCAACACAGCTCATATGAAGGGTGTAACTCTTGATCAAGGCAAAGCTCTCAGTGGTTGCAGTGGGGATCAGGAACATGTGTTTAAGGAACATAAGGAACTTGTCAGTGACATGTAGACTGAAGGGACCCATATGGAGTGATACTTGGGGTGTTCTGTGCAGGGCCAGGAGCTGGACTTGACATTCCTGATGGATCCCTTCCAACTCAGCATCTTCTATGATTCTATGACTCACCTGGGAATTAGGCTTCTCTAGAACTCACAGTAATGTAAACATACTCATGATATTCTACTAAGAATACTTCTCCTTAAAAGACTACTTTTATAAACAGAAAACCCCAAAATAAAACTAGCTAAAAAAATCCAGGAATAAGTGGCTACCATGTTCCAATAGATAATGCCCAGTCCAATTTTAGATGATCCAAGCCCTAAATCCTTTGTCATGGACTAGGTACAACGAATCTGGGTTTCACTACTTAAAACAACTCCTGTCTGTAGATTTATTACCACTGAGCTCTTACTCTGTTTTGTACCGTCAGACTTGTCTATCACGTCAGATCCACTGCTGACTCTCAGCAGCTGTAAATCAATGCATCTTTTTTGATTTCAATGTTAATTTTTTTCCTATTCACCAGCTGAAGATCAGACCAAGAATTTGTTGACTGACTTTCCCGTCTGGGTTGTGATCTGTATTTCTACTTATATATTTACAGTGATGGTAGTTTTTCTTCTGGATTTAATTTTTGCTCTGGGTTTATTTGCTATATTAGAGTTGTATTTTAATGCACTCCTCCTATTCTGGCAAGTTACCTTGAAGTAGCTTATTGAAGCAAAAAACAGAGTACATTTTTAAATGATAAAAAGAAAATGTGGAATCTCCATTATAAAATGCCTTGTCTTCAGAATTGTTGCCTGTAAGTAGCTGGCACCTTTCTGGGCTGTCCTTTACCCCAAGGCATGAGCCTGTTTAACCTTGTTTCTTAGTTTCCTTTTTACAAGTATAGCTAAAAATCTGGAACACGTCCTCATATTTCCATAAAAGCAAACAATTGCAATGTATTAAATTCAAGCTTTCTAATTTGCCAAATCCTGTAGAGAAAGAAAAATTATGCCAGGTGTCTTTTCTCTGTGACCTTGTGTTTGTCCCCAAGTTTTTTAAAAATCCAGAGATTATGTATGATTCAAATATATTTTCCTTGTGTTTGAATCATATTCAGATTTGTATTTTCTTGTATTTTGTATTAGAAAAACAGTATCTCAGTAAGTGTTTGAGTGTGCAGCTACCATTCCAGGTGTGTTACTAAGGGTGAACATTCTCTTTATGCTTGTACCCTACAGCACTGTACACATAGTCCTCCTTATGAAGACACAGCTCTTCTAAAGAGGCTCACCTCATTTTTCACCTCATCCAGAAATCAGTATGTTTCCAACTTCTTTCTTCTTTTCAAAGTTTTCAGAGACAGTGATGCCAGCTGGAAAGGGCTTTGTCTTCCCAACATACGCTCTCAGCATTCTCCATTAGAAGTGGCAAGTGTTACTTAAAATAACTAGTAGCTGCAAGTAGCTTTCTCTGCTCCCTTCAAAAGTGGATTATAGGTACGCCTGCAGCCACTGAGGAACATTCTGGTAGAGGTTAAGAGAGATTTTTGAGAAATATGAGTAAAACATCTTCTCCAGGTCTCTTTCATCATGAACAGTTGCGATACTGTGCGTGAACAAGAAGGGAATATTAGGATCTCTCTGTGTCCCGTTTATTGTTTTGTCTTTAGGACAACTCCTCAAAAGCATAACAAGGAAGTCTCAATTGCTAACAGTAAACTCTAAACTTCTGAAGGAGGTATGTGGCCACTGGCAGTATTTGAGTCACGATGCGATGCTCACTGTGCAATGTGATGTGCAGTGTCATGGACTGGCTGTCATGCTCCTGGAAGAGGAAACAAGGGAACTCTGTTTTCAAGGGGAGGGGAACTCTGTTTTTAGAAAGGGGACTGAACCTCCAGGTCTGTGAAAGTAATTCTTTTTAGCAATTAGTTTTAATTTAAAATTAAGTAAGTTGACTTACTGTTGTGAAAACCATTCTTGAAATACTATGTCTCCTTGGATGAGCAAAAAGAAACCGGGCATTTGCAATGCCAGTCATCTTGAAGAGTGCATAAGCTTGCTGTTAAAAATGTCATCACAGCACAGACTTCATGTCAGAAACCTACTCAAGGAACTAAAATATAGCTGGATATGAGAACCCATTGTAACCCGATCTCATGGCAGTCTGTGAATAATTTGCAATAGATGGAATAGAACTTCATTCTCAGTAGGCTCTTGCTAAGCTTCAAGATTAGAATTTTGATGAGGTTCAAATATTAATAATACTTTCGTCTGATGAAACTGGTGACCTTCCTGGATAAATCGAGGAATAAATGGTAATAATTGATTATGCCTTGCACAAAAATACAGCTTTGGGCAATAGGTCTGTATTCACAGGAAAGGGGTGCCAGCTGCTTGTAAAGGCTTCTCTTTAGTTTTAAGTGGGTTTATTAATGTCTTAATTATTATTTCTTTCTGACAAGATGAGGATTAGTAGGAATGCCTGTTGCAGTTAATTATGGTTTACCTCTTTTTGATGCTCAGTTATGGCACAGGAGAGTACTAAGGGAATTAACCCTTAGAGCTGGGAAGTGTTCCAGGACCACAATTAGCAAAGATTGGCTGTGGTTCTAACTGGAGAGTAGATGGAGTATTCTGGTGTAATTCCAAGGGACAGGTGGGATGAACTGCTCCATTCTCTAGAGATGACGATTCATCAGGATTTCCTGAATTAGGAAAGAGAGGGCAATATCTCTACTGTAGTGAAGACATAAAGTGTCGTATCTGCCCAGATTGCATGAGTAATCTAACATCTGAACAGGACAGAAATACCAATTTGTTTGACAAAGAAACAGAAGTTGAACTGACAAAAAGTTTTAGTATCCCAATGAGTAAAATAGCTATGTTTTGTATTAGCACTTTATATTAGCATTTTTTATTAGCATCCTGTGATCACAGGATCACAGAAAGATTGAGTTTGGAAAGGACTTCTGAAGGTCATCTTGACCAGTCCTCTACTCAAGCAAGGCCACCCGGAGCCAGTTGCCCATGTTAAGATGGCTTTTCAGTATCTTCAAGGAGGGAGACTCCACAACGTCTCTGGGGAACGTGTGCCAATGCTTGGTCACCCTCACAGTACAAAAGTGTTTACTAATGTTCACAGGGAACCTCTTGTGTTTCAGTTTGTGCCCATGGCCTCCTGCCCTTAACTGAGCACCACTGAAAAGAGCCTACCTTTGTCTTTTTACACCCTCTCTTCAGATATTTATATATACATTGATAAGATCTGGCCTGAGCATTCTATTCTCTAGGCTAAACAGTCCCAGTGTAGCTGTTCAGTTTGTTTCCCGCTTTAAGAACATTATTAGCTTTTAGACAGTTCCTAGCTGCTCAGTCATGAGCTGTGAGCAAGAAGAATGAAAAATCTTTTTCCAGGTCTTTACTTTGCTGTAATTGCAGCATCAGCTCTAGCACTGTGATGGCATTCAATCTTTGTGTTCTGATTTCTGCAGCACATTATGCTTTGCTTCGCAGAGTAATGTGGAGAAAACCCCACAGCACAATGAGATCAAATACTAAATTTTGACCATCGGCTTCCTTGCTGTGGGATGTATCACAGTACTTTGGTCTTCTGTAACCTGCATGGGCTGGCCATGCAAGCTGACAGATGTATGACTGATGTATGACTGATGTATGACTGAGGTATGACTGATTTATGACTGATGTATGACTGATGTATGATTGATTTCTGACTGATGTATGACTGATGTATGCAACCCTGGATAAAACACCCACGAGCCCTTGAAGAGGTCCATAGTTGAGCATTGTTGATATAGCAAATTTGAATTGACAGGGCAGGTAGGGTATGGGATCTTTCTTAATGAATGGAAAGCAGTCACCTGAAATTACTTTTGTGTATAATGATGAAAATTATTTGGGATTTTACCAAAAGAGAATCTGAGAACAAGGTATGCTCTATTAGGAAGAACATGATGGAGACTTGCTGTGCAGAGAAATCTTTATGTGGTAATCACCAAAGATTGGTTATAGAATAACCCAATTGAGTCTTAAGTATGTGGGAAATTTAAATACATTTCTCTTACTTTTACGAAGGTCTTCTTATTTTTCAGGACCAGTAGTTTTGGGGTAGTGATGCATTTTTTGAGTATAACCTGTGTTACTTGTGATGTCAGAACACTAAATTCCTAGCAGCTGCAGTCCCTGTGGTTCTTCGGACTTTCACAGGATTAAAAGAGTGGAGCTGCACTCTGCCAATGCTGGTATGTGTTCTAGAGAGCAACTCTTCTGCCTCAGCTGTCAGAGGGAAGCCCAATCAGGAAATTTCATACTGCCCTTTCAGGATGGTTGGAGCAGCTGCTCATCCCGTAGCCCATCTGCCAGTGACACATCTGTGCAGTTCCAGAGAGCTGCCTCTGGGAAAGAGCCTCTGTGCCTTCCAGCTAGAGCTGACTGTGGCAGCCCCTCATGACTTCTGCATGAATTTTGACTGCGCCTTTGCATCAGAATATTCTGAATTCCAGTGGAATTATATTTATGTCATATTAGGGAGAAGGGCATCTGCTTTCCGCTTGCTTTCAAATGGGGTTTTAAATGTAGATGTCGATTTGGGTATATTGCAGACTGTTCTATGAAGATATAATAAGCCTGATGTGTAAGTACCATTTCATACAGTGAATTAAAGTGCAACACTTTAATGAACTTTTTTCAGTATTTTCCAGGAACCAACTTTTATGTCACATGCATCCCAAATTAATTAAGAAATTCTGCAGTAAAAGCAAATTGGATAAATTGATATCTAGCTTGATTTTTATTCAGTGGATTCTTACTCTACTGTTGTTTAAAACTAGAGGATATAAACTAAATAAAATTATAGAACAGTAATTAGTCTATTATATGATACATTAAATGCAATGTCCAAAGGGACATTTTTCCATGACATCTCAATAGCAAAAAAACCCATTAGGGTAAATATGCAATGTTGGATAACTATGTTCAAGACTGTATGCTAAACTTGTCACTGCCACTGAATTTGCTGCAAGTGATTTAAATTGCTATTTTTAAATTAAATTTGGAGTTTATTTAATTTTTTAGAAAATATTACAACAAAAGTCTGAGAAGAAATCAACAAGGATGCTCATAGACTATGTACAACCCACATAAGAAAAAAAAATATTTTCTTGTTAGCATCTGAGATAGTACAGAAATGAGTTAATTAAGAGGTACTCTGGAAATCACCTTCAGCAAGAGACTATCCTTGGTTCAGATATGTAAGGCCAAGCAGCGTAACTTCAAGGTTGCAACAGTGATTGTCAAACTGCTTGGCACATCCTTTTCCACTTCCTATGCCTTGCATGGAAAAATTGGAAGGAAGGAGTAGAGATGAGGCTGAGATCTCCTAGAGGTATTCAGCCATTTTCCTAGCTATGTGAAACCAACCCCAATTATTTAGTGATTTCAGAAGACTTCCATATCACAAATATGAAAGAATCAGCTTCCAAAACCAAACCACACTGCAGCAGGGAGTGGAAAAATGAGTTGTCCAAAGTTTAGGAAAATAATAAAAATCTTGTTTTGAAATTCAAAGAAAAAAATGCTTTTAATGTGAGTAATTTGCACCCAGCACTAAGATTCTGTTGGTGAAAGTATAGTTTTAGATATTTTTATGTTACATAAAATTGTTTTTCCAGGAATTTACAAGCTTGATCTCAAGCAAGTCCTTAGAAATATAGTTGTTAGAATATGCAAAATCTCATAATCTCTTATTAGTAATTTGCCTCAAAACATAAAAGTAGACAAAAAGCTAATGAGAGAAATATTAAATGAAATAATCCCATCAAATTTTCTAAATTTCTAAATTTTTAATCCAGCAATTTTATGTGGTCCTAAACTTAGTCCACGGAAATACCACATGCCTCCAAGTGGATGGAAGCATTTAATTTCATATGGTTAGATTTTGATATTTGATATTTGAATATCTAATCCCTATCTTTAAATATACAAGGAATATAGTTAAATTGGTTGATTAAGACTACGAGGTCCTTGAGGCAAAGACTTTTGCAAAAATTGCTTTTTAAGCCTTCTTTAAAGACCCATGGTAGTATTACATGCATAAGAGCAACAAATCCACACATTAGGTTGCAGAATTTCTTTAAGTAATGATTATGTGAATCATCTTTATATTAGTGTAACAAACTTCTTGTTTCCTCTGTTATTAGCTAGAGTAAAATGGTTAAGCACTTCTAAGAAAAAGCTCAAATCTCTGAAAAAACAACACTCATGAAACACTTTGGAGGTATAATATTTGAAGTCAAGCTGATAATGTTTAGTAAGTACCGATGAATTTTTTCATTTTAACCATGGGAAACAGTCTTCTACCAGTAAAGTAGACACACAATTAGCTGCTGTTACTCTAAGACTATCTCTGTTCTGCCCTGAGATCTTCTCTGCCCACACCATGTGTTTGTATCTGTCCAAATCAATTATTTCACATAATGACAGTAAAGGCCTGTTAATGGTTCTGTCACAGTCAGAGTATTTCCCCCTTTGAAAATTAATGCCTTGTGTTTGCCATGTTTGTTGACAATGTGAGGGACACCATTTGTTACCCAATAGCACAGCATTATCTCTTTGCTAAATTACCGGAGCCTTATTTAAAGACAGCTTTCCTGCTGACTTGCACATGCAAGCTAGTCTCCCAACATTGTGCATTATTTTTTGTAAGGTTCTACATATCTGTCTCCTACTTTATATCAAGAAAACAAAAATTTTAAAGACATGAACTACTAAAAATAAAGCTTTTTTTTTTAATATTCATTGCAGTTGCAAACAAAAATTCAAATCCTTGAGCAGGTCATTATGTTTTTGTCTGAGGTGCCTTTCAACCTGAATTATCCAATTATATCTCTTAATTTTAAAGTATTCAAAGTCATATATATAAAAGTAGAATAAACCCCCCTTCCATTCAAAGCTTACTTTATTTTGAAAAATAGTTTCAGTTACCTTATTGGTGAAATGCTGGTGATTTTCAAAAGTATATACTGTCCTGGCAGTGTTCAAGGCCAGGCTGGATGGAGCCTTGAGCAATCTGGTCTAGAGGAATGTGACCCTTTCAATGGCAGAGGGTTTGGAACTAGATGATCTTTAAGGGTCCCCTCCAACCCAAATCATTTAGTGATTCTATGATCTGCAGGCTGCTATGTAAATCAATTTCTGTATCCTGAAATAACGAACCACAGTTGCAGGTATGCATTCTAAAGGTATTGATCACAGAAAAATTGAAAGTATTCTGTTGCTGTAAGAAATACAGGTTTGGTAAGAGCTGTGCGTCACTGAACTCTTCATCTGCAGAGGCATTTGGGAGCACTCCGAGCTGATTACCCAGGTCCAGGCTGCCATGCCCCAGGATATATATTATGGGGCACGTCAGTACACCAAAATGGAAAGGGAAGGCAGCAGGAATGATGAACTGTGACCACCCTGTTACCCATGGCTTCCAGCTGGGACTAGCTCTGACAGCAGGGAGCCCTGAAAGAGCCACCCTCCAGGGCAGCTGCTGTGGAGGCCCATGATGGAGTGTGCCTCAGGTGGGTCACTTGGGATGGGTCCTGTCAGCTGCTGTTTATAACACTGTGCTCAGGCAGCAGTAAAACCTCCAGAGCTGGTGATTGATGTTTTCTGGGTGTGTACTGCAGGTAGGCATGATTTACAGTGGCATTTTCAGTGGCTCTGGTAGCCCTTACTGGCCTCCTGCTTTAGGAGTAAGCTTTTAAAAAGCAATACACTTTCCATCACTTTAAGAGTTTTGGCCTGGCTGCTCCTGCACGAGGTAGTCCTCCCAGATCCCGTGGGCTGCTAATGGAAGTGGGCAGCACTTTATGCCTGCCTTATGTCCTGGCCCATAATGAATCACTCTCCGAAGTCCATTACAAACCAGTCAAGGAGGGGCTGTTCCTTCAGCAGAATGTTCTATAATGCAGACAATTTCATTCCTTTGTCTGGAATGGAAAAAGTGCCTTTCCAGCATGTAATGCCAGGCGAGCTGGGCTCTGTACCGCATTAGAGACTCACCCTGCCCCATATTAAATAGCTGACTGCTTTTGTATGAAGAACTGCTAATCAAACTCCCTCAATAAAAGAACTGTCAGAATGGACGTACACTTCTGAAAAGCCCTCCAGGGTCAGTAAAAATCATTAATTTTTTTTCCAAAAGCATTCAGCTCTCTAAAACACGAGGAAATACATGAGGCTTATTCTCAAGCCTCTTGACTCTCTCCATTTATCTCGAAAAGTTTGTTAAATTTTTCATAAAACCCCTGAACTCTGGGAACTTGGGCATCAAAAATTTACTCACTGTAGTAATCATGATATGAGAATTGACACTGCACAGATATTTTCTTCCTGCGTAGTACTTTTGTGGGTTCAGATAAAATATGGAAAATATAGTTAAGAGAAAAGAGGTGGATAAGTAATGTAAAAGAAGCAAGGAAAAGCATTTTTTCTAGTTACTTTTTTTTTTTTACTAAGCCTCTGCAAAATGCATAATTATGGAATGCGCTGTTTTTTGTGGCTGACTTCTGACAAAGCTTTGAATCAATAATTTGGTAAATTCATTACAAGAACCATTTTATTACTAGTAAGAACAATGTTGTTCAAACATATTTCAAATGCAGTGAACATTCAGAAGAAACAATAATAATTATGGTAGATGGCAAGCAGAGACAAAACTTGCTTTGAATGCAAAATTGCAGTTCAGGCAGCCATTTCGATTTGCTCAGAAGTTGCCTGTCAGAGGTTCTCACAACCCAGATGTATGCTGTTAATCTCACAGAAATCAATGAAATTGTATGCAGGAGTGTGAGAGAAAAAGTTCTTTTTCAAGAAGGTAACTGTGCTATTTAACAAGTTCCCTGCTTGTGTTTATCTTGCTTCTAAATTTCAAAGGCTTCTAAATTATATTTACTTCAATGGTTGGCTGTTGTGTCCCTCGCTCTGCCTGCACAGTGCCAGAGGAAGCTATAGCACAGCTTCTGTCTCTGCCACTGTACTGCTGGGGCAATATACTGCTGTGACATCCAGCTTTGTCACAAGAAATAGAAATACTTTAGCAACCTGAATGCAAATTTAAGTATGTAGATAATATCCCTAAACAATATAACTACTTTTATTTACCTTCATTTGCTCCAAATAGTTGGGCTGATTGTATTTTTTTTACAGTCAGTATTGCTGTTTTGTACAAAAAATGTGGGGTTTTGACAAAAAGTATTTCTACAAGTATCTCACTTGGTTTTATAATTTTCCTTCAAAAATTCAAATGGCTGAACAGGCCAACATTTGGCTGATAATAAGACCTTTTGTTCAAAAACTCTGCTACAATGCATCATGGGAATCATGGTTATCTTTTTCTTAGAGGATAAGACTGAGATCTCAAGTTCCACTGAATTCTTCTTGATGTGCTCTGTCTACAGAACTCCATGATATACCTGGCTTCTCTCATGATGCAAAAGATTATGTTGCAACAGTGAAAAAGTGCAACCTAGAAGATAAATTTGTGATGGAGATTGGTAATATGAAATATTAAACCAACAGTTCCTCTGGATCTCCCATTTGGCAATGTTCCTGAAGTGAGATATTTTGTTTTCTTCTGAAATAATTTTTGCTGTTAGGTTTCCTTTGGGAGAAGGGGTGTGGATATGGTGGTGAGGAACAGACACAATTCCATGTAAAAATCCTGATAGCTCTTTTTCACTGTTTTTCCTTTTTGTTAGCATTTTCCTAGTAAAAGTCCTTTCTTTCCTACTAGCTAATTTAGTCACATACTTAGTATTTATTATTAATAATGATGCTGTGCAACAAGTTATAATATGAATGTACATTACTGGTTTTGACTCAACAAATGAAGCTTTAAAAGTACCTTACACTTGAAACAAAAAAATTTATCTCCTTATGTATCTCAGTCATGGACCCAGAATTCAGTTTTGTTAATTTCTGTTCATTTTTGTTCATATTCCTATCAACAAAATGTCAAACATATGGATGTTTTAAAAAGGAAACAAAAAAGAGTGGTAAAACATTAAATCATATTTCTAATTAGAAGCCAGTTGAATATCTTTGGGGCTGTTAATGCAACTCACACTGTTGCAGTGGCAAGTCTTGGCAAATATTTATTTTTTTAAATGGTGATTGGTCTGAGGTTGTTCCCAGGAACTGACTTACAAGTTGTGTTTAATGCGACTAAGAAGGATACAACTCTAAACCAGAGCTGTGAACAGGAACTTCAGGTTCAGATGCACACACTGGACTTTTGCCTTGTTCTTTCTTCCATCTGTGAAAGAAACCTGGCAATGAGAGATGGAAAGGCGCTATGGTTCAGGCCACCGAGCTGAATGCCCCATGGAAAATATTTGGGTTTTGCTGAGTAAGAGGTGTAAATTAGATACCGTGGCAGCTGTGTAGCTGCAATAAGCATAAATGATGAATGCTTAGTAAAATAATATGGCAAGTATTTTGCAGGGAATCTCTGGTCTGATTTATGTTCCTAGGAATAATTTTTTCATAACTCAAAAAAGCAGTAAATGAATAATTAACAGAAAATCTGCACATGGATCATTTGCATGAAAGAAAAATTGTTAAGAATTCCTTCAGTCAATGTAGTATTTCACTGGTATTGATGAGGAAGGCCAGCAGTCACTTGGAAGGAGAAAGCTGGAAATACGTACTAGTGGAAAAGAAAAACCTCCAAAACCTAGAGCTGAGTAATAAAGACTCTGTAGAGTAGCAATAGCATGATTTAGTAGTACATACAACAGCCATCAATTCCAGATTAAAGTGGAAAAGTTATTTGTTGGGTGTCAGGATGATCAATAGATTGTTTTTGCATTACATCAACACGGCTTTTTTATCAATATGTTGCAGCATTTAATCAACATGTTACAGTTGCGGAGTGCAACCCTAAAGAGAAACACAGTTGTTAGGCTAGTAGGAAGAACCAGTATTTTTATTATCTATGACAACTTCAATTATTACAATGAAGAAATGGCCTGAAAATGTATTTTCCAAAATCTTGCTTCCACCCTGTACTTTGAGGAGATGTTGAAAACCCTCCTCATGCCTGCTCCAGATGAGGATTTGTCTTCTTGGTACATGCAAATTGCCTCAGGGCTGCTTCAGGGCTTCATTATTGAAAGGATGTAAGTGGCAAAGTCAATAGCAAACAGCTTGTGTTGAAGGGAGATCATGTCAGAAGATCATAGAAAAGCAGTTTGGAAAGGACCTTGTAAATTGGAGAGGATGCTCTGGAGAGCATCTGATCCAATCCCCACTCAAAGCACGGCCAAATTAGAAAAACTTTCTTGAGGCATTATCTGGTTGGGTTCACACAGGAACCTGCTTTAGGAACAGGTAGGATCATCCTCTTTTTGGTTGTTTGCACAGGCACTCTGAGTCTGGATGTTTAAGGTGTATTTAGGCAAAAGGAATTGAGTTGTGTCCAGAGCATGTTGCAGGAACATCTTTGTTCAGATTCTCTTTTTTGCTTCTATGACTGATTCAGCCACACAGCCAAAGGATCAAGAAGAAAAAGGGGCCAAGCTGGTTGTCACTGTGCCTTCATGACCATGCTTTGGTCACAGTTGAGTATAGTTAGTAATGGCTGACAAAAAAATGCAAACAGGAATGGAGTGTATTGAGCCTTGGCACGGACCATGGATCAACATATTATATAAGAGTAATATTTGAAACTGCTGGAAAGATAGACAGTGCTATTGCTGGGTACCAATGTGACTGGCAGCCTGTGTCAAATAGGGGCTTTAAACCCCTCAAATAATTGACAACAAGGGAAGCATTGCCGTGCAGACACCTAACACTGGATGAGGAATGGATGAGAAGGAGGACACAGAGTGAAACCGTTTGTTCGAGCCACTGAACGAAGCCTGATAGTGGGTCTGGTCACAGTGCGGTGTTGTGCTTCCTCCAGGCAAGACTGAGCCAACCCATTCAGGTGGTAACTGGGGTGGGTCTTGGTTTGTGTGTGTGTGAGTGTAAAGCTTTTTCAGCCAAAGCTGATCCTTTGCTTGGTCCGCCTAATAGGTTGAGCTCAGCAGTGTCACATTGCCTGGTGTTCCTTTTCCCTGCGACACAAATATAAATCTGAATCACAGGATGGCAAGGAGTCCAGATCTCACTGGCTCACATGCCATCAGGCTAAGAAGCTGAAAAGTGCCATTTGGCCCTAAATCTAGTGTCTCACATACTGAGACTGTTTCTCTGTGGAGATGCCTTTGCTGCAAACTACCGGTCGTGTTCTCCACCCTTCCTCTCTCCACCCTTCCTCTGTGGATCACTAGCTCCAAGTGCAGCTTTTTGGCTGCTGTAACACTTAGCTCATCTGGTGCAGGGTGGTCACAGATGCAGATGTGGCTTAGCTGAAAACTTCTGCATGTAATGCAAGCACACATCTGCACTCTCTGGTCATAGAAGCAGACTGTTTGTAAAGATGTAATTTTAACAGTGATTGAACTTGCATCCCAGAACTCTTTCTTCCTTTGTCGGTGAAGTATAAAGCTTATAATTAATTCAAAACTCTGAAGATTGTGTTGCAGATAAAAGTCTTTCTTTTTTTTCTGGCTTTTGAGTCTTGCATTCATAGCATTTTGTCAAAGGAAGGCAAAGCAAGGTAAGAGACTTCCAAAAGAGATTGCTAGGTGAACACAAATATTTTCCATTATTATTTTAGAATAATAAATGCTGCAAAAAACCCCAGGTATGCAAATTTCCAAATTTATTGATCAGGACCAATTAATGTAGCTGATCTGTCCCCTTGCAGGGAAAAAATGCAGGAAGTGTAGGCATATCCTGAAGTATAGCTGAAGTTGTTGTGAGAGTCTTGATTCAGAATGTATGGTAGTAATCTGTAGGCACAGGAAAGTGACTTCATGGCAGATAGGTTGAATGATTTTTAATTTTACAATTATACCAAACTACAGAGGAGAAACATTCTTAGCACATTAAGAATAAACACCCTTTCAGTGAGAAAAATATCTTTGGACAGACATTTGGCAGAGAAATCCGAGAGCATACAAGAGTTGCCATAAACCAGATCAGGGGTTACCAAACTTCTTTGAATGATGCCCACTGCATAAGTCAACAGCCGGTACCAGTCAACAGCCAGAAATACAGGGATGGCATACTGGAGGAATTCTTAACGATCTAAAACACTTCTTGAAATATGAGAATATTCCATGCCATCAGTTGCACTTTGGTTAACTTCATGCCTCTGTGTAGTGTCCAAGATAACAGCAAATGAAAACAGTGCTTAGTTCTCTCTGTTCAGGGTCTGGCTACCAAAAATACCATGAGATGAAATTTCATATTACAGTGCTTTAGCCCAAAAGGGAGAGGATAATTCCACACGTAAATGAAGGGCTTAAGGAACTCAGCTGTGGCTCTGAACATGTGCAGGGAATGAAATTAACCATAAAATCCATTTAATCAGGGTTTTTAAACAGCTTCTCCCTTTAAAGCATTGGGCCTGACTCTAATGTGATATCAGCGTAACATAGATTTCATTCCATTGGAAAAAGACCTGATCAGCCTTTTGTAGCAATATGGCATAGCCTTTTCTTCTGGAATTTTTAGATGAAAATTGAAGCTCTCCAATAAAAATTACTGATGATCTGCTACCACTTTCTAGCAGCCTATCAAGGAACTAATTTTACAACAATGCCTTAAGGTAGAAAAGTTCATTAAAAAGAAGAAAAGTTGGGGGAAAAACTGAATTAAATTATTTTTTTCATGACTGTTTGAAGAAGAATACCTAGAAATTTGAAGTTCTTACCATCCCCAGCCATTAAATAAGTGCCCTTATTTAGATCTGGAATAAGCAGGTGAAGTTAATTATTTTTCTCCTGCTGCTGGTGTTTTTTGTGGTAATGCTTTCAGCTGCACAACTATTGCCTGCTCTGTGATAGCTTAGAAATTTTAAATTACCTTTGAACCTTGGCCAGCTTCATAACTGATATGATTTGACATTGCTCCACTGACTTTGCAATGTTGACTGTCACTAAAGGAAGAGCTGACACATGATTTCTAATGTTTATGAAGGCAAGAAGAGCTCAGCCATATGAAAATGTTAAATGCTGCGGTCTTTAAAGGAAGCATATGAGAATTCTCGTTTAATGCCAGGTAAATACCAACTTACACCAGGTTAATCAATGCTAACAGAACTGAAATGCTGCTTTAGGAAAATACTGTGAAACCCTAGCTGGATGAGCTAATGATACCAGTAAAAACATACTCCCATGTTATTTTCTGCATGATTCAAAGACAATAACTCATAACATGTTATATGCTTCTTAAGATAAACTGGTCTTGCTATTTAACCATTTTCTAGAGATTAGGTAATAACGTAAACAATGGACTCAGACCTGACTTCTCACAATCTGTTATTCAATGTATGGTTTGTGCATTGTTCATTCTACACCAGATACACAGTGGAGCAAATTTGGATGAAGAAATTTGACTTGATTCTACACTGTGATAATCAAGTCATGGAAAACTAGTTGGGTTTGTTTTTTTCTTTCTTTTCTGGTAAACAAGGCAGAATTTACAGTATGAGAACCCACTTTCTGATCTTAGTATTTGAGTGTCATTTTGGAGTGGTCCCATGACTTCAAACCCCTGTTCCTCTTTTTTTCTGCCAGTGCTCCATCTGTTAACATACGCTCTCACTTTATTATTCTGCCTTGTGCTCCATACCTTCATGCCTCTTCTAATATATGTCTGTGCTTGGGCCAGCCTTTCATTTTGTATGTCAAGCACAGAATCAGAATAATAGAATCGTTTGAGTTGGAAGAGACCTTAAAGATCATCCGGTTCCAACCCCCACACCCTAGGCAGGGACAGTTCCCACTAGACTGGGTTGCTCAAAGCCCCATCTAACATGGCCACTTTATTGAAAGTCCTTCTCAAAACCCATTTATTATACCTTAGTCTTCATCTCATACTTCAGTTTCCTAAATGAAATTCTGAATTAACTGGGGATAATTGCAACACTCCTATTGGCTTCTTGAGAGACAGATTTAATATTCTGCAACTGGATTTGTCAAAGAAAGATTGAAAAGTATTTGGGGTAGAGACAATTGGATAGATTTCCTTTACCTGCAATGGTACACTGGCAAGCATTTTAATTTTTTATAGTGCCTAGCTCTTCTAAAAAGATTTTTCCACTTCTGTTAAATGAAACCTGAGACCCTCTGAGACTAGGACTTCAGAGGTAATAACATTTGCATCCTTATTCACCCTATCTGCTATCAGCAATTTAGCTAAGGTCTGTGTGTCAAGAACTGAGTCATGCCAGATTTCCTCTGTAATCAGTAGGTGGAGAGAAGAAGTCTAAGGAGACAGGTCTACTTCTCTATGATATGTACCACCCTTTGGATGTGCTTCTGTCTCTCTCCAGCGACTACAGCGTTGTTTGCGCTGACTAGACTCCACGTTTGGGCAACTTAAATTTCATCTGAAGCCTTAAAGTCACAGAAAATCAAACAAAGCATTAGCTGAATACATACCAAAATAAGTTAAGCCAATTCCAAATTCTGAGGCCACTTGACTTGCCTGAAGTTTTATCTGCTGGCAAAGGACTCTAAACACTAAGCAAAAGCATCCTCCCTTTTCTGGAAAAGCTGGGCCATGATGCCTTATTTTACACAAATTACACATGTATTCATGATGCCATGTTCTATCCAAAATCCAAAAGCACCTTTTTAGTTTAGTAAATAAAAATCAGGAGTATCAGAGAGATGCAAGCACAATTCTGAAGTAGTTATACTTTGACAGACTGCAGTCTTTTTTTTTTTTTTTTTGCATCTGTTTACAAACCCTGGACTTTAAAAGCAATGCATACTTATTCAGGCAAATTGTTTAGGTATGTAAAGGCAATTGAAACATGGAAGAAATTACTACAATACCAAGTTTTTGTAATACTTTCCCCAGCACCAATCAGAACGAACATAAGAAGAGGAAAGAAGCAGGCAGTGTATGTAACAATGAACAAAGAACAATGCCTATTAGCACTTTATACCTCTTTGGACTGTGTTCCTTTCAGCCAGCTGCTTCACTTTGAAGGCAATTCAGAAAATACTGAAGAAAATGCCTAAAAGCAGAAAAGAAATCAAGAACAAATTGAAGTTTGTGCCATACAACAGCTGTTGTATCTTATCGGTTAGATATATAATTTTGAAAAGATTTATCATAATGAAAAGCTTTGTGGCAATGATGTGAGCTTCAGTGTATTGCTGCTTTATTCAACTGGTGGTGGAGATGAACCACTTTAAATACAAATCTAATGTGATGACAGCAAAAAATACAATGCTCCCTGTCCTGTTCAGAGGCAATATGAACAGATTAAAACTGCTGAGAAGTTGTTTGGAAGTCCAATGTTCTCTTTTCAGGTTGTACTGCACATGAAATGACAGACTAATCATCAGTAAGAAATCATTGACAATTACGCTGAGGTATATGATGCTCGATCTCTAACTATTCCTTTAAAAGCACAAAAGGTATGTATTCAGCTAATGAAAGGCTCATGAAATTGCACACGACATGAGCCATAAGATTCAGACTATCGACCAGATGTAAACAGCACTGTGCCCTTAAGCAAATTGGAGCTCAGTGCTTCTCTATGGTTTTAATTCTTGAGACATTTTTGAGATTCAGGAAAAGAAAATTGCAGTAAATTTGAGCTAACAATAGTATATTTGACATAACATTAAAGAAAGATTAGACTGAATGGTTTCTTAGCATAATCTGCACCTAAAATATATAGCAGCATTTGCCTTTCACATCATATTTTGGAACTGTTGCAGAAGTAGTTTGCTAATAGATGACTTTGGACCATCCTGCAAAGGTTTATCAAGTTTAAGAGAACAGTTGTAGCTCCATCAGTTCTGACTTTTTTTGAACTGTTGTTGTCTCAGTATATTTTAGATACAAAGTGCTATGGTAATTCTTGATGCAATTTCCACGTATGCAAGAAAGTTACAGCTTACACAAGATTTCTCAAACATGTAAAGAAAACCTTTTTCTGTTTACTCACAGCTCTCTTTGGATAACATCAGGCTAGATGAAGCACTTTTACAATCCAACTGAAATGTGTGACTGGCAAACCCAGATCCTGGATGTAAAAATGCAAAAGTAACTTCAGAATTAGGCTCAACTTATATTTATATTTACTGCTTAACCATTTAAAATTAATCTTGGGAAAAATTTAGATGCAAAATTACATTCTTAATGGTTTTAGTCAGTCATTGCAGAAACACATATATATGTACTTATATAAAAACATCTATGGGATGAGGCGCAGAATATTTTGTAACTTTGTTGCCCTAAAATATTCTTAATATTCTTCTTTCTTCTTCCAGTATCTCTGACTTAGAAGTAGTAGTAAAGAAACATATTACTTTGGAGTGTTAGGAAGAGAAAGTGTTAAGATGTGTAAAAACCAGCTAATTTTGTCACATTACTCCCCTTATTTCAGTATTGACAATAAAAGAGTGACCCTAATTAACATAGGAAGTTACAAAAGGGCTCCCATGACACAAATCGATAAGATTAATTTTGTGCACATAAATCCCAATGAATGTTTTTGAATGTCAAGCAGTCCTCTTAATTAAAATATGTTTGGTTGTGAGAGATGGGGTGACAGAGACCCAAGTGGCTTCTGTTAAGGTTTCATCACATGCATTGCAAAATTGCAATGAATAAGAAAATTAAATTATAAAAATATAAATATGACAGAAAGCGCATGATAATCCAGTGGGTTTGGGCTCTTTCTTAGGTTTTTTTTCTTCTTCTTGATGTGGGGGAAGACAAGGAGACAAGGAGACATGTCAGATGTCTGACATGTTAGTTGGTCAGCTGAGTCATGTCTGGTACGTTCCTCGTCCTGTGCTCATGTCCAGAGTAAAGCTGGGTTAGGTTTCAAATTATTTGTTTGCATGTCTTTTGTGGAGAGGGCAAAGAGGAATTTATGTTTTTCTCGGAGCTCTAGGAAGTGAGCTTTTTTTTTTTTTCCCCAATCCCTTTTTTACCCAAAGTTTACTTTATAAAGTAAACTGTGTCAGTTTAGCTTGTGACATAGTTTCCTCTGTGACATTTATGCCTCCTCTGACATCCTATTTTAGAGCTTTATCTGCTGCAATCTAGGACACCTTATCTACTTGCTGCCAAAATGCTCTGAATACTTGTGGCAGCTAGATATCATGAGAGTATAGGAGATGCAACTGTGTTCAACTGCATTTCAATAGCAAATTGCCTCAGAGGGAGAGGTGACTTTTTGTTCACGTGTCTTTTTGGACTGGACATGGGTTTGGAGCCTGTGTTCTCCAAATGCAGTGACCCATCACTTGCATGTCCTGTCTTGCTTTCCTACGCCCTGAACCCTTCCTGTCTCAGGAGACTTTGTTGTTTTTATTAGACTTTTGCTTGAGAAAGGAAATAGGATTATTGGACCGTGTCTTGGCTCTATGTAACCACTGTCGAGTTTTTGTTCTATGATTACTACTGTTTACATTAATTGAATTTTTAATAAAACCTCAAGCAATTCACACAGCAGGTGCTCTCTGAGGCTAGTCACAGTCTGAGGTCATCATGGTTTTCACAGGCAATTCTGCATCTTTTTTATTTGTTCCCTGCTGTTCTGTTTTACTTCGTTTTCTACAGGTGCCCAAGAGAGAAATAATTGTGTGTTTTCTTTCTATTTTGCTTTGTTTGTGGAGGGACTGTACACCCTTCTGATCATTCCAGTACTTCTGTGCTGAGCCCCTCCTCAGATCATTGTGGTGAAAGCAGTATAATGTGCTTTTCTAACTGTTGGCTCACTGATTGCTTTTTGTAGTCTATTTTCTGTTTTCTGCTATTAATTCCACCCATAATTCCATTGATTTTTCTAGCTCCCATTTCTAAATTAGATGTTGAATAATGCAGACTTCTTGAGCCTCTTTTCTTCTGCCCTGTGAGACTCTGAGCACTAACCAGTGTAAGAGACTTGACAGGTTGGTTTTTTTTCTTTAAAATGCTCCTTCTTACCAGAGCATCACACAATAGCCATTAGACAAAATGCGATATTCCCTTTTCCTCCTTTTTGGGGGAGGGAGAAACAAGAGTGAGGCACGGGCAAACCTCTGAAATTCTCAGAACACAAAGTGGTCACTAGGACACAAGACCTTTGCCAGCATCTGGTTCTATGGGTTTGCACCCTATTGAGCCCTGGGCACATCTCTGGGATAAGGCATGTGCACTCCCATGTTTTTTTCGCTGCACAAAGGCTCCCTGGGGATCTCTGAAAGTTCAATTTGATTCCTCTAAGGCCTTCAGCTGGTCTGGATCTGAGTGTGATCTTCCTGGTCCTGTATATTGCAGCAAACTATATGGTGTCCCTAAGTTTGCTTTCACGTTATTTATCAGATAGTCACTTTTTAGTTACCCCTACATCAGTTTCAGAAAGTTCAGTGTTACTGCTTCAGTTTCCCTAAATATTTATATATTTAACTGTGCTACATTGCCTCTGGAGATACCAGCAGACTCCAAAGGATGTGCTTCAGCATTGGAGCTGCCAAATACCGATAAATGGTAGGCAGGCAATATTAAAGCACAGTCTTGTAACAGTCCTTCTGATACCAACAGTATTTTCACTTACTAAAATTAATTTTCCTCCTTTAACAGTATCTTTGTATCAGTAAGATCTGAAGATGGCTTTCTCAAAGATGAGAGTGACTTTTAGGACCAAGATCTTAATTCAGATGTGTTTATTTCCATTTATTAAAAAAGTAAAAGCAAAAAAAGAAGCTAAATAACCACTTGGGCTTTATAAATACCATATACCAAAGGTTTGCTCTACACACTGTTTTTCTCCTCACACAAAAGGTTTTCCTGGCTGTGATTTTTTAATTTTCTCCTCCAACTCAGTTATTTCTGGTGAAGTATTATTTGAATGAAATTACATTGGTGTAATTTAATTTGCTTCTCGTCTTGTAATTAGTCTACAACAGTACTGTGATTGCATCAGTACTAACAGATGCGAATAAAACAATTTTTCTATGCATAGACAAGCCCTAAAATATATATATATATACCCCAACACTTAATATCATTGAAGATCCTGTTAGTGCTTTGAGAATGTTAAAGGAAGCTAGATTAATTATTTTATCTTTAACATAGTCCTACTGGTCAGCTGATGTTAATAAAATCCTTCTATCTCAACTTTTAAATTACTTTTGTTTCTTTTTCACTATAAGTCCCGAATATGTGGGAAACTTTTAGGTCCTCCAAAATTCCAGTTAATTCTACTCTAAAGGAATTGAGCTTTTTCAGTACTACAAAATAAAAAATACTATTGTAGGGGTAAAAGTGAGTGAAATAATCTGAATTTTACAAATAGACTCCGAACTCCTATTTTTTTGATAAAATATATTTTTTTTTAGTCATGTGTTTACTTAATGGGCTGTATGCAGATAGAAGGGCTCATGAGAAATACATTTTCTGCACATCAAGGTTACGCCTGAACTACCTTTTTTGCAATCAGAGAGAATTTGAAAGCAGAGATTATCTGAATTGTGACCTCAGTGTAATACTTTGACAAGAGCAGTTTTTCAACAGAATGGACCATGGACTTCATTTATTCATTTTTAAAGAATAATTGAGACTCTTTATGAACCACCTAATTTGCATTCCTATTTCTTCTCCCAGGATTTATGCCTCACAAAGCTTTTATTTGATATCCAGTATTGTCTCCACAGTGTAAGAGGTACTCTTTAGCAGCTAACAAGACTGGGCAATGTTTAGCTGGTCACAGGATGTCTATATCAAAGACAGGAAAGGAATTGGGCTCTTATGATCTCTATGAACACCATATTCTTTCTCATAAGACCTTTCTTTCCAAGGGTCATTCGCATCTGTCATGTGGTTTAGCATGTTTGGATGCAATACTAGACATATGAATATTAGTATTATGTATAACCATCCTCAGAGCAAATCTGTGCAGAGTTTTGAAAAAAAAGAAATATATTCTAATATACCGCAGTGTAGACAACTAGATAAGTTGGATGGAAGGTCCCCATAGTTTCATGCAGATTCTTTCATATATTTCCTGTATTTTCTTTGCTTCTAATGTATGATTCCTACTTGTATAGTTTCAGCTGCTGCTTGAGGCAGTGTACAGATATGTAGGTCTTACAACCTCAACTGCAGCTTTGCTTTCCATTTCTGTTGAATCAAACCCTTTAAGGGGCCTGTGGTTCAGAAAATGAGTGTGTAGCCAAAAAAAAGAACTATAGTGTAGATTGGCCTTTTTTTTATATTAATTACTTTGTTTTTTCTTTTTCAAATGCAGTTTTCTGTCATGCACCTAATCTGCATCCTCATGCTGCACCTTGTGAGCTGATAACTCACCCCTGCACCAATTGCTCTCCCACATACCTTTGCACTCCAGATTCTCCAGTGCTCCATTTGGCAGTGCTCCCTGTAATAAAAATTGATAAATGTCTAACACAAATGAGAAGGGAAAATTATATTTTAGTGAAGGTGGGTTGTTAAATGTATAATGGTGTCGTGAACTTTCAGTCTCTGATGCTGGATTTTTGTGCCATATGGGAAAAGCAGCATAGCAACATAACTACTACTCCTAATTATATAGTATAAATGTCAAGCTTGTTCAAAATTCAAGGATTACACACTGCCAGAAGAAACTCTCTCTTCTGTAGACTGAAGCTTTTTGGCAACAGGGTCTGAAGGGAGAAGCACTTACTGTCTGTGATCTCATCAGCCTATTTCTCAAACAGCAGGGAGATGGACAGAAAAAGGCATTTTTACAATGTCTCTGCCGAGGGACGAGATAATTTCTTGCTTTCAGATCTAAAAAAATTCAAAGATACAAAAAAATTCAACTATATATAAATGTAAATATTAAGTTTAGAAAAGTTAACAAATACTGGTTGGATGTTTAAGCATTAAAAATATTATAAAGCACATTCAGTTTCACAGATGGGTATAACCAGCTGACTTTTTGGTTGCAGTAATGTAAAAAAAGACTTAGAAATGATTCTCTGAGTATTTAGCAAATGGTTATAAATTATTGCTGGATAGCTATTATTTTTTAAATTTTACTAAAATTCCTACCAGAAGCAATAAAAAAATACTATACGATGCCTATAGTAGAAGGCTATCACTATCCAAGGATCTTATGAGACACAAACATAGAATAGATAATAGATGAAAATCCAGGTAGGTGTTTGTGTTGAACCATATTGATTCTGAACAGCTTTTAAGTTATTCATTATCAACTTAATAATTTCCAAAGTGATTATTTTATAGTGACAAATCACATGGATGCATTAAGAAACCTGGGGGTTTTCAATGAGACTTCAGATCAAAGCATTATAGAAATTTTAAAAGGCTATTTCATGCGGTTATACATGATAGAATTACCTACAAAAGCATTTTACAGAAAAAACCCCAGAATTTTAAGGAACTTAAATAGTATTTTTCTTTATATGTAAATGGTTGAGAAAATTACTATAGAGTCTTTTTATTTATTACCTTATATGGCTTGATTTAAAGCCAGCAAAGCATATAAGTCAAATTTCTGATTTGACCAAGTGGCAGAGAACACACATATGATGTATTTAGAATTGGCAAAGGCTCATCTTGGTGAAGTGTGCTGTAAATTACTTTTGATTAAAAACATCAGCAGAGAAAGTGAAAAATCATTACTAACAGAACAAGAGCAATAAAACATTAATGCTCTGTGTAAAGATTGATGGGTAGTTGAGAAGTTGATTTGTAAAAGTTACCAGTACCACAGGGCATGAGTTTATTAAGAGTATGAAAGAGGTAGAGTAAAAAATGAGCTCATACTTTAATCAACAGAAATGGAAAATAAACAGTTCAATATTTGTAGGGTTCTTTGAATGTAATTTTATTTTGAGGGTAATTACCTGTGCAAAAAACCCCAAGAATTTGACCATTTGAAAACCAAACTCCCCCAACCCTGATTCGTCCCAGAAGCTGAAGACATTTAATAAAAGGTAGAAAGGCAGATAGGGAAGGCTGACAATTCATCTTCTTTATGATAATATAAATATATGTGTGCTGATTTTGACAGGGATAGAGTTAATTTTCTTCACTGTAGCTAGTATGGAGCTGTGTTTTGTATTTGTACTGACGACAGTGCTGATAACACAGGGACTCACAGAGTCAAAGCCTTTTCTGCTCCTCCTGCCACCCCAACAACAAAGGGACTAGTGGGGGACACAAGTAGTTGGGAGGGGACACAGCCAGGACAGCTGACCCCAACTGACCAAAGGGATATCCCATACCATATGGCATCATGCTCAGCATATAAAGCTGGGAGAAGAAGAAGAAAAGTGGGATGTATAGGGTGATGGCATTTTGTCTTCCCAAGTAAGAGTCCGTGCTTTGCTGGAGATGATTGACCATCTGCATTTGAATGGGAATTGGTGAATTAATGCCTTGTTTTGCTTTGCTTGTGCATGGGGCCTTTGCTTTGCCTATTAAACTGTTTTTATCTCCTTTACTTATTAAACTGTCTTTAGCTCAACCCATGAGTTTTCTCACATCGCTGATTCTCTCCCATTCCACTGTGAGGAAGTGAGTAAGTGGCTGGGTGGTGCTTAATTGCTGGCTGGGGCTAAACCATGACAATAAGGAAATGGATGTAAAATCTGTGCATTTTCTTGTTACCCTTCTTTTCCTACATGATTTGTCATTTCGTATACTTATGTGTATTATGTGTAGTACCTAACAGAAGAAAATAAATTATCAACTCCAGAGTGGGCTGAGCTATGACTCATGCAAACATAGAGAGGAAAATTAGCACCCTAGAGCTGGAAATTGTTTGGCTATGATCATGCCTTCACATCGCTTTCTACACAGGAACCCTCTAAATTGTGCTGTGTCATTGAGGATCCTGACCACGTCTGTGTTACACAAACCGATAATAACTTTATCTGCTCAGGAAAGACATAAAAGGAACTCCAGTGAAAAGAACTGGCTAAAAGTTAGTGATCAGTTGACTGGACCTTCACGGTCTCAGAAACAGCCTTCATATGTTTAACTCTAATTGTATTTGGCATCCTAGATGAAAAATCAGAGTAGAAAGTCCAAGAATCTCACAGGCATAAAATATCTTCTATTTTGAGAGATGAGTCACACAGATAAGAAAGTACAGACATGCTGGTGACTACATGTATTTCTGTGTAATGTTTTTACTGTTCATATAGAATAGGAAACTTTCTTGATAAAAGTTCATGTACAAAAATATTACCCTTGGATGCTGCCAAACTGACAGTCTTCATACCACCGGCAGAGGTAACATGCATTTCTTATTCTATCTAGCCAGTATGCCTATATTTAACTGATCTAAAAGCACTGAGATACAGTGTAAGGAAGATATTTTATCTTCTTGCTCATTTACAGTTTACTGCAAGATGCTGAGCTTTTCTTGGGACTGGTGGGAGTCTTTAACTCCCACTAGTTTTGCTCATAATTTGGTGTAAATAGTTCACAAGAGTGACTGCCATTTTGTGGAGACAAATTGAGTCCTTCACCTTTCCTCAGGTTTTGTGAAACACTTCAAGATTATGAAATACATCAAGATATCTATCAAACAGAGTCTTCCAGGTATCTAATTGTTTAGGTAACTTCCCTCACAGTAAGCTTATTTCTGTGCCTTTCTGTTTGTGAGATGGGATTTCATGAAGAAGTAGGGCTAAATATAAAAAAGACTTTCAGTGCCTGATAGGAAAAAATAAATCACTTAGCCTTGGAAAAACTTCAAATTCAGAAGCCAGTTCCCTCTTTGGCCTAAGAACAAGTAGAAATTGTCACTCTTTCCCAAGAATGCATGACAAGAGTGTCTCTGCCTCTCATATATGTGATAATTATATAAGACTACTTCAGTTTATACTTCAATATAATTTATGGTCCTTTTTAGTGGATGTATGTGGTTATATTGAAAGGTATTCATTATTGCAATTTATCTCCCAAGGGTCTTTATATTCATTACACATCAAGCTTTTACACCTTGTGGACTATATGGTTTTCTTCCAAAAAGCTAAATATTTAAAAAATGTAAATGTGTGGTAAATGTCTCAACTTGAAGAATAATGTAATAAGCATGTTTATCAGACAGTAAGTGAAATAAAATGACACTTGGGGGGAAACAGCCACAGTGGTTTCCTAGATTAGGAGTGCTTTTTTGGACTCTAAACAGTAGAAATACAAGAAACAAATTAGTGGTGTTAAGTCTCTAGAAATTAATTTTCTCTGTGTTGTAAAGGAAATTTTGGTATAGTGGAGAAAACAACTACCACATAGTATAAAGTTTTCAAATCCTTTAAACATCGGCAAAAATGTAGAAGTTAAGCTGGCTCAATACAGTGTTCTTGTGTAGTAAAAATATTAATACACAACATTTTTATGTTGCTTATAACAGTACTGGTAAGATAGAGACAGTTGCATTGCTGTTGCAAACATGATTATCTGAAGATCCAGGAGATATAAAGCTTGTGGGGAAAGTGCTCTTGGACCTCTCTTCTTGGACCAGTACACCAGATAGATAGGTAACAAAAATTCACAAGGACCTAGACTATTCTGGTTATGCATCGGTATTTGCCAGATTAAATAAAACAGTGTGAATTGCATATTTCTTCTTCACAGCCTTGTTCACCAGACCTACAGTTGAACACGATGGGGACTCATAACTTGCTTGATGGTTCCTCATTTTGCAGCTCCCACCACCTCCAGCAGCTTGGGTCTAGTCACAGTTTTTACTGGGATTTTGATTCTAATTTACAAAATCAATAACATTCAACAGACAGAGTTTGAATGTTCTTCTAATGGAAGGAGATAAGTAAAACTGTGGGTTTTCTACTTTTAACATTTTTTTCCTAAGAAATTCCACATCTTTAATGCTTTGTTTGTCCTTCTCTGCTTATCACTTAGAATCATAGAATCATTTAGGTTTGAAAAGATCATCAAGTCCAACCATTAATTCAACACTACCAAGTCTACCACTAAACAATGTCCCTAAATGCCACATCTACACAGCTTTTAAATACCTCCAGAGGTGATGAGTCCACCACTTCCCTGGGTGGCCTGTTCCAGTGCTTGACAATGCTTCTGGTGAAGAAATTTCCCATAATATCCAACCTAAACCTTCCCTGGCACAACTTGAGGCTATATGCTTTTGTCCTACTGCTTATTACTTGTGTCTTTGTATCTCATTCACAGCAGTCAGAGATCTGACTAAATTTTTATATCTCTTTATTGATGTAGGAGGGGTAGGTAAAAAGAAAAACAGACTGTAGTATATCCTCTATTCTTTTAAACTTTGGTGTTATTCACAGCTGTGAGTTGATGTTTCCTTACAGAACTGATGTCATTGCAAAAAAAGATGACAAAAAGCATATCTATGCTGTCATATAACACATCTTCCTGACCTGGTCGCTGGTTCTCTAATTACACATGCTTGTGGATATGTTAATTCACAACCCAGCTCTCTTCTGAGGGAACTAATTAGTTCCCTTGGGCTCTGTCTACATTTGTAATTCAGCACACAAGAGTGGAACAGTAGATTAAAACAGATGGTGCTGAGGATCCTCATCTCTCTCATATTTGTAGGAGACCGGTGTTGTGAAGGATGTCATGGGATGCTGCCCTCCTGTGATGACCTAGCTGGGATTTCCTCTGACAAGAAAGCTTGATTGTCTCTCATCTTGCACGGGGTTATGTTATGGTGTGCTCTCCCTCTGATGTGCCATTAGAAACAATGGCATGCCAGCATGGCCTCCACTGTTGCTCCCAATAAAATGATGTTTTAGGGACACAGGATATAACACGAACACCAGGTAAGAGCTGTGACTAGTCAAATAGAATGTGGACAGAAGGAACTGAGAGAAGGACCCTACATTTATTCTGAGGACAGGAAATCACTACCTTGAGTGTCTGACTTTGAATAGTACAAGGAGTTCATCTGTGTTGATCTAATAAAAGATATGTTCTCTTCCTATAAACTTCTCATTACAAGGAAGGACATCTTTTATGGGATAGTGTAAAATTCTCATGCATTCAAGGTAAGTCTGAAGATTTATTTTTAAAATCCTATTCTCAAGTTTCCTGGGTTTTTCTGATATCCCTCTAACAGTCAGTCTTTTGCAAGTTTGGCTACCTTATCCGTGGAGTAATCTTATCTCCTCTCAGCTGTTTTTGCTCGCTAAGGAGGGAAGTCTTTGCCCATTCAGGAAATACAGTGTGTCTTTATAGGACAGTGTAGGAAATTCCCTGCAGCATGTTGTATGCCAGGATAAAGTCCCTTGGTAGTAGTTCTTGCTGAAGGAACAGCTACTGTGTGCTTGGAATCCAGGACAGTAACTTCAAACACCTACAAAATATGTTACACACATTGAGATAATTTATAGTCTACGATGCTGGGGGTGGAAGGAGTGTGGTGGTAAAATTATTAATATTTAAGATTGAGAGGGCTGGCTAAGAAGCAATTTTGACTTAAAAAACATTCCTTTCAACTAAAAGCTAACAGTCTGCAATTGTTTGCAGCCCCTTGCTTCTGAGCTAAGCTAATACTGGGTGTGCCACTCCTACAGGCTCCACCAAGAGACATCTCTCCATATGGTCATGTTATATACTGTTTGATTCCTTAGAAACATGACAGTTAGCAAGAGACTTACAGGGATAGATACCTGGCTTTATTAACACCGAAATGATTGTTTTCCCTCATCTCTTTTTTTTTTTTTCTCAAACTGTATGGTGGTGCATCCCCTGCTCCTGCCCCCAGGCCACACAATGATCTGAGACTGCTTTAAGTGACCTCAAAACACTCATTCATGACAAATAGTAAATAGATTGGTCTCTACAAACACTTGATAGAGAACTGGGAAGCAGAGAAATATGCTGTCCCGTTGTCCCACTGTCCATAGTTAATAAAGCTTCTGTCTGACCTGTCCAAAATTGTACCTGCTTATTACACCTTTGGAGTCCCCAGATTCTCCAACAGAAGTTAGCTGTCACCTTTTGAGTCAGACAGGTTAAGTAAGATATAAGATTGAGGCTATACATACACATTTATGTAGGCACATGCTAACAAGTGCTGCAAACATACAGTGCTTTCAGGAAGAAGCATTTTCAGAAATTATGTGGCCAGAACCTTAATTTAATTCCTTTTCAGACATCAGCAGGAAGAAAAAGGCTGAAAGGATCTCGGGGAAGGCACTCATAGAGCAGATAGAGGTTCTTTCAGAACCATGCTATTTTTCAAGGAGACACTTGGATGCTACACTAGTCTGGCATACTCACTATTCCCTGAACATTAGCAATAATGAATGTCTTGCTATGAAAGCCAAAGAAAGCAGTGTCAGGTAGGACAACAGAATAAAATGTGAGCCCATCTGTCTGTGTGATTAATTGAATGAGCCCCTTCCAGAAAATGAATACAGTTAAGGAGACCTTTCCAGAGTTTGTGTAATGTGCCCAGTTTAGCATTACACAGATGTGCAGAAAGGCCAAGAATTCATGTAGCTGTTGATGTTACCTGGGACATATCAATAGAAAGTGCTGGGTAATTGAAGAGGAGATTTGATCCATGTACCTTTTTCCATGAACAGAACCAAAAGCCAAAGAATCCACTAAGTATACAGCCATGTCAAGGTTTTTGAAAAGGAATTGGAGGGAAAAATATTAGTAGCAAACTGTGTGATAAAATTTTCTGTAGAAAGTATGAGTCACTTAGTTTTCAGTTAACCAATTTAATTACAGAGTAAAATAAAACCATAATTTGTGTGGTCACCCATGAGGAGGCAGATGAGTAATTTTACAAAGCGTTCATGTCTCAAATTATATTTACAAATTAGTTGTACTCTGAAGCCAGAAGACTCAGGCCCACAAACCTGATCATCTGGCATGACTGTTCACTCATAGCTTACCCTAAAAACTGTTCCCACTTACAAATACGGGAAAATTCTTGATTTGTTTTAATCTGATCTTTGTTCAATGATACTGAGATACGTTCCTCAACCATCTCAATAGGAATGAAGTACCTAGCTCTTTTGGCCCTTTTCAAAAGCTGTTTTATCTTGTTTATGGTGATAGAGACCACCAGCAAGCTGAAATCAGTGAGTTGTGTCCAATGATAATATTGATAGGCCTCGTATCTGAAGCTGTCTTTCAGTGTGTAGCCCAAACATTCTCGGGGCAAAGCACACCCATCCCAGTGTCCTCAAGGCTGAATTAAAAATTCTCTTGCTTTACCGTTCCATACTAAACAAAAAACATGTCATCCAAACCAAAGTTTTTCATCACTCAAATCAGTGATCCTGAGTCACAGGTGAAATGCTGGATTTATTAGCGTGTTTCTCTGGTACGTGGTGTTGAACAACTGTTTCTGTGGCTTTAAGGAGCCTCTTTGGTCTTAGACTATTTTACAATATTCTATCTTATTTAAAATAAGATATATTTGGCTGCATTTTGGTATCATGTTGTCATCTGTTTCTGAAACTACCCTAGAAGGCTGTAGAGGAAATGTGTTCTCTATGATGCTGTTAATTTGGGTACATGCTGAACATGGCTTCCAAAATAGCACAGTCATTTACCTGCCAGGATGCCACTAGGGCATCCCACGCTGGTGTCTAGGGCTTGGAAACTTCAATCTCTCTTAAACATCTAGCTGCACTTTTCAAGTTACTGGAAAGGGAACATCTATTCATAGTTTTGGAAGTATGATATTCTTCCATATTTACCAGTAATAATTGCTTTCCTCAATGTTACGCCTTTTGGCCCTGTAGGAACCAGTAGAAAAGCCTCTGTTATTTAGATGTAAGTATTTGCAATGTGGGTTTTTTTATCCCTCTTTCTTCATCACATCACTGTTACGTTTTTTAATTCCCTTCTTCACACATTATCTTCAGTCTGTGCTCGTTCTTTTTCTTCTGTCCAAACTTCAATATCATGAACTACTTCCACTGAAAATAGTGGAAAATAGCTTTCACAAATAAGTGACAAGCATGAAAACAGGACTGTTGGGTGTACTTCAATGTCTTTCAGAAGTCCTGTGAAAGTCAAGACTTGTCTCACAATGACCTCAGTGACCTCTTCTGCCTGAGACTTGAAGAGAGTTTGTGTGACTTCAAGAAGCAGGTCTGTTGAGAGAAGGTAAAGTTACTGTATTTAACTGGGAGAAGCCAGGGTGGGGATGGGAGGAATGGGAAAGTTTTGCCTTTAGCCTAAATTTAGGGCAGTTTTCAATTTCTTAACTCATTACAACTTTCTTATTTTCTTCCTTTCAGTCTTTTCCTCCCTGAAAAGATAATTTATGAAAGATAGGAGTAAGGTAGGCTTGGAAAGCCTAACTTATCAGTGATAGAAAAGTTGCTTTAAGATCTGGAAAGCAGTGCTGGATACCTGTTGTTTCTACGATACTTCAACACGACAGTACAGGAATTTTGATCCAGTCTTGAAGGTTGCCTAGTCAGTATTATGCTGTCTTTTATCTCTGTGGTAAGAAAAATATTATATTTTTACAAAATTTTTTTTGAAGGAGAGAGGAAAAAAATGTCCCTCTAGAAATCATATGTCATTTTGATGTCTTTTAAGCTTTGGTTTGAAAACTTCTGGCGCTCTACACATTAATTACTTCCATTGAGGAAGTGCATACATTCTGCTTCTCATGCTAATTACTGATAAGGAAAAGGCAGGCGGGCTAAATGATGGAACATTTCATGCGCTTGTCTTTCTTTTACTAAGCCAATTCCTGCAAAGCTGGCAGCAGCTAGAAAGAATGCCTTCTGTAATCATTCCCCCCTCAGCACAATTTTAACATTTCTTCTCTTATTTCCATCAAAAAGCCAAGATAGGGGCTCATGTCTTGTCAAAATGGGCTTCACATGCTATGTGTACTGAGCAGCAGGAGGGCAGTTAGGCAAGAGGTCACACAGATGAGTAGAAGAGGGGAAAATTGCTTCATTTCTCCACCTTTGCTACTCACTATGAAGATTGAGGGTATAGAGACTGTTATAAACATGCAGAAAGGGAAGGAGCAACATCTTGGCTAGATTACAGTCTTGAATCCTAGACATCCAGTTTGTCATTTAAATTCTATGATAACTAGGATTTCCAGCTCTTCTTCAATCATATAATACTTGGCACAGAGACAGGAAGGGAGGAATAAATTCCAGTATATTTCCTCCTTTCTAGATGTCTCTGGCTCTTGAGATAATGCTGTATAGTTTGTAAATGAGATGGGTTAAACGTAGATGAGTAAAAATGGAACACAAATACTTATTAATTTTTTCAAAATAGGATTTTAAAATCAATTTTGTTATAAGATTTTTAGTATCTGGAAGTAGCAATACTGACAGTTAAGGAGTATAACAAATTTTTGCAGAAGGAAACTGGTTCCATCTGAGATCAAAACCATCATACCAGACACAACAAAACCTTGTCAATGTGTCCTTTGTTTAGGAAATGTATTCCGGTATGACTTCCTGCTATTGAAATCAGTATCAATTTCCCTAACTTTACCCGACATTACTTTAGATTTACTTAAACAAAAAGCTGGGCCAAATAGTGAGACCAAAATTAGATAATTTACATCTTGCTGTATGTGAAATTAACATGGCTAAAAATATTTTAAAATCTAGGCACCCTTAATATTTGCCAAATGTGAAGAGTCTTGTCTAGAGTTTAAAAGGTTTTAGAATTCATTTAAAAAGAAGGCTAAATGTCCCTCTGGGAAAGAAACATAATTTAAGTCCTCTTCAGCTGCAGTACCAGAACTAGAAAACTTTTACATAAACTCTATTATAATTCAGCATTAACACTGGTGGCCCTTTGGCCACTCAGAGGTAATTTTAATTTATGATTCTTGAGTTTTCCTTGGAAATATTGGGTAGAAGCAGCTCTCTTTTCATCTGTTATGACTTCCTTGGTATCTTTATCAGGAGATGAGTAGGTCAACTCTTTCTATTTTGAGGTCTTGTTTGAAGAATATCAAAAAGGATAAGCACCTGAAACAGAGAGACTGTTTTACTAATCACAGCCTTTTAGATTTTGACAGCCATACTTGAAATCAACAGTCATGTGGAGAATTAGCCTATGTTTAATTAATTTTTTTTTCTCCCAAAACTGACATTGACAAGTTTTTAAAATCTAAAAATAATTTTTTAAGTTTAACAAAATAAGCATAAGAGATATAGCAGGAATCTTTGGACAGTGCTCTGGTTTATATGAAGACTCGTGAACCAGAATGTCTTCCATCTTAGTAGAAAAAGTATTCAGATGTTACATATTAATGAGAAAACCTAGACTGACTGGGTGGCCACTTGGCAGGGGCTGGGAGATGGAATGAGGTATTGCCTATTGCCTACCTCTCTACTGAGATGTGGTAGTTACAGCTGGAAGCAAGTATTTACCTGCAACCTTGTGCGTCTCCCATAGACTGAATAGAAAGGAATTCCTTCAGGATTTTGTTTGTGCATCTTGGTACAGTCTGTGGCTTCCTCTCTAACATACTGCTGACAATCCATTTTCATCTTGTGATCTACAATAACCTCCAAATGTTTTCCAGTGGAACATTTGCATAGCTAGTTATTGCTCACGCTGTAATGCAGTTGATTTGTTTGTGCTTAAGTGCATTTGTTGTTGTTCAGTCGTCCCCACTGAATTTCACTCTATTGTTTTTAGAAATTTCTACAAATGTATCAAGAAAGTATTGAATTCTAAGCCTGACCTCTAGGATACTGGAATTCTACCTGGATTGGGATTGTATGTGTTTTGCATCATCCAGGTTACTGTGATTTATACAGCACTGAATGCAAGACCATTTTGCCAGTTCATGGCTAACCATTCTCTGCAATATTCAACAATTTTACCCGTTGCTTGAAATTCAACTGAGAGTATTTTTAGCTAGACAATACTTTCTTTATTTGCTTCTTTCCTGTGTGAACCATTGTCTAGTGCCCTAGTGGGGTCAAAATATGACAGTTACTGTATCTCCTTTATTTGCCTTGTTTCTAGAAGGAAATTAGATTGCCTTGGTAGTTGTTAACCCACTCAAGTAATTGTAGACTTATACACTACATGTATTTTTGTAGAAAAATTACTTGTTTGGTACACTGTTCTGTGTTGGGTAATTAGAAGACTAAAAAGATTCTTCAAGAAGAACAATGATTTCCATATACTATACATAGCATCAGTAAGACACAAAGATCAAAGAAGATGGACTGTTCTGGTCAAACTAGAGCAATGTCAAAGATATTTATTAAACATACAAAACATCTAGATAATTTTCTTTATTTTTATTGAAATATTCTTTAGAATTGATAATAAGATCTAATAAGAACTGGAAAGAAGAGACTTTTGGGAAGCTCAGTGGAGGTTTTTAAAAATCATAGAATATCTGGAAGTTACAAATTTAAATTGTGGTGAAACAATCCCATATTTCTTTAACTGGATTCAGTAGCTGAGACTAGACTGTAGAAGTGTTTTGAGAGGGGCAGCGCTTTAGATGCATGTATTCTGATTCTTATATTGTTCATTAGTTTTAGGAGAAATAATATAAAGTACAGCAGAACAAAACCACAGACAAAAATGGGACAGGAAGTTGTCCCTGGAGAGGACAGTAAGGTAAAATATGATGGTACAAGTGTAGTACTTTACCACAGAAAAACTGAAGTATCGACAGGTTTTCAAAAAGACTTTTCAGTATAATAATTTCTGTCAGATCTCAAAACAGATAGCATTTTTCTGAATTCCAGCAGAAATTAACTGCTTAAAGATATCAAAGCTTTTCTTAAAGGAGGGAGGTGAGGGGAAGAGAAGCACTCTAGCCCTTGTCATTGTTCGGAAAAATGAAATATAACCTTACTTCAGAATAAGGCCTGAGAATTCAGGATAATAAAATGAAAGTCTAAGAAAGCGGGATAGAAACCAAGATGGTGCTTGACCTACTAATCTCTGAGGGTATTGGGAGTTATAATACTGAAATGTACTGCTAAACCTAAACATATCGTATAAGGGTAGCAGCACAAAAAAGACCAGACCATAGAGAGCCATATAGCAAACTGATGATATATATAGACTGATTAAAGAGAAGGTAATGTGGTATTGATCACTAAAAACCTCGTCCAACAAATCTAACTCAATCCTACTTAAAGTAAAGGCATAAATATTAAGGAGAATAAAAATCTAGTGTATAATGGTAACAGACCAAGAAGCAATAAGCATTATGAGCTGATAATGGAGGAAAAATCATGACAGATAAACTTGATTAATATTTTGGAGATTGAATTACAGATGGTTGCAATGGAACAGATGTAATTTGTATGGCTGTCAGATCCTGCTCCTATTTTTACAGATGAAAATTGTGACTGACTGTTGACATCCATCGAGGAGTTTTTGCTGACTGAACTCAGAGAACAGAGAATAACACATTGTCAGTATTCCCTGAAACAACATTTTCATATCCATTCAAACATTGCTATGTGCATTTGCATAGTCAGGTAGAAAGCGGATAAATGTATAGATCTATGGTTCTAGGGGAAGTAGGAAATGAGCTGTGGATAATATGGCAAGCTTGTTTTGAAGTGAAAACAAGATCTAAATGTGAAGTTCCAAAACGACAGTGTGTTTACTGAGAGGACACTGCACTTGAGGAGCTTGTACCACATATTTTATGGTCTGGGATGTGGTATGATGGTATGCCAGGAGTGATGGAGAATGTAAACCATGGTGGGACAATGCCAGAGGATTGCAAAGGCTGGAAGGAGACAAGCCTGTAACCTCATTCATCTTGCATGAAGTGATCCTTAGGAGTGATCTTCCCTCAAAGTACTCCCCAGTTTCGAAGGGCACTAGTTGAAGCACCTCAGAACAGAGCTGGCGACAAGACCTGGAACTGCTCTCAGTCTCACTTGCAGCAATTGCCTGTTCAGCAAGAGAGATCCATCCTGAATCGCAGAGTAATCCAAGACAATTTACTGAATAAACTTGTGTCATGCTCACAAGCGGGAGCAGTGGGAATCAAGATCCCCAGACAAAGTCTGAACTGCTGATAAAGTACATACTCAGATTATGAAGGATATTAAGGTGGGAGGTAGTGACAGGACAGTAATATTGCAGAAACTGAACAGATTAAAGTAGAATACGGCTAAAAAAAGAAAATTGCTTTATCTAAAAGTCATTTTTTAATGCTAAGAAATATTAAGACTATTTTGAAACTGGTTTGGATAATGCTGGATTTCCATTGCAGATTCAAGTGGAATGTGTGACAGAGCAGTCAGAGTATAAACACAAGTCTTGAAGTAAGTTTGGCTCACTGACTTCCCATGTTGCTGCTGCCAGCCGTGGTATACAGCTCTCTCTACAAAATGGAAGCACAAGAGCTGATAAGCTTCAAAGTTACGAAGTTAGTACAACGGGATAGAATAATTGGAATTTAATAGATTTTACCATATAGGGATAGTTTTAAGTATACTCAGTGTGCAGTGTGACAAATATTGGGGAAAATATAGTAGGATGGAGAACACATAGTTGTTGCTGGAAGGAATTGCTTCATTGCTACATTACTGCTTACCCTGAGAATATTGCTAATTTGATGTTTACACATCAAGAGGTAATATTTTGGTACAAAAGCAATTAAAGTGGCAGGAATCTTTCTCTTAGTCATCTCTGTTCTACTCTTTTCTCAGTCAGGCTCCTGAATTTTCACATCATATAGTGATTAGAAAAGCCAAGTTTTAACACAATATCTCTTTAACTCAGAGGACCATGCAGCCTTTGTTTCTCACTGCTGGATACTTAGAATAAGTGCTGAGCATACAGACTTTCGGAAATGCTAGCTCTAAGAAGAAACAAACATGCTGTGGGTGAGGGAAATGGAGGGCTAATGAGGCTTTTGTCAGATGTTTTTCTCTGCTTGTTGTGTAGATCCCTTTCTCTAGGTTGGTGTTTAGCCTACAAGCCTCAGGGAAACAGATTGTCACAATATAAGTTTTTACAGTGTCTTGCTGATCACAGGAGCCTAACATCACAGAGTATTTGCTTTACTGATGACTCAAATATAGTGGGATATGCCTTCTTTGCAGCTTTTCTTTTCCTTTCTGGTCTCCAGCAATAGCATAAGCCTAAGCAGAGAAAGGGTTAGCTTTTTTCCACAGAGCAGGGAATCCTGAAGGAAAACTGAGCATGCAGCAGTAGGACTGTCTATCCAAGTCACAAGGGACGACACCGTGTCTTATCCACATGCTTTGTAACTGTATGTGGTAGTGAATGCAGTAGAAAACTTACACATGGCATGTTCAGGAACTCAGTATTTTCATTCCTGATCAGGAAAGGTACTTACTGAACTGAGTTGGAACAAACAAAGACAGGGAGAATATGCCATTCTCTGGTGCCCAGGTTGAGAGGCAGTGACACTGCCTGCAGGGGACAGTGAGAATAAATAATAAATATCCCCTCCCCACTCAGCTCTGGCAATGGAGTTCTTTTTATGCCCAGTCCCTGCTTACAGGACATTAGCTGATCAGCAGGTATAGGAATTTGTGCTTTAACTCTGCTTTTGTTTTTCTCTAGCTCATCTCATCCTCTTCTTTGTCCCATCGGAAGGGGACATCGCAAAGGTTTTCCTACCTATTGCTGTAATCCCGGGACAGTTTAGTTTAAGGTTTTAAGTCCCTTTAAACCTTGCCATCTGCCTTTTTCCCAAGAGAGTAAAAGTTAAAGTATTTTTCAGTGCTAAAAATAGGCAGAGTAGAATTGTAAAGGGAGTTCATGTGGAGCCTGGTTTTATGTGGCTTCTTCCAGCTGATGTAGCTGCTGACAGTCTGACTTATTGCTCTTCCTTGATAGTTTCTCCACCGCTATTATGTCTTTCACGAATGAGTCCTTAAATGTCCTTTTAAATGAACAATACAGTTTTGTCATTGTTTGACCAGTCAGAATATAAGAAGGTGAGATGTATCACAGAGAACATTTATTTCCAGACATTTTTACTGTAAGAAACTGACTCTGCGAGCATAGCTCTGAATAATAACCCTTATAGGAAAAAAGGGACATCTGTTCAGGTCTTCCACAAAGTGACAGTAATATCAACTTAATGGACAAAATTTCCAACAGGAGATTATTAAGCTTTCTTTAATAAATTAATGTTATGCAGTTTTAATGGAGGTCTGAAATAGATACAAGAATTAAAGAGAATACAAAAACTAGCTGTTCTGTGGACTTTTACTTGAGTTGATATAAAATTTTCTGTTTCAGATGATTGCATAAATTCAACTGTATTTTTCAAGCTGTCTTTAATGTTCTATGTCAACTGGACCGTACTGCAGTAGGAGAGCTTTTAAATTATGAGCTTAACTGATGAGTAAAAATATTAGCTGTTCTATGAGGATGTTACATTCAGCTGCACCAAGTGATCACCAAAAAGACCAGGGCTGAAAAGAGTTGGGGCCAAGTGGGTTTTGCCACATCCTTATTTGCCCCGTCCCACTATAAATTAACCTTGGATTGAATTTATGCAGGCTGGTTGTGATCTCTAATGGGTCTGCAGGTTGGGATTGGATGCAGGTGCTTAATTCCTGCCCCAGATTTGTGCCTGGTAAAATCAAGACCACACCTGTAGGGAAAGGAACCAGGTATAAAGGATCTGGCTGCTGTAGTTCTGTGTTTGCTGAGGTAGATATCAGGTTGTTTTTTTCTCTTTCACTCTTGAGTAATGTTTATTAATTTAGGTTCTCCTCTTTGCTGCTATATCATGCTAAAACTTCAGTTTTTTGTAGCAGCTTCAATATATTGGTGAGTACTTAATTTCAAGATCTTTTAATGATCATTGAGTGCTTGTCATCTCTTTGGAATTTCTCTCCAAGTGCATTTCTATAGATTTGGAAATGTTCTACAAAATCTGGTTTTGTGTCTCTTTGGGTTGACCCTGGTATAATCTTCTTTGTGTGCACTTTGTGTGACTACCTGATGTATTGCATACTAAGTAATTTAAGGAAGCAATCATTTCAGGGATATGTGCATACATAAATGCATTATTTTTTTCTTGCAAAGAATTGGATAGAAAATATGTGTGTTTGGCTCCCCCCCCCTTTTTTTTTTTTTTTTTTTTAATTTAGGAAAGCTTGTTCCCATAGAGGAAAAGGGAACTTACTTTACTCGGCCCTGAACAAAAGATCTCTGTTTAGGTGTTTTATGTGATATTATTGCTGTAGCTAATTGTGTCCCTGGGCTTTCAATTTCAAAAATGAACACTTATGTCACTTTAAGTAGTTGCCATGGAAATCCTCACAGCATGAACCTCTTCAGTGAACACCTTATGGCAGATAAATTATGCCTGTTATTTCCCTAAACACATCAGAAACTAGAATGAAAGGGGTTTTGTGTGTTTTTACAGCACAGGCACAAGAACTGATACTTGTTTGTTCTAGCATATGTTTTCCAACCTAACTTCAAGTCAGAGAAATCAATGTCAGATTAGGATAGTGTGCATTTACTTGAGAAGCCAATACAATGAATTGAAGAAATCTCTTTTTAGCTCCTAATCCCCTAAAATATTTTCAGATGAAGCTTTTTTTTTCTTTTGGTGTTCTCATTGCTTTCCATTGCTGTTTTCTCCAGGTATCTAGATGTTAACATCAACATTGGGAAGCTGTTCCTTTTCTTCAGAATGCAGTTAAGAATTTCCGGGGTTTTAGCATTTCTGTAAAGACTAACTCATCTGTAATAAGGGTGTTTAAAACACCAAAAGTTTTGTTCTATTATCTTGAATAAGGTACATTATTAGGGTTAAGCTATAACCTGCAGATTAGAAGTGTAATATTGGAGTATGCTATGTGCTAAGCAACCTTCATATGCTGATAAAGTTCTACCATTGTATAATGCCTGTGTAGACATCGAGCCAAATTGTCCCCTGCTGTAGTGCTGTGAGATCAGGGCTATTCCATTAGCTGTGCATTTACACAAGTACTGCTGAGAATAGCATTTGTCTCAATATAGACATATAAAGAAATTACTAAAATGGGTTCACTGCAAAATGTTATGAAATAAAAACGGAAAATATCATTTAATGACAAAAAAACAGAGGCTGTATAAAATAATCAGTAACAGGAACTTTAAAAAATATTTTCTTCTGTTTCTATGTGCCTTGTTTCTAAGCAAGATGGATATTACTACTTTGCACAAAGAGTATTTTTATTAGTCCTGCAGGGCAAGGAATGTGAAGACACCGGCTCATACAAACTGTATTTATCTCTGTCCAATTCTCACTGCCCTCTTGTTAATGTCCTGGAAGTAGCATCTGTGACTAGTTTGGTGTCAGCTGCAGCAAAGGCCAGTCTCAAATATGAGTGGAGATGGCACTTATGGTGGGTTAAAGCACATGGGTGAGCAAAAAAAGAAAAGAAGTTTGCCACTTAACAGCTCCCCCCATAGTGAATAAAAGGAGTACATTCTCCTGAGCTTTCAGTCTGTCTCTCCATTCACTATGTTCCCTTTTAAAATTGAGTCTGTTTAGCTTCCAGTGCCAGACACTCTGGCACAGTTCCTCAAGCACTTAAATATCATTGTGGATTTGGGCTTCTGAGCCTACATCTTATTTCCCTCTGAGGGGGAGGAAGCTTTGCAAGCAGAGTTAATTCTGCTATAGAGGAAATAAATGCCATGAAACCTTTCTATTAGATTAAAATGGATAATAAAGAACAGCCTTTGGCTCTCCATGAGGAACGTCTGTGAGCTGCACAGCCCCACTGCCTGGGATGCTGTGAAAAGGCTGGGTTAGGTGGAGCATTTAGTGTAGTTGGCTTCCAATGGAACCCAGGATAGTGCTTCCCTCTTGTATGATCTGCTTTTTCTGTCCTCCAGCAGTAGGTATGGAGTGGATCCAACTGACAGAGAGCACAGATGTAGCTGTTCCATAAAAGCTTCTGAAACATCCTCTGTCTGACATAAACAAAAATGACCTTTAGTATCTATCTCTCTGACTGCCAATAATGGGCTAGTTGTGTTACAAACCTCCAAGCACACACAGTATACTTGGCACAAATTTCACCAGTATGGGCAAGATACAACTAATTACTGCGTAAAAATACTCAGAAGGCACACATATATGTATGTTTGTGTATAATATGTGCGTATACATGCAATATAAGTTATGTAACTATGCAATGGTATTTGGGGTAATGCAGTATGCAGCACAGCAACATTTGCATTATTTTAGTGTAGCAGTCTGATTCTGTTAACAAACTGACATAAATCAGAGCAGCTGCATCTAAAATGGCAAGGATTGAGGTAGTGACAAATTACTTCAGTGAAGGATTGGGTGCAAATGGCCTCGCTTACATCCAAAAAATGGAAGAAATAGCTTTAGGCAGCTGAATATTGTCATCCATATTGGAAATAGAAGCCAGAGTTGGTTGATGAGGACTGATAGCATACGGCATTCTGATTCCCCATTCCAGTGTTTGAATACAGTTTTCTATCTCGATTTAATAGTAAGCTAGTCTGGTAGGTTTTGGTAGATAAATAATTAAATGTATTCTTGTCTTTTTTGTGATACTTTTACTCGGCTTCATTCAATATTTGCCATTTTCCTCTTGGAGAGAATAATAAGCTATTGTCTGATGAGCAGACCTGCTCACTGAACATTTATTTGCCACTCAATAATAAAGTATACAAGGTTTGAACCATGTGGGTTATTAGTCACCAATATCAGGAAACAACCAGTAACTGTTAACACTCTTCTCAGGTTGTCATAAACAAAGCTAATCTCTTTGTGGTTCAACAATCTGGTGCTGTTTTTTTCCCTAGTCAAAATGCATTGTTCACCTTCTTTCACCTTGTCTTGTACGCCAAGACACTATAGACAGCTCAGATCACAAGTGTTTTCAGGCAAATAATTGTCTCTGGAACAGCGGCTTTGTAATTGTGTGCTTTCTGTCAGTACTTGCTTCTATTTTATAGTAATACTATCTGTAGCTGTATTTAGGGAGTAGGAATTATCCTCTGGCTCACTAGAAACGCTGTCGTGCTTCTTGCATGGCTCAGTCGAGCTGTACTAAGTGGGGGTGGAAATTCCCCTAACAGCAGACTCTGTGACTGGGATGTTCCTACAGGACAGCAAAGATTTGAGTTTGACTTCCTTCCCCTGTGCACAGGTGGAGCTGTTCCTGGTGTTTCTGCTGCTTACAAAATGGTGCTTTTGCTGGGAGTACTGAGTAAAATGAGGCTGTAGATCTCTGGCCGTGATTTACATGAACAGAATGAGCTTTGCTTGGGTTTTGGAAAAAGTATAGGGCCCTGTGGCTCTGAGCACCTTGAGTGTATCAGGTTGGCACATAAATAACCCTCCAGGCACTTCCTTGTGGTTCAGCTGTGGACGGCTGCACTGTGTGTGCAGTTCTCTGCTCAGCCCAGCAGTCATCGTGGAGCCTATTTGGAGGTGTCCAAATTTCCCTTCTGCATGGAATCTAGATGATGCCCTGGGGTCTCTTTGGAAGAAGAGAGAGTTACCAAAAAGCTAGGTAAGGTGAGACGACTGTATTTCAATATCACACTCCAGTAATATTTGGAAATTGCATGTAGAAGATTTCAAGCTTCACTTCTACACATCAGCATGTTTACTTGATTTACACATTTAAATTGTCAAGTTTGTTTTCAAATCATAAAGTCTATGGTTTGAACTTATGGGCAATATCATATAGAAAAGTTTGTCTGCTATGAGTGAAATACAAACTTCATCAACTACATGCCTTCTAAACAAGCTAGTTTTCCTCAGGAGGAAAAACAATAAAACATGTTTAAATAATATTTTTACTTTAGTTATACAGCACTGCAGAAGTCCTATTTTTCTCTGACATAATAAAGATGTACCCAAATTCCTCACTGAAGCTCCAAATGTGCTTATGCTTAGTCTACTTTGTCATAGTCATGGCATCTTTCTCTAGGGCTTATAAGATTATATAACTTTTTTTAGAACCCAAATATTTTTACTCCAGTATCTGTGTAACTTATGTCCAAAAAAAAAAAAAAGGGACTTAATTTTTTATTTAGCACTGTAATGGCCATGTATATGTGCCTATTTAGCAAATCTAAAAATACAAAGTAGTGTTCAAATTTTTCCATGTGGTTCTGATGCAACTTATACTGAATTACCAGGCCAAAGGTCTTGGAGATGTATTTGACCTAGAGCAACAGAAGTTCACAAAAAATTGTCCTATGATTTGTAGACCTCCAACAGGGGAGCTGTCTGCAGAAGGGAATCTCATGTATATGTTGGGATTGATTGCCCTAATGACTTCACAATTTCAGGGCTTATTTCTGGAATACAAACTATCTGACTTTGTGTGCATTTAAACATCACCCTAGCTGTCAAGCTTCAATCAAAGTTCTAATGACACAAAAAGGAAGAGGTTTTATGCACTTCCACATTTTCTGGACAATTACTGGAAATATTACTGACTGGATCTAGCATAAGATCTTTCTGTACCACACAGTGCTAAGACCTGTAAGTCAGGTATTTACTTTGAGCTGAAGGGTTGATATTAACTTTGTCTTCTTCATTATTACATTAAAATCAACCATTTTACTTTAGGTCCAATCAGATGTTATTCTGCATACTTTGATATTGAAGAGCAGCTCTACAAGTATATGTGTATTCAATTGGAAACAGACCAGAAGGTGATGACCTTCATGAGTTTGAAGTGTTCATTCAAGTGCACTCTGGATTATTAACTGAAAATAAAATAAATAAAAAAATCCAAAGCCCTGAAATGTCCATTATGAACACAAGCTAGTTATGTAGGAATTTGTTAAACAGCTTAAGTAATTTTTCTTCCTTTCCTTATATGCAATGATGGCGGGAAGGTTGCTTTTTCTGCATCTGTTCTATTAGATTTGGCTGGAGAGCTGAAATCAGTACAATGAATGTTTTAACAACACAGAATATTCTGAGTTGGAAAAGACCCACATGGGCCACTGAGTCCAGCCCATACAGGCGATTGAACACGTGACCTTGGTGTTATTAGCACCAAGTTTTAGCCAGCTAATCTAATCTCAGGGTGACAGTGCAAGCATTTATCTTCGTGCAGTAAGATAAGATTGGTTTACAGGTGTGAGTAAATGCTGTGTGGGTCTGAGGAAAAAGTTTACTATGACAGAAGAAGGGTTCATCTGCTGACTTTTATAAGCCGTCCATTTATGTACTGTGAACTGAAATGTAGTTACCATTAGATCATTGTTGTCTTAACTGTTCTGTGTTTTTTAGTTTGGTTTCTTGTTTTTTAATTGGACAATCTTGAGCTCTACTGTTGATCTCAGATATGTTTACTACGTGATCTGTGAAGGTCGGTGTTTTCTTTTGTAGTTCTCTCATAACCATAAGCATACATGTTTCGCATGAACTTCTTTTTGTAGGTCTTATTTCAGAATAATAGAAAGCAATGGTGAAGACCCAAGTTTTATTTACTGTACAAGGATTATTTAATTTTTAAGTTACTTCAAGCAGTACTATTTGTTTTGAATGGGTGCTGATGTATAATGTAGCCTTGCTAATCATGTTAAAATGTGAGAACATAATAAGGAGGAATACAGTGAAACATACCAATTTATTTCCATAATTCATGTAAGTCAGCATAGCTCAAAATAAGAACATAAGTACTCCATTGGGTCAAGCCTGCCTAGCCTAGTGGCAATAGGAGACTTCAAATATCTTTGATCTATATTGCTGATTTACATGAACTGAAAGACTGACTGCAAGATGTAAGTTACTTGCTCAATTTGAAATACTTATAATAATGCTTATATCACTCTTTTATATAATTTAAATGCTATAATAATAGAAACAAAAATCTATCCACAGCTGAAAAGGAGACGTTTAGTTTTCTCTTTACAGAGCTTACCAGTAATTTCATAAGGATTAAATATTTTAAAGGCATTGAAAAACCACAGCATCTCTTGCTACTTTAATCAACAACTGGCAGGATTGGGCTGCTTCACCTTTTTCCATTTAAAGTGAAGGGGAAAATTACTGCAACTTCTAGAATCAGTGAGATTCAGCCTTGGAATAACTCTGTGGATGCTTGTAGGTAGATTCAAACAACTTTGTATGCATTTTTAAGCTTCCAAGTCAGCTCGAGCTTGTGATTCTGGACAATCCTGCATGTGTTTAAAGGTAATAATTAAAATTAATTTACAAAGTATGGTGCAGGTATGGCTTTATATCTGTGTAGGCTTTATTGTAATACTTCTTAGAATATATGTTTTTATAAAGATTTAGCTTTTGAGTCTTGGAGAAACAGCAGCAGATGGACTGTCTATGCAATACTGTGCTAGTAAGGTTAGCACAATCCTTACAAAATGTACTAAGTTTAAGTATGAGGTGTCCCAATATCTGTATGATTCAGATAGAAAATGAGTATCCAAAATAGGGTGCAGATGTACCTTATGTGGGAAGAGCTGTAAAGAAAAACAGTCAAGTAGATGCATAAATCATATGAAGTGTGTTATGTGTAAGTCATATGAGGAGTGGCTGAGATTGTTTAGCCTGGAGAAAAGGAGGCTCAGAGAGACCTTCCAAAGCTGCCTGAAAGGAGGTCATCCTCTTCTCCCAGGCAACTAGCAATAGGACAAGAGGATAAGCTGTGCCAGGGGAGATTCAGGTTGGACATCAGGAAAAATTTCTTCACAGAAAGGCTTTAGCATCAGAATGGGCTGCCTGGGGAGGTGGTGGAGTCACCATTCCTGGAGGTGTTCAAGAAATGATTGGATGTGACACTAAGTGCCACAGTCGAGTTGACAAGGTGGTGATTGGTCAAAGGCTGGACTTTATGATCTTGGAGGTCTTTTCAACCATAAATGATTCTGTAGGGCATGGTTTTGTGCAGGTGTGTTTCATGGACACACGAAAACAAGCACAATGTCAATAGCAGTGCATTAGGGTACTCTGCAAACAGCATGCCGAACTAAGCCTTTGCCACTGACCTTAGTGTGAAATCCTTCTTTGAGACAAGATTAGCAGTGGAGTCTCCAGACCTTGATCCCAGCAGCTTTGGTGCTGAAGTCATCTACTGAGGTGACTGCACGTATACAGAAAGAGCACCTAACAGCTAAAAGGATTCCAGGAACAAAACTTGCACGTGGCCAACTTCCATGTAAGCAGAGGAGCATGGGTACATCTATTTATAAATGTACCGTTGCTGGGGCAGTTTACAACAGACATAATATGGAGGAAGAGTAAAGCACCTGAAAAAATGCAGTGACTGACGAGGAGCTCTCTGGACCTATTTGAAGACTTGGAATTGGGAAGTTGCAGGTTTCTGAATCACAGTGGTTAAGCACCTTTAAAGGAGTAAATGACAAGTTTTATCTATGCTCTCATTTGTGCTCTGGCTACAAATAACTATTGAATCGGAGAAGTGAGGATGGGTGGTGAGGGAATGGGACATGAAAACAACAGAAGTAATCATCAAGAGATGCTAGAAGACAAAATTCTCTTCTCCTGGTACTTCATGATGGTCCTGATTCTTTGGTATATTTATGGGGCTTAACACCTCTTACCTAGATGATAGCAGGCCCTCAATACAAGTTAGTTCATGACATGCTCAGTCCTGGTTTCTGATGGCAGGCTGTGGCAAAACTGTGGGTGATGGAGGTCTGGCTTAATGTTCCTGCTCTGGTTCTTGCTATGATTTGGGTCACCTAGAATGGGACTTGAATAGAATTTAGGTGTTCAAGCACAAGTTGTTATAAAAGGGCTTCATCACAAATACACTTTGAATGGAGCCTTAATTTTATATCATGGGAGGTATCTAATATAGAGGTGCTTTAATTTTTATTCTGAAAGTGCCATACTGCTCAGTGCTTCTGGGTGGATGAAGAACTGTTGATTATTCTGGATGTCGTTCTACATGTGGCTGTGTTTTATTCACTTATTCAGTGTGAAATATGGAAATAATTCTGTGGTTACCCTCTAACTGGTGGACTAAAAGTATAACACTTTGTTATCCTAGGTGCCTCAATCATAGATGATCACTTGAGAAGTAGTCAATTCTGCCTGCACTTAGACACACCAATACCAATGGTAATCAGAAAAATTACTCCCTTGTTCAGAGGGAATGCAATAGCTCCTTTTTCTGTGTGATAGCTCACACCTATAATAGCCTTAAGACAAGGTTCAATTTCTCAAAGTAGGTCTCCTGTAATTAGGAGGATGTAGCCAAGTTTTGCTGTATGCTTTGCTAGAAAAGCTACTGATATTAAGTGTAAGCCAAACCATCTGAGTCTTTCTCATAAGAAGAATGAACGCTTGAAAAAGACACTTATGACGTTTCAGTTTAATGAGCTTTGTAGGTGATAAAGAACTATTTTTCTGAATTTAATTAGAATTTTAAAAAAACCAAGAAATGGTAACTTTTTTTACTTTCTCAACTTGTTTTCTGATCTTAATAATGTGAAGGACAATTAAAAAATCCAAACCAAACAAACACCCCTCTGGAGAGTTCTTGGAATAAAAGCAGGAAAAAATAATTTGATATTTATTATTTCTGCAAGAAGCCTCATTTTTCAAAAAGCAGCAGCAGCATTTAATGGAAATTGATTACAACAATTTTTCTGCTCTTTTATTCCCCTAACACACTTCTTAAGGCTCCTTTGGCTTGAGATTTCTGCTGCACAGGAACACACCCATGACCCAGGTGCTCCAGTGTTGGTCCTATTGCAGTGCTATGTTCTTGATAGTGTAGTGTATCCACAGCATCCAGCATGGTATGTGTGGTATACTGCTGTGCTTGACACTGCATTGCTGGTTTTGGTAAACTGCTAATAAGTTCCACCTGAAGCAAGTACAGTGATGGTCTAAGTAATGCCTGATGTTCCAGGTACTGCTTCCCTCTTCACTAATGCACCTTCCTCTCTTTCACAAAGCACTGAGATCCTCAAGCAGTGCAGCAGATAGGACCTTTAAAAAAATGAGCCAAACTTTTAGCAAAAGATCTCAGAAGATCTGTGAACTACTGTCAATTAAAGCTCCCCTACTGTAGGCTGGGTAACAAATCTTGTAGCTAATCTATAACAAATTACAAAATGAAGACTTCTACCTAAGTAGGTATAACAGTATCAATCCCATCTCCTTTTCTACATCTTGTGGTAGAGACTTGCATTTGAAAAGCCTCTAACTTCTTCTAGATAGCAGGATTACTTATCTAATAACATATATGATACTACTTGGACCTGTTTTAATTTCCTTTCAGATAAAACCCAACAGAACAGTAGTTCTTAAAAAAATTAGTGATTGTAAATTTTGCTAAAACCTTGTTTGGGGGAAAAGATTTTAACTGGGCACAGCACTTGACTCCACTTAATTCAGTTTAATCATTGTGTTAGACTTCAAATTTCCAGGAATTCTGCCTAAAAGATCTTTAAGACAAGTAGGCTAAAACTTAGCTATCATCAAAGTCAACTGACACAGGAGCTAGGTATAAGGCTGCTTGCGTTTTGGATCCTGAGTGATGCAGAGAGCAATGCATTCTTCTGTTCTTTTCCAGCTATACCTGCAAGAATGAAGAGAGAGATGATCCCATGTGTATGGAGGGGAACTACATAATCAACCATCAACTAAAATGTTGATGCTACTGAAAAGGAGGGGAAAACAAGCAGGTTCTGTTCTAATTGCATTTGTTCTCATTCTATATTGGGATATCTTGTGATATTTCAGGGAATAACTCTTGCCCATCACTAATATAAGTTGAACATCATGAAATGGTGAGGAAGAATATTTATCTACTTATGGATGAACCAATGAGGAAGGCATCTACTCTAATCTCAGTGACATGATTGGAAGAGAATCACCTCAGTACCATTGTTATTGTAGTGAGATTAGTGTCTACAAATTTAATAGCTTTTTTTTTTTCCTGTGGTCATCACTTGTATTAGCTGAATCTGTGCCAGTTACAGAGTGGGACAGAGATCAGTCAGTGTGCATGCAGTAAAAGGTGTCTGCTGTACAAGTCTGATAAACGTCTTAATGCCATGTGAACCGTGCATGTGCATTGTGCCATGGCTTTGAAAACACATGCTCACTGATTGGACTGCAGGGCTGGGAATTAATTTAAGTGATTTTACCGAAGTGATGGAAGTAATGGTGAAGGGAAGATATGGTTGCAAGTTGGAATCACAGTTGCAGAGAACAGTTCTGTGTACTGTTGAATGGTCTCAGCTCTTTCAGCAAATGTTTTCAGGGCTTTACAAAAGGTGCAGAAGTCAGCACTACTATTTACTAGATTTTTCTTGTAGGAAAGAAGGTCATTTTTATCGTTTGCCTATGACCTGCTACAGTGAGTATAAATCATCCTTCATCTTCATGCTGGGCACTTTATCAACTTCTGTCACTTTCCACATCTTCCTTTCTGTTCCTTTGGGAAGCTATTTTCACTGTCTTTTCCCTTTATGTGTATCATGATTATAAAAGAGCTGTATGCATCCTACTCCAGGAAGAGAGCTGTGTTCTTAGCCTGAACCCCAAATCTTCCTGCACTGATTGATTAAGCCTGGTCTGATGCTGAAATGATCTGCTGTGAGCACCAATTTGTCTGTTCATGCCATCTATGTTTATGCATGGTCTTTTGCATGCTGATTTTCTTGGTAGTGCTTAGCTTTTTTATTTTCCCCAGCTTTAATCATAAGAGGTGAACTAGAATGAATGTCTGGCTTTTCCTCCTGAAAACACTTTTGCCCTGAGGAATAATGGAGGCTATTGCAAATCCTGCATTCACAGATTTCTGTGAATATTTCTGCACCAGTGATGCCCAGCCTGGTGAGGGCTGAATACATAGAATTTATGTTGCTGGAAGCTGGGAAATCATGCATTGAACCACTGTTCATCTCTACTCACATAGACTGGGCATGAACGAGCAGGCTGTCACCAGCAGATAGAGTCAGGGTCTTACTATCCAAGGTAACAGTTGAGGTGCCCTCCTGAAGAGAAAGAACAGGTAACCAGCTTTTAATTTTCCATGACCTGTCACTAGCAGAAAGAAAATTCTACAAGAATGTAAATCTTTCCCACTGAAAGAGCACCTCAAACCTGCTCTGTTTCATGAGGCCTAGCTAAATATTCAGTTGACCTTCCCTGTCCAATGCTATTAGCATCAAAAAAAACATGCTTCATGGTTCACTGTTCCCCATCGTAAACCAGCAACCTGTTGTCTGACTCTTGGGGTACACTGTTACCTATCTAACCTAGCAGCCTGCAGATTGGTACAGCCCCATATATCACAGAGAGAATCTTCTGGGGTACTTGAAGCTCCTCTTCTAGTTTTCTAATATTTTTCTAAGTCTTAAAAAGCAGAGACCTGACTGAAATTGAGTCCATCCAGACTGGAATCAACTAGTTATTATCTTGTCAAACAGAGGACCCAGGTACTTGCCAGCCACAAGGTCTTGACTGCATTGGCTGCTGTAAGCTGCAATGTAAACAAATGTCTTTCAAGATTGTCTTTAATTAGTATTTCATAGTCCCTGTGAATTTCAACAGAACAGGAACTGATAGAAATACCTGCCTCTCAAGCTAGCCTGACTTGCGTAAGCAAAAGCTATCTTTTCTTTGTTTTTCCCTTGGGTTGCAAAAGTTTTCTAGGAGCCAGTTGAATGAAGGACATGTGGATCACCTACCACTGTGATTTAGTATAAACAAGTTCTCAGACTTTTTTATTAGCTTATTCTACTTGATTCCAGTTTGACTTCAGTATGAGGACAAAGGCTTCAAGGCAGAACTAATAGGTGATGTTGTCTTATCACCTAGAGGCATTCTGATATATTTACAGGACATATCCTAGGTAGGGTGTATTAAAATCCTCAACAAGGATAGATGCCAGTCCTCAATGTACAAGATGAGGAAAAAGAGGCTGTTATGGTGGCAGTACTTTACAGTTATTTTTCCTTACAGTTTAAAGCTGAAAGGCAGTGCCTACGGGTGATCTTATCTACGAGAAGGAAGGTAATTGTTCCAGTTTCTGTTGCTAGAAGGTTTTACTACTGTTCAGTCTGAACTGAAACATGAACTCATCAGTTAACAAGCATGAATTGCCACATACCAGCTGCCATATCCAGATATCTGAATTCTTTTTACTTTTCTCAGTTGTTCCTGGTCCATAAGCTATAACCTTTAAAAAAAAAAGGAAAAAAAGTAATGGATTCATCCCAGTGACCAAAGTGTCCATATTCATCTTCCAAGAGCATTTAATACATTCTATTTTTACAGGACAATATTCATAGAAGATGACGTTATTTTTACAGACATTAAAATTCACACTATGTTTGGTATTCTCATATTGATTCCTACTGATAAAAAGGGAACTGATCACACCTGCCACTCCTTATGCTCCTCTGCATCCTCGCTTATCTATTCCTTCTGCTTCCTCCTACTCTCAGTTTTGCATCTACATGGTTCCTGCTTCTGTTCTTGGAACAAGCACTTCCTCCTCATGAACTCTGGGCCCTGTCAAGAGCCTGTTGAAGTAGGAAAGTTTCCTCTGTTAAATAAAAAAAGCTGAAGACCAGACTTTGTCTTTCTCATTATCTGCCCTTTCATGACAGTCCCACACTGTCACTTTGCTGTCATATGTATTGGATTCTTCAGCGTGACTCCAAGTAATTCAGGGGAAGAATATGTTTTGTAAACAACATGCATACAGCACAGATATCAAATGGTGACAGCTTCATTTAGACCCACACTAGACTGTGTTTGACAGTGCAATATTTTAGTGCAGCCCAGGCTCTCTGGTGCTCTCCAGTTTTCCTTGTTTCCACTTTAATGTAGATTGAGGGGGAGAAAAAAAGTGTGTTTACACACCTGTATTAGACTTTGGCACCATGAATGCTCTTCAAACACGTAGGGAAGCTGAACACACTTCAGTAATATTTGCATCATGCTGGTGCTTCTGATTTGGGAAATATGGGGGGAGGGTGGGGAGGAGAGGGGTGGGGCAGAGGAGTGGAGTAAAGGAGCTGTTTTAATCCCAAAGGAAATTAATAGAAACAAGATTCAGGTTGATTCTGTGAATGGAAGTAATGAGCTAGGAAGCCCTTGCCCTAAGCTAATCAAAACAATGGACAAAGGTATTTCTGAAGGGCAGGGCAGACTAAAACTGAGTTCTGTCAGGGTGCATAACTTTCTCTGCTGACTATATATTGTTCTCAGGCCTGGATTCACTTGGTCTGGACAGCAGGTATGTATTATCTGTACCTTTAAAAATATTCCTCTCTTTTTAGAGAAATTAGACCCCCCTACCTCTGTTTCAAAATTATCTCCAAACATACTCAAGGATTTCTTCTGTTTTATTTCACCACGATGATCATTTAACCAGCCTGGGAAGGAAAATGGCTCCATAACGGAAGTGGAATTTAGTGGGAAAGGTGTTTCTTTCAGGAGTTCATCTGTAAGCAAGGCAGAGAGATATCAGCAATACTTACTTCCCTCGATCTTTGCAAACATTTTACTTGAAGGGTTCAATTTACAGCTACTGTCTAGTCAAAAGTCAGTTGTAACAGTAACCAGGTCATTATCAGGACTCCTTATTTGAGATTCTAAGATGCATGTGTTATCTGTGTATTTTTACAGAGTGGTTTCTTCAAAGATATTTTCAGAACTGTGTATTCAAACAGTATGCAATAGACTAGTTTTGGCTGTATATTCATCATTTTCTTTCAGATCAGCATTTGCACTGGTAAAATGTGGTGTATAATTTTTGAGCCTTTGCTCATATCATATCCCCATATATAAGTGGAGTTCAGCCTTTAGAACCAACTTGCTCTAGATCTCTCACATAGCTAGTACTGGCTTCTCCCCTATATGTTTTTAAACACATTGACCACAGTGAAGCAAACAGGTTATCGCAACCTAAAATATTATTTTTTTTTGTACTGTTCCTGGAGTTGTAGCTGGATTTGATTTCCAGTAATTCTCCTTCATAAATAATTTGATTTAAAATAGCTGGAGGACTAAATGTTATTTCAGTGTAGCTGGCAAAATTCAAGATCTGTGCTGCATGTTGCTGGTATACGAAATGAGTTTTAGTTATTTACCAGCTCACAATGAAGTGAAGAGACAGTGCAATTGACTGAGTGATTCTAAGTGGTTTGTTCTGAGATGCCACGGGGGAACACCTCAAACAGTAATGCCAACTAGATACCAGAAGAACTCACTAGGTGGTTTTCTCCCAAATGTAGTGTTTGTGTGTTTTTAATGTATCATGCCACTTTTTCATTAAAGACCATTTTCTATGAAGTTTTTGAACGATGTGGGAAGGTCAGTGCATCCAAAGGATAGCAGTGTACTGAAGATGCTATTGCTGTTTATGGCATCATAGTGAGTACCGAGTACGCTCATCTCCAGATAAGCTGTGTAGAAATAGTTTTTGCCATTCAAATTTCTTCTTCATTATATTGGGAAGTTGGACCAGATGACCCACTGCAGTCCCATCCAACCTCACCCATTCTGTGATATTAAAATAATTGGGAGAAGTCAATATGTTTCTTGAAATAATTTCTCTTGGTAATGTCTCTTTCAGGAAATACTGAAAGCCATCTGAAGAAATCTGCAGCAAAATAAGAAATTTTTATTTAAAGGGTTTTTTTTTTCTGGACTTTAAACATGAAAAAGATATAGCCTCAAACATTCTATATTCTATTGTTTGATAACACTAAAATGCAGTGTTAAGGTAATTGGTGATTTATTTTCCACATATGTGTCTGATTCTCTTGGGGTTTTTTTGTTTAATTTTCACAGGTTCATCAAACATGTTTTGGAGGTAATTAAGAACACTTAAATGCTTTGTCCTTAAATAATGCATATGCTCAATGAAACCTGCATTGGAAATTTTTTTTTTTCAAGGGAGAGATACAAAATAAAGCTCTAAATGCTATGATATAGCCAAGGGGAAAAAGAACATTTATCAGAAATTTTATCAGAAGGTACTCAGTGCAATTAGTATTCCAAAAGTCTTTAAAATATTTTATTCCGTTAATAGTAGGAATATTTATCAGTTAGGGGTTTCTGTTTGGTTGGTTTTGTTATCAAAATAAAACTCATAACTCTTGAATTTAGAAAAGTTTCTTGTAGTTTTGAAGTACAAGAAAGTTACCCATTGGTAACTTTCTGACAGGACTTTCTGTCATGCATGTCTTTGTTGAGATAGGTGTGGAGCGGTTTGGTGGATTCTTTTCTTTTTTTATTTGACAAATACCAAGATGCTAACAAATACTGAGATGTCATGAGTATCCTGCTCAACTCAGGGGGGCTGTGTTTTCTCCATAGATCAAGAATTCTAGCATCAAGCTAACAAGTACGTTCAGACTTGATATGCTGGAGAATGGATAGCAAAAAGCCAAGTCTTGAGGAATGGCACTCTGGTGTTTTAGGCAAGCAGAACTATGAATGCTCCCCATGAGTTGCAAGGAATCTGAGGTACAAAAAAGCCAAAGTACTTGTTTGTGTTCTGACCATGAAGCAACACAAATCTAACAATGACAAGTAACTATAAACTCCTAACTTTGTAGCTTAACTTCTGTCAATTATTCTCCACAAACATAATTTTGTTAGTTTTCCTCTTTCTAGTTATCTCTGAGTCCAGCTGCCCTGACCAACAGGGACAACACACATGGGACAACACCATATGGTGGCCTATGTATAGTTGGGGTCAGTGTAAAGTGTAATACATCCTGCACTTAACATGGTGCAGTCCTTTCTTGCTTGTGATATACAGGCAATTTCTAGCAGTTTCATTTACTTTCATGTAAAGGTGGACTTTTGTTTATTTAGACATTAAGTTCCTCAATTCAAGAGCTGTTTTTTTGACATTTGTCTTGTCAGCAGACCCTGGCCTGTGATGGGGTTTTGGCTTAATGCTACTTTTGATATTAATGACACTTTCCCAGTGACAGCACAAGGGCCTTTGAAAACTGCATCTGCATGAAATTAATCTATAGTGCAGTCCGGCACAATGATTTGATTATCTGTTACTGCGGAACAAATAAGACAGTGCTATGGTGATGAGGTATGTGACGTATATGTGACATTATTTTGACTACTTGACTGAGTTCTTATTTAACCCTGATACTGATTCCTTGCATGATGCTAAAAGCTGTGCCCCAGTGCTTGTGAACTTGAGCTAACAAGCTATAATGAAGACAATCCAATCTTTTGCAGTCCCACACATATCAGAGTTGAAGCCTGGTGCTTCCGAAGGAACTGAGTGTTTCCTATCAGGTTAATGGCTTATATTTAGATATTTTTGCATATATTTCTGCTTAGCCTGTACATTAGCTTTCAACAGTATCTCAGGAAGTGTAAGTCTGTGTTTCTGGAGCTCTGTTCTAGCAATACTGTGGGACAAGGAGACAACATGTTTAATGATGGTAAAAGTAAAAATATGCCAGCAAAATGCAAGAAGATGGCACTTCTAAGCTAATCAGCTAAAAGTCTTGTGCATGTTTTTCCAAGTAATATAACACTAACTGGAACATCAAATCTAGTATTTTCTTACGTGTTCAGGACAACCATTTAAACAGTTCAATACTAAAGTCCATTTTTGTAGATAATTACTATT